>NW_027421995.1:0-300000 GCF_037893015.1 Macrotis lagotis
AGACAAGGCAAATGCAGGACAACGCTCGGCTAGGCAATGCACGGCAAAGCAAGGAAAGGGTACCGCAAGGCAAGGCACTGTCAGGCGAGGCAAGGCTAAGGAACGACAACGCAAGCCTAGGCAATGCACGGAAGGAAAGCAAAGAGGAACGGAAGGCAAGGAAGGCAAGGGAAACCAAGGCAAGTCAAGGGTAACGGAAGGAACGGCATGGCAAGGGGAAACAAGGCTAAGGCACGGTAACCCACGGCTAGGCAATGCAGGGCAAGGCAAGGAAATGGTAACGCCAGGCAAGGCACTGTTTGGGGAGGCAAGGCTAATGCACGACAACGCAAGGCTAGGCAGTGCACGGCTAGGCAAGGAACGAGTAACGGAAGGAAAGGAAGGCAAGGCAAAGCAAGGCAAGGCAAGTGTACCAAAAGGCAAGGCACGGCAAGGGGAAACAAGGCTAAGGAACGGCAACGCACGGCTAGGCAATGCACGGCCAGGCAAGGAAAGGGTAATGCAAGGCAAGGCACGGTAAGGCAACACAAGGCTAATGCACGACAACGCACGGCTAGGCAATGCACGGCAAGGCAAGGAAAGGGTACCGCAAGGCAAGGCACTGTCAGGCAAAGGAAGAGGCAAAGCTAATGCACGACGTCGCAAGGCTAGGCAATGCACGGCTAGGCAAGGAAAGAGTAACGGAAGGAAAGGAAGGCAAGGCAAAGCATGGCAAGGCAAGTGTAACCACAGGCACGGCACGGCAAGGGGAAACAAGGCTAAGGGACGACAACGCAAGGCTAGGCAATGCACGGAAGGCAAGCAAAGAATAACGGAAGGCAAGGAATGCAAAGGAAAGCAGGGGAAGGCAAGGGTAACGAAAGGAACGGCACGGCAAGGGGAAACAAGGCTAAGGCACGACAACACAGGGCTAGGCAATGCAGGGCAAGGCAAGGAAATGGTAACGCAAGGCAAGGCACGGTTTGGGGAGGCAACGCTAATGCACGACAACGCAAGGCTAGGCAGTGCACGGCTAGGCAAGGAAAGAGTAACGGAAGGCAAGGAAGGCAAGGCAAAGCAAGGCAAGGCAAGGGTAACGGAAGGAACGGCACGGCAAGGGGAAACAAGGCTAAGGCACGGCAACGCACGGCTAGGCAATGCACGGCAAGGCAAGGAAAGGGTAACGCAAGGCAAGGCACGGTGAGGCAAGGCAAGGCTGATGCACGACAACGCACGGCTAGGCAATGCACGGCAAGGCAAGGAAAGGGTAACGCAAGGCAAGGCACGGTCAGGCGAGGCAAGGCTAAGGCACGACAACGCAAGGCTAGGCAATTCACGAAAGGCAAGCAAAGAGTAACGGAAGGCAAGGAAGGCAAGGGAAAGCAGGGGAAGGCAAGGGTAACGGAAGGAACGGCACGGTAAGGGGAAACAAGGCTAAGGCACGGCAACGCAAGGCTAGGCAACGCACGGCCAGGCAAGTAAAGGGTAACGCAAGGCAAGGCACGGTAAGGCAAGGCGAGGCTAATGCACGACAACGCACGGCTAGGCAATGCACGGCAAGGCAAGGAAAGGGTAACGCAAGGCAAGGCACGGTTAGGCGAGGCAAGGCTAAGGCACGACAACGCAAGGCTAGGCAATGCACGGAAGGCAAGCAAAGAGTAACGGAAGGCAAGGAATGCAAGGCAAAGCAAGGCAACGCAAGCAAGGCTATGGCAAGGTGAAAAAAGGCTAAGGCAGGACAACGCAAGGCTAGGCAATGCGCGGAAGGCAAGCAAAGAGTAACGGAAGGCAAGCAAGGCAAGGGAAAGCAGGGGAAGGCAAGGGTAACGGAAGGAACGCCACGGTAAGGGGAAACAAGGCTAAGGCACGACAACGCAGGGCTAGGCAATGCACGGCAAGGCAAGAAAAGGGTAACGCAAGGCAAGGCACGGTCAGGCGAGGCAAGGGTAATCCACGACAACGCAAGGCTACGCAGTGCACGGCTAGGCAAGGAAAGAGTAACGGAAGGAAAGGAAGGCAAGGCAAAGCAAGGCAAGGCAAGTGTAACAAAAGGCACGGCACGGCAAGGGGAAAGAAGGCTAAGGCACGGCAACTCAAGGCTAGGCAATGCACGGCCAGGCAAGGAAAGGGTAACGCAAGGCAAGGCACGGTAAGGCAAGGCGAGTCTAATGCACGACAACGCACGGCTAGGCAATGCACGGCAAGGCAAGGAAAGGGTAACGCAAGGCAAGGCACGGTTAGGCGAGGCAAGGCTAAGGCACGACAACGCAAGGCTAGGCAATGCACGGAAGGCAAGCAAAGAGTAACGGAAGGCAAGGAAGGCAAGGGAAAGCAAGGCAGGCAAGGGTAACGGAAGGAACGGCACGGCAAGGGGAAACAAGGCTAAGGCACGACAACGCACGGCTAGGCAATGCACGGCAAGGCAAGGAAAGGGTAACGCCAGGCAAGGCACGGTCAGGCAAGGCAAGGCTAATGCACGACAAGGCAAGGCTAGGCAGTGCACGGCAAGGCAAGGAAAGGGTAACGCAAGGCAAGGCACTGTCAGGCGAGGCAAGGCTAAGGCACGACAACGCAAGGCTAGGCAATGCACGGAAGGAAAGCAAAGAGTAACGGAAGGCAAGGAAAGCAAGGGAAAGCAAGGCAAGGTAAGGGTAACGGAAGGAACGGCACGGTAAGGGGAAACAAGGCTAAGGCACGACAACGCAGGGCTAGGCAATGCAGGGCAAGGCAAGGAAAGGGTAACGCAAGGCAAGGCACGGTTTGGGGAGGCAAGGCTAATGCACGACAACGCAAGGCTAGGCAATGCACCGAAGGCAAGCAAAGAGTAACGGAAGGCAAGGAAGGCAAGGCAAAGCAAGGCAACGCAAGCAAGGCTATGGCAAGGTGAAAAAAGGCTAAGGCACGACCACCCAAGGCTAGGCAATGCACGGAAGGCAAACAAAGAGTAACGGAAGGCAAGGAAGGCAAGGGAAAGCAAGGCAAGGCAAGGGTAACGGAAGGAACGGCACGGTAAGGGGAAACAAAGCTAAGGCACGACAATGCAGGGCTAGGCAATGCACAGTAAGGGAAGGAAAGGGTAACGCAAGGCAAGGCACGGTGAGGCAAGACAAGGCAAATGCAGGACAACGTCGGCTAGGCAATGCACGTCAAGGCAAGGAAAGGGTACCGCAAGGCAAGGCACGGTCAGGCGAGGCAAGGCTAAGGAACGACAACGCAAGGCTAGGCAATGCACGGAAGGCAAGCAAAGAGTAACGGAAGGCAAGGAAGGCAAGGGAAAGCAAGGCAAGGGAATGGTAACGGAAGGAACGGCACGGCAAGGGGAAACAAGGCTAAGGCACGACAACGAACGGCTAGGCAATGCAGGGCAAGGCAAGGAAATGGTAACGCAAGGCAAGGCACGGTTTGGGGAGGCAAGGCTAATGCACGACAACGCAAGGCTAGGCAGTGCACGGCTAGGCAAGGAACGAGTAACGGAAGGAAAGGAAGGCAAGGCAAAGCAAGGCAAGGCAAGTGTAACAAAAGGCAAGGCAGGGCAAGGGGAAACAAGGATAAGGAACGGCAACGCACGGCTAGGCAATGCACGGCCAGGCAAGGAAAGGGTAACGCAAGGCAAGGCACGGTAAGGCAAGACAAGGCTAATGCACGACAACGCACGGCTAGGCAATGCACGGCAAGGCAAGGAAAGGGTAACGCAAGGCAAGGCACGGTCAGGCGAGGCAAGGCTAATGCACGACAACGCAAGGCTAGGAAATGCACGGAAGGCAAGCAAAGAGTAACGGAAGGCAAGGAAGGCAAGGGAAACCAAGGCAAGACCAGGGTAACGGAAGGAACGGCTCGGCAAGGGGAAACAAGGCTAAGGCACGGCAACGCAGGGCTAGGCAATGCAGGGCAAGGCAAGGAAAGGGTAACGCAAGGCAAGGCACGGTTTGGGGAGGGAAGGCTAATGCACGACAACGCAAGGCTAGGCAGTGCACGGCTAGGCAAGGAACGAGTAAGGGAAGGGAAGGAAGGCAAGGCAAAGCAAGGCAAGGCAAGTGTAACAAAAGGCAAGGCACGGCAAGGGGAAACAAGGCTAAGGCACGACAACGCAAGGCTAGGCAATGCACGGCCAGGCAAGGAAAGGGTAACGCAAGGCAAGGCACGGTAAGGCAAGACAAGGCTAATGCACGACAACGCACGGCTAGGCAATGCACGGCAAGGCAAGGAAAGGGTAACGCAAGGCAAGGCACGGTCAGGCGAGGCAAGGCTAATGCACGACAACGCAAGGCTAGGCAATGCACGGAAGGCAAGCAAAGAGTAACGGAAGGCAAGGAAGGCAAGGGAAACCAAGGCTAGGCAAGGGTAGCGGAAGGAACGGCTCGGCAAGGGGAAACAAGGCTAAGGCACGGCAACGCATTGCTAGGCAATGCACGGCAAGGCAAGGAAAGGGTAACGCAAGGTAAGGCACGGTTTGGGGAGGTAAGGCTAATGCACGACAACGCAAGGCTAGGCAGTGCACGGCTAGGCAAGGAACGAGTAACGGAAGGAAAGGAAGGCAAGGCAAAGCAAGACAAGGCAAGTGTAACAAAAGGCAAGGCACGGCATGAGGAAACAAGGCTAAGGAACGGCAACGCACGGCCAGGCAATGCACGGCCAGGCAAGGAAAGGGTAACGCAAGGCAAGGCACGGTGAGGCAAGGCAAGGCTAATGCACAACAACGCACGGCTAGGCAATGCACGGCAAGGCAAGGAAAGGGTAACGCAAGGCAAGGCACTGTCAGGCGAGGCAAGGCTAATGCACGACAACGCAAGGCTCGGCAGTGCACGGCTAGGCAAGGAAAGAGTAACGGAAGGAAAGGAAGGCAAGGTAAAGCATGGCAAGGCAAGTGTAACAACAGGCACGGCACGGCAAGGGGAAACAAGGCTAAGGGACGACAACGCAAGGCTAGGCAATGCACGGAAGGCAAGCAAAGAATAACGGAAGGCAAGGAATGCAAAGGAAAGCAGGGGAAGGCAAGGGTAACGAAAGGAACGGCACGGTAAGGGGAAACAAGGCTAAGGCACGACAACAGAGGGCTAGGCAATGCAGGGCAAGGCAAGGAAATGGTAACGCAAGGCAAGGCACGGTTTGGGGAAGCAAGGCTAATGGACGACAACGCAAGGCTAGGCAATGCACGGAAGGCAAGCAAAGAGTAACGGAAGGCAAGGAAGGCAAGGGAAATCAAGGGAAGGCAAGGGTAACGGAAGGAACGGCACGGCAAGGGGAAACAAGGCTAAGGCACGACAACGCACGGCTAGGCAATGCACGGCAAGGGAAGGAAAGGGTAACGCAAGGCAAGGCACGGTGAGGCAAGGCAAGGCTAATGCACGACAACGCACGGCTAGGCAATGCACGGCAAGGCAAGGAAAGGGTAACGCAAGGAAAGGCACGGTCAGGCGAGGCAAGGCTAAGGCACGACAACGCAAGGCTAGGCAATGCACGGAAGGCAAGCAAAGAGTAACGGAAGGCAAGGAAAGCAAGGGAAAGCAAGGCAAGGCAAGGGTAACGGAAGGAACGGCACGGTAAGGGGAAACAAGGCTAAGGCACGGCAACGCAAGGCTAAGCAATGCAAAGCCAGGCAAGGAAAGGGTAACGCAAGGCAAGGCACGGTAAGGCAAGGCGAGGCTAATGCACGACAACGCACGGCTAGGCAATGCACGGCAAGGCAAGGAAAGGGTAACGCAAGGCAAGGCACGGTTAGGCGAGGCAAGGCTAAGGCACGACAACGCAAGGCTAGGCAATGCACGGAAGGCAAGCAAAGAGTAACGGAAGGCAAGGAATGCAAGGCAAAGCAAGGCAACGCAAGCAAGGCTATGGCAAGGTGAAAAAAGGCTAAGGCACGACAACGCAAGGCTAGGCAATGCACGGAAGGCAAGCAAAGAGTAACGGAAGGCAAGGAATGCAAAGGAAAGCAGGGGAAGGCAAGGGTAACGAAAGGAACGGCACGGTAAGGGGAAACAAGGCTAAGGCACGACATAACGGAAGGCAAGGAATGCAAAGGAAAGCAGGGGAAGGCAAGGGTAACGAAAGGAACGGCACGGTAAGGGGAAACAAGGCTAAGGCACGACAACAGAGGGCTAGGCAATGCAGGGCAAGGCAAGGAAATGGTAACGCAAGGCAAGGCACGGTTTGGGGAGGCAAGGCTAATGGACGACAACGCAAGGCTAGGCAATGCACGGAAGGCAAGCAAAGAGTAACGGAAGGCAAGGAAGGCAAGGGAAAGCAAGGCAAGGCAAGGGTAACGGAAGGAACGGCACGGCAAGGGGAAACAAGGCTAAGGCACGACAACGCACGGCTAGGCAATGCACGGCAAGGCAAGGAAAGGGTAACGCAAGGCAAGGCAGGGTGAGGCAAGGCAAGGCTAATGCACGACAACGCACGGCTAGGCAATGCACGGCAAGGCAAGGAAAGGGTAACGCAAGGCAAGGCACGGTAAGGCAACACAAGGCTAATGCACGACAACGCACGGCTAGGCAATGCACGGCAAGGCAAGGAAAGGGTAACGCAAGGCAAGGCACTGTCAGGCGAGGCAAAGCTAATGCACGACATCGCAAGGCTAGGCAGTGCACGGCTAGGCAAGGAAAGAGTAACGGAAGGAAAGGAAGGCAAGGCAAAGCAAGGCAAGGCAAGTGTAACAAAAGGCACGGCACGGCAAGGGGAAACAAGGCTAAGTCACGACAACGCAAGGCTAGGCAATGCACGGAAGGCAAGCAAAGAGTAACGGAAGGCAAGGAAGGCAAGGGAAAGCAAGGCAAGGCAAGGGTAACGGAAGGAACGGCACGGTAAGGGGAAACAAAGCTAAGGCACGACAACGCACGGCTAGGCAATGCACGGCAAGGCAAGGAAAGGGTAACGCAAGGCAAGGCAGGGTGAGGCAAGGACAAGGCTAATGCACGACAACGCTCGGCTAGGCAATGCACGGCAAGGCAAGGAAAGGGTAACGCAAGGCAAGGCACGGTTAGGCGAGGCAAGGCTAAGGCACGACAACGCAAGGCTAGGCAATGCACGGAAGGCAAGCAAAGAGTAAAGGAAGGCAAGGAAGGCAAGGCAAAGCAAGGCAAAGCAAGCAAGGCTATGGCAAGGTGAAACAAGGCTAAGGCACGACAACGCAAGGCTAGGCAGTGCACGGCTAGGCAAGGAACGAGTAACGGAAGGAAAGGAAGGCAAGGCAAAGCAAGGCAAGGCAAGTGTAACAAAAGGCAAGGCACGGCATAGGGAAACAAGGCTAAGGAACGGCAACGCACGGCCAGGCAATGCACGGCCAGGCAAGGAAAGGGTAACGCAAGGCAAGGCACGGTAAGGCAAGACAAGGCTAATGCACAACAACGCTCGGCTAGGCAATGCACGGCAAGGCAAGGAAAGGGTAACGCAAGGCAAGGCACTGTCAGGCGAGGCAAAGCTAAAGCACGACATCGCAAGGCTAGGCAGTGCACGGGTAGGCAAGGAAAGAGTAACGGAAGGAAAGGAAGGCAAGGCAAAGCATGGCAAGGCAAGTGTAACAACAGGCACGGCACGGCAAGGGGAAACAAGGCTAAGGCATGACAACGCAAGGCTAGGCAATGCACGGAAGGCAAGCAAAGAGTAACGGAAGGCAAGGAATGCAAAGCAAAGCAAGGCAAAGCAAGCAAGGCTATGGCAAAGTGAAAAAAGGCTAAGGCAGGACAACGCAAGGCTAGGCAATGCGCGGAAGGCAAGCAAAGAGTAACGGAAGGCAAGGAATGCAAAGCAAAGCAAGGCAAAGCAAGCAAGGCTATGGCAAGGTGAAACAAGGCTAAGGCACGACAACGCACGGCTAGGCAATGCACGGCCAGCCAAGGAAAAGGTAACGCAAGGCAAGGCACGGTGAGGCAAGGCAAGGCTAATGCACGACAACGCAAGGCTAGGCAATGCACGGAAGGCAAGCAAAGAGTAACGGAAACCAAGGAAGGCAAGGGAAAGCAAGGCAAGGCAAGGGTAACGGAAGGAACGGCACGGCAAGGGGAAACAAGGCTAAGGCACGACAACGCACGGCTAGGCAATGCACGGCAAGGCAAGGAAAGGGTAAGGCCAGGCAAGGCACGGTCAGGCAAGGCAAGGCTAATGCAAGACAAGGCAAGGCTAGGGAGTGCACGGCAAGGCAAGGAAAGGGTAACGCAAGGCAAGGTACTGTCAGGCGAGGCAAGGCTAAGGCACGACAACGCAAGGCTGGGCAATGCACGGAAGGAAAGCAAAGAGTAACGGAAGGCAAGGAAAGCAAGGGAAAGCAAGGCAAGGCAAGGGTAACGGAAGGAACGGCATGGCAAGGGGAAACAAGGCTAAGGCACGACAACACAGGGCTAGGCAATGCAGGGCAAGGCAAGGAAAGGGTAACGCAAGGCAAGGCACGGTTTGGGGAGGCAAGGCTAATGCACGACAACGCAAGGCTAGGCAATGCACGGAAGGCAAGCAAAGAGTAACGGAAGGCAAGGAATGCAAGGCAAAGCAAGGCAACGCAAGCAAGGCTATGGCAAGGTGAAAAAAGGCTAAGGCACGACCACGCAAGGCTAGGCAATGCACGGAAGGCAAGCAAAGAGTAACGGAAGGCAAGGAATGCAAGGGAAAGCAAGGCAACGCAAGCAAGGCTATGGCAAGGTGAAAAAAGGCTAAGACACGACAACGCAAGGCTAGGCAATGCACGGAAGGCAAGCAAAGAGTAACGGAAGGCAAGGAAAGCAAGGGAAAGCAAGGCAAGGCAAGGGTAACGGAAGGAACGGCACGGCAAGGGGAAACAAGGCTAAGGCACGACAACGAACGGCTAGGCAATGCACGGCAAGGCAAGGAAAGGGTAACGCAAGGCAAGGCACGGTGAGGCAAGACAAGGCAAATGCACGACAACGCACGGCTAGGCAATGCACGGCAAGGCAAGGAAAGGGTACCGCAAGGCAAGGCACGGTCAGGCGAGGCAAGGCTAAGGAACGACAACGCAAGGCTAGGCAATGCACGGAAGGTAAGCAAAGAGTAACGGAAGGCAAGGAAAGCAAGGGAAAGCAAGGGAAGGCAAGGGTAACGGAAGGAACGGCACGGCAAGGGGAAACAAGGCTAAGGCACGACAACACAGGGCTAGGCAATGCAGGGCAAGGCAAGGAAATGGTAACGCAAGGCAAGGCACTGTTTGGGGAGGCAAGGCTAATGCACGACAACGCAAGGCTAGGCAGTGCACGGCTAGGCAAGGAAAGAGTAACGGAAGGAAAGGAAGGCAAGGCAAAGCAAGGCAAGGCAAGTGTAACAAAAGGCAAGGCACGGCAAGGGGAAACAAGGCTAAGGAACGGCAACGCACGGCTAGGCAATGCACGGCCAGGCAAGGAAAGGGTAATGCAAGGCAAGGCACGGTAAGGCAACACAAGGCTAATGCACGACAACGCACGGCTAGGCAATGCACGGCAAGGCAAGGAAAGGGTAACGCAAGGCAAGGCACTGTCAGGCGAGGCAAAGCTAATGCACGACATCGTAAGGCTAGGCAATGCACGGCTAGGCAAGGAAAGAGTAACGGAAGGAAAGGAAGGCAAGGCAAAGCATGGCAAGGCAAGTGTAACCACAGGCACGGCACGGCAAGGGGAAACAAGGCTAAGGGACGACAACGCAAGGCTAGGCAATGCACGGAAGGCAAGCAAAGAATAACGGAAGGCAAGGAATGCAAAGGAAAGCAGGGGAAGGCAAGGGTAACGAAAGGAACGGCACGGTAAGGGGAAACAAGGCTAAGGCACGACAACAGAGGGCTAGGCAATGCAGGGCAAGGCAAGGAAATGGTAACGCAAGGCAAGGCACGGTTTGGGGAGGCAAGGCTAATGGACGACAACGCAAGGCTAGGCAATGCACGGAAGGCAAGCAAAGAGTAACGGAAGGCAAGGAAGGCAAGGGAAAGCAAGGCAAGGCAAGGGTAACGGAAGGAACGGCACGGCAAGGGGAAACAAGGCTAAGGCACGGCAACGCACGGCTAGGCAATGCACGGCAAGGCAAGGAAAGGGTAACGCAAGGCAAGGCACGGTGAGGCAAGGCAAGGCTGATGCACGACAACGCACGGCTAGTCAATGCACGGCAAGGCAAGGAAAGGGTAACGCAAGGCAAGGCACGGTCAGGCGAGGCAAGGCTAAGGCACGACAACGCAAGGCTAGGCAATTCACGAAAGGCAAGCAAAGAGTAACGGAAGGCAAGGAAGGCAAGGGAAAGCAGGGGAAGGCAAGGGTAACGGAAGGAACGGCACGGTAAGGGGAAACAAGGCTAAGGCACGGCAACGCAAGGCTAAGCAATGCAAAGCCAGGCAAGGAAAGGGTAACGCAAGGCAAGGCACGGTAAGGCAAGGCGAGGCTAATGCACGACAACGCACGGCTAGGCAATGCACGGCAAGGCAAGGAAAGGGTAACGCAAGGCAAGGCACGGTTAGGCGAGGCAAGGCTAAGGCACGACAACGCAAGGCTAGGCAATGCACGGAAGGCAAGCAAAGAGTAACGGAAGGCAAGGAATGCAAGGCAAAGCAAGGCAACGCAAGCAAGGCTATGGCAAGGTGAAAAAAGGCTAAGGCAGGACAACGCAAGGCTAGGCAATGCGCGGAAGGCAAGCAAAGAGTAACGGAAGGCAAGCAAGGCAAGGGAAAGCAGGGGAAGGCAAGGGTAACGGAAGGAACGCCACGGTAAGGGGAAACAAGGCTAAGGCACGACAACGCAGGGCTAGGCAATGCACGGCAAGGCAAGAAAAGGGTAACGCAAGGCAAGGCACGGTCAGGCGAGGCAAGGGTAATCCACGACAACGCAAGGCTACGCAGTGCACGGCTAGGCAAGGAAAGAGTAACGGAAGGAAAGGAAGGCAAGGCAAAGCAAGGCAAGGCAAGTGTAACAAAAGGCACGGCACGGCAAGGGGAAACAAGGCTAAGGAACGGCAACGCAAGGCTAAGCAATGCACGGCCAGGCAAGGAAAGGGTAACGCAAGGCAAGGCACGGTAAGGCAAGGCGAGTCTCATGCACGACAACGCACGGCTAGGCAATGCACGGCAAGGCAAGGAAAGGGTAACGCAAGGCAAGGCACGGTTAGGCGAGGCAAGGCTAAGGCACGACAACGCAAGGCTAGGCAATGCACGGAAGGCAAGCAAAGAGTAACGGGAGGCAAGGAAGGCAAGGGAAAGCAAGGCAAGGCAAGCAAGGCTATGGCAAGGTTAAAAAGGCTAAGACACGACAACGCAAGGCTAGGCAATGCACGGAAGGCAAGCAAAGAGTAACGGAATGGAAGGAAGGCAAGGCAAAGCAAGGCAAAGCAAGCAAGGCTATGGCAAGGTAAAACAAGGCTAAGGCACCACAACGCACGGCTAGGCAATGCACGGCCAGCCAAGGAAAAGGTAACGCAAGGCAAGGCACTGTGGGGCAAGGCAAGGCTAATGCACGACAGCTCAAGCCTAGGCAATGCACGGAAGGCAAGCAAAGAGTAACGGAAACCATGGAAGGCAAGGGAAAGCAAGGCAAGGCAAGGGTAACGGAAGGAACGGCACGGCAAGGGGAAACACGGCTAAGGCACGACAACGCACGGCTAGGCAATGCACGGCAAGGCAAGGAATGGGTAACGCCAGGCAAGGCACGGTCAGGCAAGGCAAGGCTAATGCACGACAAGGCAAGGCTAGGCAGTGCACGGCAAGGCAAGGAAAGGGTAACGCAAGGCAAGGCACTATCAGGCGAGGCAAGGCTAAGGCACGACAACGCAAGGCTGGGCAATGCACGGAAGGAAAGCAAAGAGTAACGGAAGGCAAGGAAAGCAAGGGAAAGCAAGGCAAGGCAAGGGTAACGGAAGGAACGGCACGGCAAGGGGAAACAAGGCTAAGGCACGACAACACAGGGCTAGGCAATGCAGGGCAAGGCAAGGAAAGGGTAACGCAAGGCAAGGCACGGTTTGGGGAGGCAAGGCTTATTGCACGACAACGCAAGGCTAGGCAATGCACCGAAGGCAAGCAAAGAGTAACGGAAGGCAAGGAATGCAAGGCAAAGCAAGGCAACGCAAGCAAGGCTATGGCAAGGTGAAAAAAGGCTAAGGCACGACCACGCAAGGCTAGGCAATGCACGGAAGGCAAGCAAAGAGTAACGGAAGGCAAGGAAGGCAAGGGAAAGCAAGGCAAGGCAAGGGTAACGGAAGGAACGGCACGGTAAGGGGAAACAAAGCTAAGGCACGACAATGCAGGGCTAGGCAATGCACAGAAAGGGAAGGAAAGGGTAACGCAAGGCAAGGCACGGTGAGGCAAGACAAGGCAAATGCAGGACAACGTCGGCTAGGCAATGCACGTCAAGGCAAGGAAAGGGTACCGCAAGGCAAGGCACGGTCAGGCGAGGCAAGGCTAAGGAACGACAACGCAAGGCTAGGCAATGAACGGAAGGCAAGCAAAGAGTAACGGAAGGCAAGGAAGGCAAGGGAAAGCAAGGCAAGGGAATGGTAACGGAAGGAACGGCACGGCAAGGGGAAACAAGGCTAAGGCACGACAACGAACGGCTAGGCAATGCAGGGCAAGGCAAGGAAATGGTAACGCAAGGCAAGGCACGGTTTGGGGAGGCAAGGCTAATGCACGACAACGCAAGGCTAGGCAGTGCACGGCTAGGCAAGGAACGAGTAACGGAAGGAAAGGAAGGCAAGGCAAAGCAAGGCAAGGCAAGTGTAACAAAAGGCAAGGCAGGGCAAGGGGAAACAAGGATAAGGAACGGCAACGCACGGCTAGGCAATGCACGGCCAGGCAAGGAAAGGGTAACGCAAGGCAAGGCACGGTAAGGCAAGACAAGGCTAATGCACAACAACGCACGGCTAGGCAATGCACGGCAAGGCAAGGAAAGGGTAACGCAAGGCAAGGCACTGTCAGGCGAGGCAAAGCTAAAGCACGACATCGCAAGGCTAGGCAGTGCACGGCTAGGCAAGGAAAGAGTAACGGAAGGAAAGGAAGGCAAGGCAAAGCATGGCAAGGCAAGTGTAACAACAGGCAAGGCACGGCAAGGGGAAACAAGGCTAAGGCACGACAACACAGGGCTAGGCAATGCAGGGCAAGGCAAGGAAATGGTAACGCAAGGCAAGGCACGGTTTGGGGAGGCAAAGCTAATGCACGACAACGCAAGGCTACGCAGTGCACGGCTAGGCAAGCAAAGAGTAACGGAAGGCAAGGAAGGCAAGGGAAAGCAAGGCAAGGCAAGGGTAACGGAAGGAACGGCACGGCAAGGGGAAACAAGGCTAATTCACGGCAACGCACGGCTAGGCAATGCACGGCAAGGCAAGGAAAGGGTAACGCAAGGCAAGGCACGGTGAGGCAAGGCAAGGCTGATGCACGACAACGCACGGCTAGTCAATGCACGGCAAGGCAAGGAAAGGGTAACGCAAGGCAAGGCACGGTCAGGCGAGGCAAGGCTAAGGCACGACAACGCAAGGCTAGGCAATGCACGGAAGGCAAGCAAAGAGTAACGGAAGGCAAGGAAGGCAAGGGAAAGCAGGGGAAGGCAAGGGTAACGGAAGGAACGGCACGGTAAGGGGAAACAAGGCTAAGGCACGGCAACGCAAGGCTAAGCAATGCAAAGCCAGGCAAGGAAAGGGTAACGCAAGGCAAGGCACGGTAAGGCAAGACAAGGCAAATGCACGACAACGCACGGCTAGGCAATGCACGGCAAGGCAAGGAAAGGGTAACGCAAGGCAAGGCACGGTCAGGCGAGGCAAGGCTAAGGCACGACAACGCAAGGCTAGGCAATGCACGGAAGGCAAGCAAAGAGTAAAGGAAGGCAAGGAAGGCAAGGCAAAGCAAGGCAAAGCAAGCAAGGCTATGGCAAGGTGAAACAAGGCTAAGGCACCACAACGCAAGGCTAGGCAGTGCACGGCTAGGCAAGGAAAGAGTAACGGAAGGAAAGGAAGGCAAGGCAAAGCAAGGCAAGGCAAGTGTAACAAAAGGCAAGGCACGGCATAGGGAAACAAGGCTAAGGAACGGCAACGCACGGCCAGGCAATGCACGGCCAGGCAAGGAAAGGGTAACGCAAGGCAAGGCACGGTTAGGCAAGACAAGGCTAATGCACGACAACGCACGGCTAGGCAATGCACGGCAAGGCAAGGAAAGGGTAACGCAAGGCAAGGCACTGTCAGGCGAGGCAAAGCTAATGCACGACATCGCAAGGCTAGGCAGTGCACGGGTAGGCAAGGAGTGAGTAACGGAAGGAAAGGAAGGCAAGGTAAAGCATGGCAAGGCAAGTGTAAGAACAGGCACGGCACGGCAAGGGGAAACAAGGCTAAGGCACGACAACGCAAGGCTAGGCAATGCACGGAAGGCAAGCAAAGAGTAACGGAAGGCAAGGAATACAAAGCAAAGCAAGGCAAAGCAAGCAAGGCTATGGCAAAGTGAAAAAAGGCTAAGGCAGGACAACGCAAGGCTAGGCAATGCGCGGAAGGCAAGCAAAGAGTAACGGAAGGCAAGGAATGCAAAGCAAAGCAAGGCAAAGCAAGCAAGGCTATGGCAAGGTGAAACAAGGCTAAGGCACCACAACGCACGGCTAGGCAATGCACGGCCAGCCAAGGAAAAGGTAACGCAAGGCAAGGCACTCTGAGGCAAGGCAAGGCTAATGCACGACAGCGCAAGGCTAGGCAATGCACGGAAGGCAAGCAAAGAGTAACGGAAACCAAGGAAGGCAAGGGAAAGCAAGGCAAGGCAAGGGTAACGGAAGGAACGGCACGGCAAGGGGAAACAAGGCTAAGGCACGACAACGCACGGCTAGGCAATGCACGGCAAGGCAAGGAAAGGGTAAGGCCAGGCAAGGCACGGTCAGGCAAGGCAAGGCTAATGCAAGACAAGGCAAGGCTAGGGAGTGCACGGCAAGGCAAGGAAAGGGTAACGCAAGGCAAGGTACTGTCAGGCGAGGCAAGGCTAAGGCACGACAACGCAAGGCTGGGCAATGCACGGAATTAAAGCAAAGAGTAACGGAAGGCAAGGAAAGCAAGGGAAAGCAAGGCAAGGCAAGGCTAACGGAAGGAACGGCATGGCAAGGGGAAACAAGGCTAAGGCACGACAACACAGGGCTAGGCAATGCAGGGCAAGGCAAGGAAAGGGTAACGCAAGGCAAGGCACGGTTCGGGGAGGCAAGGCTAATGCACGACAACGCAAGGCTAGGCAATGCACGGAAGGCAAGCAAAGAGTAACGGAAGGCAAGGAATGCAAGGCAAAGCAAGGCAACGCAAGCAAGGCTATGGCAAGGTGAAAAAAGGCTAACGCACGACCACGCAAGGCTAGGCAATGCACGGAAGGCAAGCAAAGAGTAACGGAAGGCAAGGAATGCAAGGCAAAGCAAGGCAACGCAAGCAAGGCTATGGCAAGGTGAAAAAAGGAACGGCACGGCAAGGGGAAACAAGGCTAAGGCACGACAACGCAAGGCTAGGCAATGCACTGGAAGGCAAGCAAAGAGTAACGCAAGGCAAGGCACGGTGAGGCAAGACAAGGCAAATGCACGACAACGCACGGCTAGGCAATGCACGGCAAGGCAAGGAAAGGGTACCGCAAGGCAAGGCACTGTCAGGCGAGGCAAGGCTAAGGAACGACAACGCAAAGCTAGGCAATGCACGGAAGGAAAGCAAAGAGTAACGGAAGGCAAGGAAAGCAAGGGAAAGCAAGGCAAGGCAAGGGTAACGGAAGGAACGGCATGGCAAGGGGAAACAAGGCTAAGGCACGGTAACGCACGGCTAGGCAATGCAGGGCAAGGCAAGGAAATGGTAACGCCAGGCAAGGCACTGTTTGGGGAGGCAAGGCTAATGCACGACAACGCAAGGCTAGGCAGTGCACGGCTAGGCAAGGAACGAGTAACGGAAGGAAAGGAAGGCAAGGCAAAGCAAGGCAAGGCAAGTGTAACAAAAGGCAAGGCACGGCAAGGGGAAACAAGGCTAAGGAACGGCAACGCACGGCTAGGCAATGCACGGCCAGGCAAGGAAAGGGTAATGCAAGGCAAGGCACTTTAAGGCAACACAAGGCTAATGCACGACAACGCACGGCTAGGCAATGCACGGCAAGGCAAGGAAAGGGTAACGCAAGGCAAGGCACTGTCAGGCGAGGCAAAGCTAATGCACGACATCGTAAGGCTAGGCAATGCACGGCTAGGCAAGGAAAGAGTAACGGAAGGAAAGGAAGGCAAGGCAAAGCATGGCAAGGCAAGTGTAACCACAGGCACGGCACGGCAAGGGGAAACAAGGCTAAGGGATGACAACGCAAGGCTAGGCAATGCACGGAAGGCAAGCAAAGAATAACGGAAGGCAAGGAATGCAAAGGAAAGCAGGGGAAGGCAAGGGTAACGAAAGGAACGGCACGGTAAGGGGAAACAAGGCTAAGGCACGACAACAGAGGGCTAGGCAATGCAGGGCAAGGCAAGGAAATGGTAACGCAAGGCAAGGCACGGTTTGGGGAGGCAAGGCTAATGGACGACAACGCAAGGCTAGGCAATGCACGTAAGGCAAGCAAAGAGTAACGGAAGGCAAGGAAGGCAAGGGAAAGCAAGGCAAGGCAAGGGTAACGGAAGGAACGGCACGGCAAGGGGAAACAAGGCTAAGGCACGGCAACGCAAGGCTAAGCAATGCAAAGCCAGGCAAGGAAAGGGTAACGTAAGGCAAGGCACGGTAAGGCAAGGCGAGGCTAATGCACGACAACGCACGGCTAGGCAATGCACGGCAAGGCAAGGAAAGGGTAACGCAAGGCAAGGCACGGTTAGGCGAGGCAAGGCTAAGGCACGACAACGCAAGGCTAGGCAATGCACGGAAGGCAAGCAAAGAGTAACGGAAGGCAAGGAATGCAAGGCAAAGCAAGGCAACGCAAGCAAGGCTATGGCAAGGTGAAAAAAGGCTAAGGCAGGACAACGCAAGGCTAGGCAATGCGCGGAAGGCAAGCAAAGAGTAACGGAAGGCAAGCAAGGCAAGGGAAAGCAGGGGAAGGCAAGGGTAACGGAAGGAACGCCACGGTAAGGGGAAACAAGGCTAAGGCACGACAACGCAGGGCTAGGCAATGCACGGCAAGGCAAGAAAAGGGTAACGCAAGGCAAGGCACGGTCAGGCGAGGCAAGGGTAATCCACGACAACGCAAGGCTACGCAGTGCACGGCTAGGCAAGGAAAGAGTAACGGAAGGAAAGGAAGGCAAGGCAAAGCAAGGCAAGGCAAGTGTAACAAAAGGCACGGCACGGCAAGGGGAAACAAGGCTAAGGAACGGCAACGCAAGGCTAAGCAATGCACGGCCAGGCAAGGAAAGGGTAACGCAAGGCAAGGCACGGTAAGGCAAGGCGAGTCTCATGCACGACAACGCACGGCTAGGCAATGCACGGCAAGGCAAGGAAAGGGTAACGCAAGGCAAGGCACGGTTAGGCGAGGCAAGGCTAAGGCACGACAACGCAAGGCTAGGCAATGCACGGAAGGCAAGCAAAGAGTAACGGAAGGCAAGGAATGCAAGGCAAAGCAAGGCAAGGCAAGCAAGGCTATGGCAAGGTGAAAAAAGGCTAAGGCATGACAACGCAAGGCTAGGCAATGCACGGAAGGCAAGCAAAGAGTAACGGAATGGAAGGAAGGCAAGGCAAAGCAAGGCAAAGCAAGCAAGGCTATGGCAAGGTAAAACAAGGCTAAGGCACCACAACGCACGGCTAGGCAATGCACGGCCAGCCAAGGAAAAGGTAACGCAAGGCAAGGCACTGTGGGGCAAGGCAAGGCTAATGCACGACAGCGCAAGCCTAGGCAATGCACGGAAGGCAAGCAAAGAGTAACGGAAACCATGGAAGGCAAGGGAAAGCAAGGCAAGGCAAGGGTAACGGAAGGAACGGCACGGCAAGGGGAAACACGGCTAAGGCACGACAACGCACGGCTAGGCAATGCACGGCAAGGCAAGGAAACGGTAACGCAAGGCAAGGCACGGTCAGGCAAGGCAAGGCTAATGCACGACAACGCAAGGCTAGGCAGTGCACGGCAAGGCAAGGAAATGGTAACGCAAGGCAAGGCACTGTCAGGCGAGGCAAGGCTAAGGCACGACAACGCAAGGCTGGGCAATGCACGGAAGGAAAGCAAAGAGTAACGGAAGGCAAGGAAAGCAAGGGAAAGCAAGGCAAGGCAAGGGTAACGGAAGGAACGGCACGGCAAGGGGAAACAAGGCTAAGGCACGACAACACAGGGCTAGGCAATGCAGGGCAAGGCAAGGAAAGGGTAACGCAAGGCAAGGCACGGTTTGGGGAGGCAAGGCTTATTGCACGACAACGCAAGGCTAGGCAATGCACCGAAGGCAAGCAAAGAGTAACGGAAGGCAAGGAATGCAAGGCAAAGCAAGGCAACGCAAGCAAGGCTATGGCAAGGTGAAAAAAGGCTAAGGCACGACCACGCAAGGCTAGGCAATGCACGGAAGGCAAGCAAAGAGTAACGGAAGGCAAGGAAGGCAAGGGAAAGCAAGGCAAGGCAAGGGTAACGGAAGGAACGGCACGGTAAGGGGAAACAAAGCTAAGGCACGACAATGCAGGGCTAGGCAATGCACAGAAAGGGAAGGAAAGGGTAACGCAAGGCAAGGCACGGTGAGGCAAGACAAGGCAAATGCAGGACAACGTCGGCTAGGCAATGCACGTCAAGGCAAGGAAAGGGTACCGCAAGGCAAGGCACGGTCAGGCGAGGCAAGGCTAAGGAACGACAACGCAAGGCTAGGCAATGAACGGAAGGCAAGCAAAGAGTAACGGAAGGCAAGGAAGGCAAGGGAAAGCAAGGCAAGGGAATGGTAACGGAAGGAACGGCACGGCAAGGGGAAACAAGGCTAAGGCACGACAACGAACGGCTAGGCAATGCAGGGCAAGGCAAGGAAATGGTAACGCAAGGCAAGGCACGGTTTGGGGAGGCAAGGCTAATGCACGACAACGCAAGGCTAAGCAGTGCACGGCTAGGCAAGGAACGAGTAACGGAAGGAAAGGAAGGCAAGGCAAAGCAAGGCAAGGCAAGTGTAACAAAAGGCAAGGCAGGGCAAGGGGAAACAAGGATAAGGAACGGCAACGCACGGCTAGGCAATGCACGGCCAGGCAAGGAAAGGGTAACGCAAGGCAAGGCACGGTAAGGCAAGACAAGGCTAATGCACGACAACGCACGGCTAGGCAATGCACGGCAAGGCAAGGAAAGGGTAACGCAAGGCAAGGCACGGTCAGGCGAGGCAAGGCTAATGCACGACAACGCAAGGCTAGGCAATGCACGGAAGGCAAGCAAAGAGTAACGGAAGGCAAGGAAGGCAAGGGAAACCAAGGCAAGGCAAGGGTATCGGAAGGAACGGCTCGGCAAGGGGAAACAAGGCTAAGGCACGGCAACGCAGTGCTAGGCAATGCACGGCAAGGCAAGGAAAGGGTAACGCAAGGCAAGGCACGGTTTGGGGAGGCAAGGCTAATGCACGACAACGCAAGGCTAGGCAGTGCACGGCTAGGCAAGGAAAGAGTAACGGAAGGAAAGGAAGGCAAGGCAAAGCAAGGCAAGGCAAGTGTAACAAAAGGCAAGGCACGGCATGGGGAAACAAGGCTAAGGAACGGCAACGCACGGCCAGGCAATGCACGGCCAGGCAAGGAAAGGGTAACGCAAGGCAAGGCACGGTAAGGCAAGACAAGGCTAATGCACAACAACGCACGGCTAGGCAATGCACGGCAAGGCAAGGAAAGGGTAACGCAAGGCAAGGCACTGTCAGGCGAGGCAAAGCTAAAGCACGACATCGCAAGGCTAGGCAGTGCACGGCTAGGCAAAGAAAGAGTAACGGAAGGAAAGGAAGGCAAGGCAAAGCATGGCAAGGCAAGTGTAACAACAGGCACGGCACGGCAAGGGGAAACAAGGCTAAGGGACGACAACGGAAGCCTAGGCAATGCACGGAAGGCAAGCAAAGAATAACGGAAGGCAAGGAATGCAAAGGAAAGCAGGGGAAGGCAAGGGTAACGAAAGGAACGGCACGGTAAGGGGAAACAAGGCTAAGGCACGACAACAGAGGGCTAGGCAATGCAGGGCAAGGCAAGGAAATGGTAACGCAAGGCAAGGCACGGTTTGGGGAAGCAAGGCTAATGGACGACAACGCAAGGCTAGGCAATGCACGGAAGGCAAGCAAAGAGTAACGGAAGGCAAGGAAGGCAAGGGAAAGCAAGGCAAGGCAAGGGTAACGGAAGGAACGGCACGGCAAGGGGAAACAAGGCTAAGTCACGGCAACGCACGGCTAGGCAATGCACGGCAAGGCAAGGAAAGGGTAACGCAAGGCAAGGCACGGTGAGGCAAGGCAAGGCTGATGCACGACAACGCACGGCTAGTCAATGCACGGCAAGGCAAGGAAAGGGTAACGCAAGGCAAGGCACGGTCAGGCGAGGCAAGGCTAAGGCACGACAACGCAAGACTAGGCAATGCACGGCAAGGCAAGGAAAGGGTAACGCAAGGCAAGGCACGGTCAGGCGAGGCAAGGCTAAGGCACGACAACGCAAGGCTAGGCAATGCACGGAAGGAAAGCAAAGAGTAACGGAAGGCAAGGAAAGCAAGGGAAAGCAAGGCAAGGCAAGCAAGGCTATGGCAAGGTGAAAAAAGGCTAAGGCACGACAACGCAAGGCTAGGCAATGCACGGAAGGCAAGCAAAGAGTAACGGAAGGCAAGCAAGGCAAGGGAAAGCAGGGGAAGGCAAGGGTAACGGAAGGAACGCCACGGTAAGGGGAAACAAGGCTAAGGCACGACAACGCAAGGCTAGGCAATGCACGGCAAGGCAAGAAAAGGGTAACGCCAGGCAAGGCACGGTAAGGCGCGGCAAGGGTAATGCACGACAACGCAAGGCTACGCAGTGCACGGCTAGGCAAGGAAAGAGTAACGGAAGGAAAGGAAGGCAAGGCAAAGCAAGGCAAGGCAAGTGTAACAAAAGGCACGGCACGGCAAGGGGAAACAAGGCTAAGGCACGGCAACGCAAGGCTAAGCAATGCACGGCCAGGCAAGGAAAGGGTAACGCAAGGCAAGGCACGGTAAGGCAAGGCGAGTCTAATGCACGACAACGCACGGCTAGGCAATGCACGGCAAGGCAAGGAAAGGGTAACGCAAGGCAAGGCACGGTTAGGCGAGGCAAGGCTAAGGCACGACAACGCAAGGCTAGGCAATGCACGGAAGGCAAGCAAAGAGTAACGGAAGGCAAGGAATGCAAGGCAAAGCAAGGCAAGGCAAGCAAGGCTATGGCAAGGTGAAAAAAGGCTAAGGCACGACAACGCAAGGCTAGGCAATGCACGGAAGGCAAGCAAAGAGTAACGGAATGGAAGGAAGGCAAGGCAAAGCAAGGCAAAGCAAGCAAGGCTATGGCAAGGTAAAACAAGGCTAAGGCACCACAACGCACGGCTAGGCAATGCACGGCCAGCCAAGGAAAAGGTAACGCAAGGCAAGGCACTGTGGGGCAAGGCAAGGCTAATGCACGACAACGCAAGCCTAGGCAATGCACGGAAGGCAAGCAAAGAGTAACGGAAACCATGGAAGGCAAGGGAAAGCAAGGGAAGGCAAGGGTAACGGAAGGAACGGCACGGCAAGTGGAAACAAGGCTAAGGCACGACAACGCACGGCTAGGCAATGCACGGCAAGGCAAGGAAAGGGTAACGCCAGGCAAGGCACGGTCAGGCAAGGCAAGGCTAATGCACGACAAGGCAAGGCTAGGCAGTGCACGGCAAGGCAAGGAAAGGGTAACGCAAGGCAAGGCACGGTCAGGCGAGGCAAGCCTAAGGCACGACAACGCAAGGCTAGGCAATGCACGGAAGGCAAGCAAAGAGTAACGGAAGGCAAGGAAGGCAAGGGAAAGCAAGGCAAGGCAAGGGTAACGGAAGGAACGGCACGGCAAGGGGAAACAAGGCTAAGGCACGACAACGCACGGCTAGGCAATGCACGGCAAGGCAAGGAAAGGGTAACGCAAGGCAAGGCACGGTTTGGGGAGGCAAGGCTAATGCACGACAACGCAAGGCTAGGCAATGCACCGAAGGCAAGCAAAGAGTAACGGAAGGCAAGGAAGGCAAGGCAAAGCAAGGCAACGCAAGCAAGGCTATGGCAAGGTGAAAAAAGGCTAAGGCACGACCACGCAAGGCTAGGCAATGCACGGAAGGCAAGCAAAGAGTAACGGAAGGCAAGGAAGGCAAGGGAAAGCAAGGCAAGGCAAGGGTAACGGAAGGAACGGCACGGTAAGGGGAAACAAAGCTAAGGCACGACAATGCAGGGCTAGGCAATGCACAGCAAGGGACTGAAAGGGTAACGCAAGGCAAGGCACGGTGAGGCAAGACAAGGCAAATGCAGGACAACGTCAGCTAGGCAATGCACGTCAAGGCAAGGAAAGGGTACCGCAAGGCAAGGCACGGTCAGGCGAGGCAAGGCTAAGGAACGACAACGCAAGGCTAGGCAATGCACGGAAGGCAAGCAAAGAGTAACGGAAGGCAAGGAAGGCAAGGGAAAGCAAGGCAAGGGAATGGTAACGGAAGGAACGGCACGGCAAGGGGAAACAAGGCTAAGGCACGACAACGCACGGCTAGGCAATGCACGGCAAGGCAAGGAAAGGGTAACGCCAGGCAAGGCACGGTCAGGCAAGGCAAGGCTAATGCACGACAAGGCAAGGCTAGGCAGTGCACGGCAAGGCAAGGAAAGGGTAACGCAAGGCACGGCACTGTCAGGCGAGGCAAGGCTAAGGCACGACAACGCAAGGCTGGGCAATGCACGGAAGGAAAGCAAAGAGTAACGGAAGGCAAGGAAAGCAAGGGAAAGCAAGGCAAGGCAAGGGTAACGGAAGGAACGGCACGGCAAGGGGAAACAAGGCTAAGGCACGACAACACAGGGCTAGGCAATGCAGGGCAAGGCAAGGAAAGGGTAACGCAAGGCAAGGCACGGTTTCGGGAGGCAAGGCTTATGCACGACAACGCAAGGCTAGGCAATGCACCGAAGGCAAGCAAAGAGTAACGGAAGGCAAGGAATGCAAGGGAAAGCAAGGCAACGCAAGCAAGGCTATGGCAAGGTGAAAAAAGGCTAAGGCACGACCACGCATGGCTAGACAATGCACGGAAGGCAAGCAAAGAGTAACGGAAGGCAAGGAAGGCAAGGGAAAGCAAGGCAAGGCAAGGGTAACGGAAGGAACGGCACGGTAAGGGGAAACAAAGCTAAGGCACGACAATGCAGGGCTAGGCAATGCACAGCAAGGGAAGGAAAGGGTAACGCAAGGCAAGGCACGGTGAGGCAAGACAAGGCAAATGCAGGACAACGTCGGCTAGGCAATGCACGTCAAGGCAAGGAAAGGGTACCGCAAGGGAAGGCACGGTCAGGCGAGGCAAGGCTAAGGAACGACAACGCAAGGCTAGGCAATGCACGGAAGGCAAGCAAAGAGTAACTGAAGGCAAGGAAGGCAAGGGAAAGCAAGGCAAGGCAAGGGTAACGGAAGGAACGGCACGGCAAGGGGAAACAAGGCTAAGGCACGACAACGCACGGCTAGGCAATGCAGGGCAAGGCAAGGAAATGGTAACGCAAGGCAAGGCACGGTTTGGGGAGGCAAGGCTAATGCACGACAACGCAAGGCTAGGCAGTGCACGGCTAGGCAAGGAACGAGTAACGGAAGGAAAGGAAGGCAAGGCAAAGCAAGGCAAGGCAAGTGTAACAAAAGGCAAGGCAGGGCAAGGGGAAACAAGGATAAGGAACGGCAACGCACGGCTAGGCAATGCACGGCCAGGCAAGGAAAGGGTAACGCAAGGCAAGGCACGGTAAGGCAAGACAAGGCTAATGCACGACAACGCACGGCTAGGCAATGCACGGCAAGGCAAGGAAAGGGTAACGCAAGGCAAGGCACGTTCAGGCGAGGCAAGGCTAATGCACGACAACGCAAGGCTAGGCAATGCACGGAAGGCAAGCAAAGAGTAACGGAAGGCAAGGAAGGCAAGGGAAACCAAGGCAAGGCAAGGGTAACGGAAGGAACGGCTCGGCAAGGGGAAACAAGGCTAAGGCACGGCAACGCACGGCTAGGCAATGCAGGGCAAGGCAAGGAAATGGTAACGCAAGGCAAGGCACGGTTTGGGGAGGGAAGGCTAATGCACGACAACGCAAGGCTAGGCAGTGCACGGCTAGGCAAGGAACGAGTAAGGGAAGGGAAGGAAGGCAAGGCAAATCAAGGCAAGGCAAGTGTAACAAAAGGCAAGGCACGGCAAGGGGAAACAAGGCTAAGGCACGACAACGCACGGCTAGGCAATGCACGGCCAGGCAAGGAAAGGGTAACGCAAGGCAAGGCACGGTCAGGCAAGACAAGGCTAATGCACGACAACGCACGGCTAGGCAATGCACGGCAAGGCAAGGAAAGGGTAACGCAAAGCAAGGCACTGTCAGGCGAGTCAAAGCTAAAGCACGACATCGCAAGGCTAGGCAGTGCACGGCTAGGCAAGGAAAGAGTAACGGAAGGAAAGGAAGGCAAGGCAAAGCATGGCAAGGCAAGTGTAACAACAGGCACGGCACGGCAAGGGGAAACAAGGCTAAGGCATGAAAACGCAAGGCTAGGCAATGCACGGAAGGCAAGCAAAGAGTCACGGAAGGCAAGGAATGCAAAGGAAAGCAGGGGAAGGCAAGGGAAACGAAAGGAACGGCACGGTAAGGGGAAACAAGGCTAAGGCACGACAACAGAGGGCTAGGCAATGCAGGGCAAGGCAAGGAAAGGGTAACGCAAGGCAAGGCACGGTTTGGGGAGGCAAGGCTAATGCACGACAACGCAAGGCTAGGCAATGCACGGAAGGCAAGCAAAGAGTAACGGAAGGCAAGGAATGCAAAGCAAAGCAAGGCAAAGCAAGCAAGGCTATGGCAAGGTGAAAAAAGGCTAAGGCAGGACAACGCAAGGCTAGGCAATGCGCGGAAGGCAAGCAAAGAGTAACGGAAGGCAAGGAATGCAAAGCAAAGCAAGGCAAAGCAAGAAAGGCTATGGCAAGGTGAAACAAGGCTAAGGCACCACAACGCACGGCTAGGCAATGCACGGCCAGCCAAGGAAAAGGTAACGCAAGGCAAGGCACTCTGAGGCAAGGCAAGGCTAATGCACGACAGCGCAAGGCTAGGCAATGCACGGAAGGCAAGCAAAGAGTAACGGAAACCAAGGAAGGCAAGGGAAAGCAAGGCAAGGCAAGGGTAACGGAAGGAACGGCACGGCAAGGCGAAACAAGGCTAAGGCACGACAACGCACGGCTAGGCAATGCACGGCAAGGCAAGGAAAGGGTAACGCAAGGCAAGGCACGGTCAGGCGAGGCAAGGCTAAGGCACGACAACGCAAGCCTAGGCAATGCACGGAAGGAAAGCAAAGAGTAACGGAAGGCAAGGAAAGCAAGGGAAAGCAGGGGAAGGCAAGGGTAACGGAAGGAACGGCACGGTAAGGGGAAACAAGGCTAAGGCACGACAACGCAGGGCTAGGCAATGCACGGCCAGCCAAGGAAAAGGTAACGCAAGGCAAGGCACTGTGAGGCAAGGCAAGGCTAATGCACGACAGCGCAAGGCTAGGCAATGCACGGAAGGCAAGCAAAGAGTAACGGAAACCAAGGAAGGCAAGGGAAAGCAAGGCAAGGCAAGGGTAACGGAAGGAACGGCACGGCAAGGGGAAACAAGGCTAAGGCACGACAACGCACGGCTAGGCAATGCACGGCAAGGCATGGAAAGAGTAAGGCCAGGCAAGGCACGGTCAGGCAAGGCAAGGCTAATGCACGACAAGGCAAGGCTAGGGAGTGCAAGGCAAGGCAAGGAAAGGGTAACGCAAGGCAAGGCACTGTCAGGCGAGGCAAGGCTAAGGCACGACAACGCAAGGCTGGGCAATGCACGGAAGGAAAGCAAAGAGTAACGGAAGGCAAGGAAGGCAAGGGAAAGCAAGGCATGGTAAGGGTAATGGAAGGAACGGCATGGCAAGGGGAAACAAGGCTAAGGCACGACAACACAGGGCTAGGCAATGCAGGGCAAGGCAAGGAAAGGGTAACGCAAGGCAAGGCACGGTTTGGGGAGGCAAGGCTAATGCACGACAACGCAAGGCTAGGCAATGCACGGAAGGCAAGCAAAGAGTAACGGAAAGCAAGGAATGCAAGGCAAAGCAAGGCAACGCAAGCAAGGCTATGGCAAGGTGAAAAAAGGCTAAGGCACGACCACGCAAGGCTAGGCAATGCACGGAAGGCAAGCAAAGAGTAACGGATGGCAAGGAATGCAAGGCAAAGCAAGGCAACGCAAGCAAGGCTATGGCAAGGTGAAAAAAGGCTAAGACACGACAAAGCAAGGCTAGGCAATGCACGGAAGGCAAGCAAAGAGTAACGGAAGGCAAGGAAAGCAAGGGAAAGCAAGGCAAGGAAAGGGTAACGGAAGGAACGGCACGGCAAGGGGAAACAAGGCTAAGGCACGGCAACGCACGGCTAGGCAATTCACTGCAAGGCAAGGAAAGGGTAACGCAAGGCAAGGCACGGTGAGGCAAGACAAGGCAAATGCAGGACAACGCTCGGCTAGGCAATGCACGGCAAGGCAAGGAAAGGGTACCGCAAGGCAAGGCACTGTCAGGCGAGGCAAGGCTAAGGAACGACAACGCAAGGCTAGGCAATGCACGGAAGGCAAGCAAAGAGTAACGGAAGGCAAGGAAGGCAAGGGAAACCAAGGCAAGGCAAGGGTAACGGAAGGAACGGCTCGGCAAAGGGAAACAAGGCTAAGGCACGGCAACGCAGGGCTAAGCAATGCACGGCAAGGCAAGGAAAGGGTAATGCAAGGCAAGGCACGGTAAGGCAACACAAGGCTAATGCACGACAACGCACGGCTAGGCAATGCACGGCAAGGCAAGGAAAGGGTAACGCAAGGCAAGGCACTGTCAGGCGAGGCAAAGCGAATCCACGACATCGCAAGGCTAGGCAGTGCACGGCTAGGCAAGGAAAGAGTAACGGAAGGAAAGGAAGGCAAGGCAAAGCATGGCAAGGCAAGTGTAACCACAGGCACGGCACGGCAAGGGGAAACAAGGCTAAGGCACGACAACGCAAGGCTAGGCAATGCACGGAAGGCAAGCAAAGAGTAACGGAAGGCAAGGAAGGCAAGGGAAAGCAGGGGAAGGCAAGGGTAACGAAAGGAACGGCACGGTAAGGGGAAACAAGGCTAAGGCACGACAACAGAGGGCTAGGCAATGCAGGGCAAGGCAAGGAAATGGTAACGCAAGGCAAGGCACGGTTTGGGGAGGCAAGGCTAATGGACGACAACGCAAGGCTAGGCAATGCACGGAAGGCAAGCAAAGAGTAACGGAAGGCAAGGAAGGCAAGGGAAAGCAAGGCAAGGCAAGGGTAACGGAAGGAACGGCACGGCAAGGGGAAACAAGGCTAAGGCACGGCAACGCACGGCTAGGCATGCACGGCAAGGCAAGGAAAGGGTAACGCAAGGCAAGGCACGGTGAGGCAAGGCAAGGCTGATGCACGACAACGCACGGCTAGTCAATGCACGGCAAGGCAAGGAAAGGGTAACGCAAAGCAAGGCACGGTCAGGCGAGGCAAGGCTAAGGCACGACAACGCAAGGCTAGGCAATTCACGAAAGGCAAGCAAAGAGTAACGGAAGGCAAGGAAGGCAAGGGAAAGCAGGGGAAGGCAAGGGTAACGGAAGGAACGGCACGGTAAGGGGAAACAAGGCTAAGGCACGGCAACGCAAGGCTTAGCAATGCAAAGCCAGGCAAGGAAAGGGTAATGCAAGGCAAGGCACGGTAAGGCAAGGCGAGGCTAATGCACGACAAAGCACGGCTAGGCAATGCACGGCAAGGCAAGGAAAGGGTAACGCAAGGCAAGGCACGGTTAGGCGAGGCAAGGCTAAGGCACGACAACGCAAGGCTAGGCAATGCACGGAAGGCAAGCAAAGAGTAACGGAAGGCAAGGAATGCAAGGCAAAGCAAGGCAACGCAAGCAAGGCTATGGCAAGGTGAAAAAAGGCTAAGGCACGACAACGCAAGGCTAGGCAATGCACGGAAGGCAAGGCAAGGGTAACGGAAGGAACGGCACGGCAAGGGGAAACAAGGCTAAGGCACGGCAACGCACGGCTAGGCAATGCACGGCAAGGCAAGGAAATGGTAACGCAAGGCAAGGCACGGTTTGGGGAGGCAAGGCTAATGCACGACAACGCAAGGCTAGGCAGTGCACGGCTAGGCAAGGAATGAGTAACGGAAGGAAAGGAAGGCAAGGCAAAGCAAGGCAAGGCAAGTGTAACAAAAGGCAAGGCACGGCAAGGGGAAACAAGGCTAAGGAACGGCAACGCACGGCTAGGCAATGCACGGCCAGGCAAGGAAAGGGTAACGAAAGGCAAGGCACGGTAAGGCAAGACAAGGCTAATGCACGACAACGCATGCCTAGGCAATGCACGGCAAGGCAAGGAAAGGGTAACGCAAGGCAAGGCACGGTCAGGCGAGGCAAGGCTAATGCACGACAACGCAAGGCTATGCAATGCACGGAAGGCAAGCAAAGAGTAACGGAAGGCAAGGAAGGCAAGGGAAAGCAAGGCAAGGCAAGGGTAACGGAAGGAACGGCTCGGGAAGGGGAAACAAGGCTAATGCACGGCAACGCAGGGCTAGGCAATGCACGGCAAGGCAAGGAAAGGGTAACGCAAGGCAAGGCACGGTAAGGCAACACAAGGCTAATGCACGACAACGCACGGCTAGGCAATGCACGGCAAGGCAAGGAAAGGGTAACGCAAGGCAAGGCACTGTCAGGCGAGGCAAAGCTAATGCACGACATCGCAAGGCTAGGCAGTGCACGGCTAGGCAAGGAAAGAGTAACGGAAGGAAAGGAAGGCAAGGCAAAGCATGGCAAGGCAAGTGTAACCACAGGCACGGCACGGCAAGGGGAAACAAGGCTAAGTCACGACAACGCAAGGCTAGGCAATGCACGGAAGGCAAGCAAAGAATAACGGAAGGCAAGGAATGCAAAGGAAAGCAGGGGAAGGCAAGGGTAACGAAAGGAACGGCACGGTAAGGGGAAACAAGGCTAAGGCACGACAACAGAGGGCTAGGCAATGCAGGGCAAGGCAAGGAAATGGTAACGCAAGGCAAGGCACGGTTTGGGGAGGCAAGGCTAATGCACGACAACGCAAGGCTAGGCAATGCACGGAAGTCAAGCAAAGAGTAACGGAAGGCAAGGAAGGCAAGGGAAAGCAAGGCAAGGCAAGGGTAACGGAAGGAACGGCACGGTAAGGGGAAACAAAGCTAAGGCACGACAACGAACGGCTAGGCAATGCACTGCAAGGCAAGGAAAGGGTAACGCAAGGCAAGGCAGGGTGAGGCAAGACAAGGCAAATGCAGGACAACGCTCGGCTAGGCAATGCACGGCAAGGCAAGGAAAGGGTAACGCAAGGCAAGGCACGGTCAGGCGAGGCAAGGCTAAGGAACGACAACGCAAGGCTAGGCAATGCACGGAAGGTAAGCAAAGAGTAACGGAAGGCAAGGAAGGCAAGGGAAAGCAAGGCAAGGCAAGGGTAACGGAAGGAACGGCACGGCAAGGGGAAACAAGGCTAAGGCACGACAACGAACGGCTAGGCAATGCACTGCAAGGCAAGGAAAGGGTAACGCAAGGCAATGCACGGTGAGGCAAGGCAAGGCTGATGCACGACAATGCACGGCTAGGCAATGCACGGCAAGGCAAGGAAAGGGTAACGCAAGGCAAGGCACGGGCAGGCGAGGCAAGGCTAAGGCACGACTACGCAAGGCTAGGCAATGCACGGAAGGCAAGCAAAGAGTAACGGAAGGCAAGGAATGAAAGGGAAAGCAGGGGAAGGCAAGGGTAACGAAAGGAACGGCACGGTAAGGGGAAACAAGGCTAAGGCACGACAACACAGGGCTAGGCAATGCAGGGCAAGGCAAGGTAAGGGTAACGCAAGGCAAGGCACTGTCAGGCGAGGCAAGGCTAAGGCACGACAACGCAAGGCTAGGCAATGCACGGAAGGCAAGCAAAGAGTAAGGGAACGCAAGGAAGGCAAGGGAAAGCAAGGCAAGGCAAGGTTAACGGAAGGAACGGCACGGCAAGGGGAAACAAGGCTAAGGCACGGTAACGCAAGGCGAGGCAATGCAGGGCAAGGCAAGGAAATGGTAACGCAAGGCAAGGCACGGTTTGGGGAGGCAAGGCTAATGCACGACAACGCAAGGCTAGGCAGTGCACGGCTAGGCAAGGAACGAGTAACGGAAGGAAAGGAAGGCAAGGCAAAGCAAGGCAAGGCAAGTGTAACAAAAGGCAAGGCACGGCAAGGCGAAACAAGGCTAAGGAACGGCAACGCACGGCTAGGCAATGCACGGCCAGGCAAGGAAAGGGTAACGCAAGGCAAGGCACGGTAAGCCAAGACAAGGCTAATGCACGACAACGCACGGCTAGGCTATGCACGGCAAGGCAAGGAAAGGGTAACGCAAGGCAAGGCACTGTCGGGCGAGGCAAAGCTAATGCACAACATCGCAAGTCTAGGCAGTGCACGGCTAGGCAAGGAAAGAGTAACGGAAGGAAAGGAAGGCAAGGCAAAGCATGGCAAGGCAAGTGTAACAACAGGCACGGCACGGCAAGGGGAAACAAGGCTAAGGCACGACAACGCAAGGCTAGGCAATGCACGGCAAGGCAAGGAAAGGGTAACGCAAGGCAAGGCACGGTTAGGCGAGGCAAGGCTAAGGCACGACAACGCAAGGTTAGGCAATGCACGGAAGGCAAGCAAAGAGTAACGGAAGGCAAGGAATGCAAGGCAAAGCAAGGCAACGCAAGCAAGGCTATGGCAAGGTGAAAAAAGGCTAAGGCAGGACAACGCAAGGCTAGGCAATGCGCGGAAGGCAAGCAAAGAGTAACGGAAGGCAAGGAATGCAAGGCAAAGCAAGGCAAAGCAAGCAAGGCTATGGCAAGGTGAAACAAGGCTAAGGCACCACAACGCACGGCTAGGCAATGCACGGCCAGCCAAGGAAAAGGTAACGCAAGGCAAGGCACTCTGAGGCAAGGCAAGGCTAATGCACGACAGCGCAAGGCTAGGCAATGCACGGAAGGCAAGCAAAGAGTAACGGAAACCAAGGAAGGCAAGGGAAAGCAAGGCAAGGCAAGGGTAACGGAAGGAACGGCACGGCAAGGGGAAACAAGGCTAAGGCACTACAACGCACGGCTAGGCAATGCACGGCAAGGCAAGGATAGGGTAACGCCAGGCAAGGCACGGTCAGGCAAGGCAAGGCTAATGCACGACAAGGCAAGGCTAGGCAGTGCACGGCAAGGCAAGGAAAGGTTAACGCAAGGCAAGGCACTGTCAGGCGAGGCAAGTCTAAGGCACAACGCAAGGGTAGGCAATGCACGGAAGGAAAGCAAAGAGTAACGGAAGGCAAGGAAAGCAAGGGAAAGCAAGGCAAGGCAAGGGTAACGGAAGGAACGGCACGGCAAGGGGAAACAAGGCTAAGGCACGACAACACAGGGCTAGGCAATGCAGGGCAAGGCAAGGAAAGGGTAACGCAAGGCAAGGCACGGTTTGGGGAAGCAAGGCTTATGCACGACAACGCAAGGCTAGGCAATGCACGGAAGGCAAGCAAAGAGTAACGGAACGCAAGGAATGCAAGGCAAAGCAAGGCAACGCAAGCAAGGCTATGGCAAGGTGAAAAAAGGCTAAGGCACGACCACGCAAGGCTAGGCAATGCACGGAAGGCAAGCAAAGAGTAACGGACGGCAAGGAAGGCAAGGGAAAGCAAGGCAAGGCAAGGGTAACGGAAGGAACGGCACGGTAAGGGGCAACAAAGCTAAGGCACGACAATGCAGGGCTAGGCAATGCACAGCAAGGGAAGGAAAGGGTAACGCAAGGCAAGGCACGGTGAGGCAAGACAAGGCAAATGCAGGACAACGTCGGCTAGGCAATGCACGTCAAGGCAAGGAAATGGAAACTGGAGGCAAGGCACGGGAAGGCCAGGCAAGGCTAAGGGACGACAACGCAAGGCTAGGCAATGCACGGAAGGAAAGCAAAGAGTAACGGAAGGCAAGGAAGGCAAGGGAAAGCAAGGCAAGGGAATGGTAACGGAAGGAACGGCACGGCAAGGGGAAACAAGGCTAAGGCACGACAACGAACGGCTAGGCAATGCAGGGCAAGGCAAGGAAATGGTAACGCAAGGCAAGGCACGGTTTGGGGAGGCAAGGCTAATGCACGACAACGCAAGGCTAGGCAGTGCACGGCTAGGCAAGGAACGAGTAACGGAAGGAAAGGAATGCAAGGCAAAGCAAGGCAAGACAAGTGTAACAAAAGGCAAGGCAGGGCAAGGGGAAACAAGGCTAAGGAACGGCAACGCACGGCTAGGCAATGCACGGCAAGGCAAGGAAAGGGTAACGCAAGGCAAGGCACGGTCAGGCGAGGCAAGGCTAATGCACGACAACGCAAGTCTAGGCAATGCACGGAAGGCAAGCAAAGAGTAACGGAAGGCAAGGAAGGCAAGGGAAAGCAAGGCAAGGCAAGGGTAACGGAAGGAACGGCGCGGCAAGGGGAAACAAGGCTAAGGCACGGCAACGCATTGCTAGGCAATGCACGGCAAGGCAAGGAAAGGGTAACGCAAGGCAAGGCACGGTTTGGGGAGGCAAGGCTAATGCACGACAACGCAAGGCTAGGCAGTGCACGGCTAGGCAAGGAACGAGTAACGGAAGGAAAGGAAGGCAAGGCAAAGCAAGGCAAGGCAAGTGTAACAAAAGGCAAGGCACGGAATTGGGAAACAAGGCTAAGGAACGGCAACGCACGGCCAGGCAATGCACGGCCAGGCAAGGAAAGGGTAACGCAAGGCAAGGCACGGTAAGGCAAGACAAGGCTAATGCACAACAACGCACGGCTAGGCAATGCACGGCAAGGCAAGGAAAGGGTAACGCAAGGCAAGGCACTGTCAGGCTAGGCAAAGCTAAAGCACGACATCGCAAGGCTAGGCAGTGCACGGCTAGGCAAGGAAAGAGTAACGGAAGGAAAGGAAGGCAAGGCAAAGCATGGCAAGGCAAGTGTAACAACAGGCACGGCACGGCAAGGGGAAACAAGGCTAAGGCATGACAACGCAAGGCTAGGCAATGCACGGAAGGCAAGCAAAGAGTCACGGAAGGCAAGGAATGCAAAGGAAAGCAGGGGAAGGCAAGGGTAACGAAAGGAACGGCACGGTAAGGGGAAACAAGGCTAAGGCACGACAACAGAGGGCTAGGCAATGCAGGGCAAGGCAAGGAAAGGGTAACGCAAGGCAAGGCACGGTTTGGGGAGGGAAGGCTAATGCACGACAACGCAAGGCTAGGCAATGCACGGAAGGCAAGCAAAGAGTAACGGAAGGCAAGGAATGCAAAGCAAAGCAAGGCAAAGCAAGCAAGGCTATGGCAAGGTGAAAAAAGGCTAAGGCAGGACAACGCAAGGCTAGGCAATGCGCGGAAGGCAAGCAAAGAGTAACGGAAGGCAAGGAATGCAAAGCAAAGCAAGGCAAAGCAAGAAAGGCTATGGCAAGGTGAAACAAGGCTAAGGCACCACAACGCACGGCTAGGCAATGCACGGCCAGCCAAGGAAAAGGTAACGCAAGGCAAGGCACTGTGAGGCAAGGCAAGGCTAATGCACGACAGCGCAAGGCTAGGCAATGCACGGAAGGCAAGCAAAGAGTAACGGAAACCAAGGAAGGCAAGGGAAAGCAAGGCAAGGCAAGGGTAACGGAAGGAACGGCACGGCAAGGGGAAACAAGGCTAGGCAATGCACGGCAAGGCAAGGAAAGGGTAACGCAAGGCAAGGCACGGTCAGGCGAGGCAAGGCTAAGGCACGACAACGCAAGGCTAGGCAATGCACGGAAGGCAAGCAAAGAGTAACGGAAGGCAAGGAAAGCAAGGGAAAGCAGGGGAAGGCAAGGGTAACGGAAGGAACGGCACGGCAAGGGGAAACAAGGCTAAGGCACGGCAACGCACGGCTAGGCAATGCACGGCCAGCCAAGGAAAGGGTAACGCAAGGCAAGGCACGGTAAGCCAAGACAAGGCTAATGCACGACAGCGCAAGGCTAGGCAATGCACGGAAGGCAAGCAAAGAGTAACGGAAACCAAGGAATGCAAAGGAAAGCAGGGGAAGGCAAGGGTAACGAAAGGAACTGCACGGTAAGGGGAAACAAGGCTAAGGCACGACAACAGAGGGCTAGGCAATGCAGGGCAAGGCAAGGAAAGGGTAACGCAAGGCAAGGCACGGTTTGGGGAGGCAAGGCTAATGCACGACAACGCAAGGCTAGGCAATGCACGGAAGGCAAGCAAAGAGTAACGGAAGGCAAGGAATGCAAAGCAAAGCAAGGCAAAGCAAGCAAGGCTATGGCAAGGTGAAACAAGGCTAAGGGACCACAACGCACGGCTAGGCAATGCACGGCCAGCCAAGGAAAGGGTAACGCAAGGCAAGGCACGGTGAGGCAAGGCAAGGCTAATGTACGACAACGCACGGCTAGGCAATGCACGGAAGGCAAGAAAAGAGTAACGGAATGCAAAGAAGGCAAGGGAAAGCAAGGGAAGGCAACGGTAACCGAAGGAACGGCACGGCAAGGGGAAACAAGGCTAAGGCACCACAATGCACGGCTAGGCAAGGCAGGGCAAGGCAAGGAAAGGGTAACGCAAGGGAAGGCACGGTCAGGCGAGGCAAGGCTAAGGCACGACAACGCAAGGCTAGGCAATGCACGGAAGGCAAGCAAAGAGTAACGGAAGGCAAGGAAGGCAAGGGAAAGCAGGGGAAGGCAAGGGTAACGGAAGGAACGGCACGGTAAGGGGAAACAAGGCTAAGGCACGACAACGCACGGCTAGGCAATGCACGGCCAGCCAAGGAAAAGGTAACGCAAGGCAAGGCACTGTGAGGCAAGGCAAGGCTAATGCACGACAGCGCAATGCTAGGCAATGCACGGAAGGCAAGCAAAGAGTAACGGAAACCAAGGAAGGCAAGGGAAAGCAAGGCAAGGCAAGGGTAAAGGAAGTAACGGCACGGCAAGGGGAAACAAGGCTAAGGCACGACAACGCACGGCTAGGCAATGCACGGCAAGGCAAGGAAAGGGTAAGGCCAGGCAAGGCACGGTCAGGCAAGGCAAGGCTAATGCACGACAAGGCAAGGCTAGGGAGTGCACGGCAAGGCAAGGAAAGGGTAACACAAGGCAAGGCACTGTCAGGCGAGGCAAGCCTAAGGCACGACAACGCAAGGCTGGGCAATGCACGGAAGGAAAGCAAAGAGTAACGGAAGGCAAGGAAAGCAAGGGAAAGCAAGGCAAGGCAAGGGTAACGGAAGGAACGGCATGGCAAGGGGAAACAAGGCTAAGGCACGACAACGCACGGCTAGGCAATGCACGGCAAGGCAAGGAAAGGGTAACGCAAGGCAAGGCACGGTCAGGCGAGGCAAGGCTAATGCACGACAACGCAAGGCTAGGCAATGCACGGAAGGCAAGCAAAGAGTAACGGAAAGCAAGGAATGCAAGGCAAAGCAAGGCAACGCAAGCAAGGCTATGGCAAGGTGAAAAAAGGCTAAGGCACGACCACGCAAGGCTAGGCAATGCACGGAAGGCAAGCAAAGAGTAACGGATGGCAAGGAATGCAAGGCAAAGCAAGGCAACGCAAGCAAGGCTATGGCAAGGTGAAAAAAGGCTAAGACACGACAAAGCAAGGCTAGGCAATGCACGGAAGGCAAGCAAAGAGTAACGGAAGGCAAGGAAAGCAAGGGAAAGCAAGGCAAGGAAAGGGTAACGGAAGGAACGGCACGGCAAGGGGAAACAAGGCTAAGGCACGACAACGAACGGCTAGGCAATGCACTGCAAGGCAAGGAAAGGGTAACGCAAGGCAAGGCACGGTGAGGCAAGACAAGGCAAATGCAGGACAACGCTCGGCTAGGCAATGCACGGCAAGGCAAGGAAAGGGTACCGCAAGGCAAGGCACGGTCAGGCGAGGCAAGGCTAAGGCACGACAACGCAAGGCTAGGCAATGCACGGAAGGCAAGCAAAGAGTAACGGAAGGCAAGGAAGGCAAGGGAAACCAAGGCAAGGCAAGGGTAACGGAAGGAACGGCTCGGCAAGGGGAAACAAGGCTAAGGCACGGCAACGCAGGGCTAAGCAATGCACGGCAAGGCAAGGAAAGGGTAACGCAAGGCAAGGCACGGTAAGGCAACACAAGGCTAATGCACGACAACGCACGGCTAGGCAATGCACGGCAAGGCAAGGAAAGGGTAACGCAAGGCAAGGCACTGTCAGGCGAGGCAAAGCTAATCCACGACATCGCAAGGCTAGGCAGTGCACGGCTAGGCAAGGAAAGAGTAACGGAAGGAAAGGAAGGCAAGGCAAAGCATGGCAAGGCAAGTGTAACCACAGGCACGGCACGGCAAGGGCAAACAAGGCTAAGGCACGACAACGCAAGGCTAGGCAATGCACGGAAGGCAAGCAAAGAATAACGGAAGGCAAGGAATGCAAAGGAAAGCAGGGGAAGGCAAGGGTAACGAAAGGAACGGCACGGTAAGGGGAAACAAGGCTAAGGCACGACAACACAGGGCTAGGCAATGCAGGGCAAGGCAAGGAAATGGTAACGCAAGGCAAGGCACGGTTTGGGGAGGCAAGGCTAATGGACGACAACGCAAGGCTAGGCAATGCACGGAAGGCAAGCAAAGAGTAACGGAAGGCAAGGAAGGCAAGGGAAAGCAAGGCAAGGCAAGGGTAACGGAAGGAACGGCACGGCAAGGGGAAACAAGGCTAAGGCACGGCAACGCACGGCTAGGCATGCACGGCAAGGCAAGGAAAGGGTAACGCAAGGCAAGGCACGGTGAGTCAAGGCAAGGCTGATGCACGACAACGCACGGCTAGTCAATGCACGGCAAGGCAAGGAAAGGGTAACGCAAAGCAAGGCACGGTCAGGCGAGGCAAGGCTAAGGCACGACAACGCAAGGCTAGGCAATTCACGAAAGGCAAGCAAAGAGTAACGGAAGGCAAGGAAGGCAAGGGAAAGCAGGGGAAGGCAAGGGTAACGGAAGGAACGGCACGGTAAGGGGAAACAAGGCTAAGGCACGGCAACGCAAGGCTAAGCAATGCAAAGCCAGGCAAGGAAAGGGTAATGCAAGGCAAGGCACGGTAAGGCAAGGCGAGGCTAATGCACGACAACGCACGGCTAGGCAATGCACGGCAAGGCAAGGAAAGGGTAACGCAAGGCAAGGCACGGTTAGGCAATGCAAGGCTAAGGCACGACAACGCAAGGCTAGGCAATGCACGGAAGGCAAGCAAAGAGTAACGGAAGGCAAGGAATGCAAGGCAAAGCAAGGCAACGCAAGCAAGGCTATGGCAAGGTGAAAAAAGGCTAAGGCAGGACAACGCAAGGCTAGGCAATGCGCGGAAGGCAAGCAAAGAGTAACGGAAGGCAAGGAATGCAAGGCAAAGCAAGGCAAAGCAAGCAAGGCTATGGCAAGGTGAAACAAGGCTAAGGCACCACAACGCACGGCTAGGCAATGCACGGCCAGCCAAGCAAAAGGTAACGCAAGGCAAGGCACTCTGAGGCAAGGCAAGGCTAATGCACGACAGCGCAAGGCTAGGCAATGCACGGAAGGCAAGCAAAGAGTAACGGAAACCAAGGAAGGCAAGGGAAAGCAAGGCAAGGCAAGGGTAACGGAAGGAACGGCACGGCAAGGGGAAACAAGGCTAAGGCACGACAACGCACGGCTAGGCAATGCACGGCAAGGCAAGGAAAGGGTAACGCCAGGCAAGGCACGGTCAGGCAAGGCAAGGCTAAGGCACGACAACGCAAGGGTAGGCAATGCACGGAAGGAAAGCAAAGAGTAACGGAAGGCAAGGAAAGCAAGGGAAATCAAGGGAAGGCAAGGGTAACGGAAGGAACGGCACGGCAAGGGGAAACAAGGCTAAGGCACGACAACACAGGGCTAGGCAATGCAGGGCAAGGCAAGGAAAGGGTAACGCAAGGCAAGGCACGGTTTGGAGAGGCAAGGCTAATGCACCCCAACGCAAGGCTAGGCAATGCACGGAAGGCAAGCAAAGAGTAACGGAAGGCAAGGAACGCAAGGCAAAGCAAGGCAACGCAAGCAAGTCTATGGCAAGGTGAAAAAAGCCTAAGGCACGACCACGCAAGGCTAGGCAATGCACGGAAGGCAAGCAAAGAGTAACGGAAGGCAAGGAAGGCAAGGGAAAGCAAGGCAAGGCAAGGGTAACGGAAGGAACGGCACGGCAAGGGGAAACAAGGCTAAGGCACGACAACGAACGGCTAGGCAATGCACTGCAAGGCAAGGAAAGGGTAACGCAAGGCAAGGCACGGTGAGGCAAGACAAGGCAAATGCAGGACAACGCTCGGCTAGGCAATGCACGGCAAGGCAAGGAAAGGGTACCGCAAGGCAAGGCACGGTTAGGCGAGGCAAGGCTAAGGAACGACAACGCAAGGCTAGGCAATGCACGGAAGGGAAGCAAAGAGTAACGGAAGGCAAGGAAGGCAAGGGAAAGCAAGGCAAGGCAATGGTAACGGAAGGAACGGCTCGGCAAGGGGAAACAAGGCTAAGTCACGACAACGAACGGCTAGGCAATGCACTGCAAGGCAAGGAAAGGGTAACGCAAAGCAATGCACGGCGAGGCAAGGCAAGGCTGATGCACGACAATGCACGGCTAGGCAATTCACGGCAAGGCAAGGAAAGGGTAACGCAAGGCAAGGCACGGGCAGGCGAGGCAAGGCTAAGGCACGACAACGCAAGGCTAGGCAATGCACGGAAGGCAAGCAAAGAGTAACGGAAGGCAAGGAAGGAAAGGGAAAGCAGGGGAAGGCAAGGGTAACGAAAGGAACGGCACGGTAAGGGGAAACAAGGCTAAGGCACGACAACACAGGGCTAGGCAATGCAGGGCAAGGCAAGGTAAGGGTAACGCAAGGCAAGGCACTGTCAGGCGAGGCAAGGCTAAGGCACGACAACGCAAGGCTAGGCAATGCACGGAAGGCAAGCAAAGAGTAAGGGAACGCAAGGAAGGCAAGGGAAAGCAAGGCAAGGCAAGGTTAACGGAAGGAACGGCACGGCAAGGGGAAACAAGGCTAAGGCACGGTAACGCACGGCTAGGCAATGCAGGGCAAGGCAAGGAAATGGTAACGCAAGGCAAGGCACGGTTTGGGGAGGCAAGGCTAATGCACGACAACGCAAGGCTAGGCAGTGCACGGCTAGGCAAGGAACGAGTAACGGAAGGAAAGGAAGGCAAGGCAAAGCAAGGCAAGGCAAGTGTAACAAAAGGCAAGGCACGGCAAGGGGAAACAAGGCTAAGGAACGGCAACGCACGGCTAGGCAATGCACGGCCAGGCCAGGAAAGGGTAACGCAAGGCAAGGCACGGTAAGGCAAGACAAGGCTAATGCACGACAACGCACGGCTAGGCAATGCACGGCAAGGCAAGGAAAGGGTAACGCAAGGCAAGGCACTGTCAGGCGAGGCAAAGCTAATGCACGACATCGCAAGGCTAGGCAGTGCACGGCTAGGCAAGGAAAGAGTAACGGAAGAAAAGGAAGGCAAGGCAAAGCATGGCAAGGCAAGTGTAACAACAGGCACGGCACGGCAAGGGGAAACAAGGCTAAGGCCCGACAACGCAAGGCTAGGCAATGCACGGAAGGCAAGCAAAGAGTAACGGAAGGCAAGGAATGCAAAGGAAAGCAGGGGAAGGCAAGGGTAACGAAAGGAACGGCACGGTAAGGGGAAACAAGGCTAAGGCACGGCAACGCACGGCTAGGCAATGCACGGCAAGGCAAGGAAAGGGTAACGCAAGGCAAGGCACGGTGAGGCAAGGCAAGGCTGATGCACGACAACGCACGGCTAGGCAATGCACGGCAAGGCAAGGAAAGGGTAACGCAAGGCAAGGCACGTTCAGGCGAGGCAAGGCTAAGGCACGACAACGCAAGGCTAGGCAATTCACGAAAGGCAAGCAAAGAGAAACGGAAGGCAAGGAAGGCAAGGGAAAGCAGGGGAAGGCAAGGGTAACGGAAGGAACGGCACGGTAAGGGGAAACAAGGCTAAGGCACGGCAACGCAGGGCTAGGCAATGCAGGGCAAGGCAAAGAAAGGGTAACGCAAGGCAAGGCACGGTTTGGGGAGGGAAGGCTAATGCACGACAACGCAAGGCTAGGCAGTGCACGGCAAGGCAAGGAACGAATAAGGGAAGGGAAGGAAGGCAAGGCAAAGCAAGGCAAGGCAAGTGTAACAAAAGGCAAGGCACGGCAAGGGGAAACAAGGCTAAGGAACGGCAACGCACGGCTAGGCAATGCACGGCCAGGCAAGGAAAGGGTAACCCAAGGCAAGGCACGGTGAGGCAAGGCAAGGCTAATGCACGACAACGCACGGCTAGGCAATGCACGGCAAGGCAAGGAAAGGGTAACGCAAGGCAAGGCACGGTCAGGCAAGGCAAGGCTAATGCACGACAACGCAAGGCTAGGCAATGCACGGAAGGCAAGCAAAGAGTAACGGAAGGCAAGGAAGGCAAGGGAAACCAAGGCTAGGCAAGGGTAGCGGAAGGAACGGCTCGGCAAGGGGAAACAAGGCTAAGGCACGGCAACGCATTGCTAGGCAATGCACGGCAAGGCAAGGAAAGGGTAACGCAAGGCAAGGCACGGTTTGGGGAGGTAAGGCTAATGCACGACAACGCAAGGCTAGGCAGTGCACGGCTAGGCAAGGAACGAGTAACGGAAGGAAAGGAAGGCAAGGCAAAGCAAGGCAAGGCAAGTGTAACAAAAGGTAAGGCACGGCATGGGGAAACAAGGCTAAGGAACGGCAACGCACGGCCAGGCAATGCACGGCCAGGCAAGGAAAGGGTAACGCAAGGCAAGGCACGGTTTGGGGAGGCAAGGCTAATGCACGACAACGCAAGGCTAGGCAATGCACGGAAGGCAATCAAAGAGTAACGGAAGGCAAGGAATGCAAGGCAAAGCAAGGCAACGCAAGCAAGGCTATGGCAAGGTGAAAAAAGGCTAAGGCACGACCACGCAAGGCTAGGCAATGCACGGAAGGCAAGCAAAGAGTAACGGATGGCAAGGAATGCAAGGCAAAGCAAGGCAACGCAAGCAAGGCTATGGCAAGGTGAAAAAAGGCTAAGACACGACAAAGCAAGGGTAGGCAATGCACGGAAGGCAAGCAAAGAGTAACGGAAGGCAAGGAAAGCAAGGGAAAGCAAGGCAAGGCAAGGGTAACGGAAGGAACGGCACGGCAAGGGGAAACAAGGCTAAGGCACGACAACGAACGGCTAGGCAATGCACTGCAAGGCAAGGAAAGGGTACCGCAAGGCAAGGCACTGTCAGGCGAGGCAAGGCTAAGGAACGACAACGCAAGGCTAGGCAATGCACGGAAAGAAAGCAAAGAGTAACGGAAGGCAAGGAAAGCAAGGGAAAGCATGGCAAGGCAAGGGTAACGGAAGGAACGGCATGGCAAGGGGAAACAAGGCTAAGGCTCGGTAACGCACGGCTAGGCAATGCAGGGCAAGGCAAGGAAATGGTAACGCAAGGCAAGGCACGGTTTGGGGAGGCAAGGCTAATGCACGACAACGCAAGGCTAGGCAGTGCACGGCTAGGCAAGGAACGAGTAACGGAAGGAAAGGAAGGCAAGGCAAAGCAAGGCAAGGCAAGTGTAACGGATGGCACGGCACGGGAAGGGGAAACAAGGCTAAGGCACGACAACGCACGGCTAGGCAATGCACGGCAAGGCAAGGAAAGGGTAACGCAAGGCAAGGCACGGTGAGGCAAGGCAAGGCTGATGCACGACAACGCACGGCTAGGCAATGCACGGCAAGGCAAGGAAAGGGTAACGCAAGGCAAGGCACCGTCAGGCGAGGCAAGGCTAAGGCACGAAAACGCAAGGCTAGGCAATTCACGAAAGGCAAGCAAAGAGAAACGGAAGGCAAGGAATGCAAAGCAAAGCAAGGCAAAGCAAGCAAGGCTATGGCAAGGTGAAAAAAGGCTAAGGCAGGACAACGCAAGGCTAGGCAATGCGCGGAAGGCAAGCAAAGAGTAACGGAAGGCAAGGAATGCAAAGCAAAGCAAGGCAAAGCAAGCAAGGCTATGGCAAGGTGAAACAAGGCTAAGGCACCACAAGGCACGGCTAGGCAATTCACGACCAGCCAAGGAAAAGGTAACGCAAGGCAAGGCACTCTGAGGCAAGGCAAGGCTAATGCACGACAGCGCAAGGCTAGGCAATGCACGGAAGGCAAGCAAAGAGTAACGGAAACCAAGGAAGGCAAGGGAAAGCAAGGCAAGGCAAGGGTAACGGAAGGAACGGCACGGCAAGGGGAAACAAGGCTAAGGCACGACAACGCACGGCTAGGCAAAGCACGGCAAGGCAAGGAAAGGGTAACGCAAGGCAAGGCACGGTCAGGCGAGGCAAGGCTAAGGCACGACAACGCAAGCCTAGGCAATGCACGGAAGGAAAGCAAAGAGTAACGGAAGGCAAGGAAATCAAGGGAAAGCAGGGGAAGGCAAGGGTAACGGAAGGAACGGCACGGTAAGGGGAAACAAGGCTAAGGCACGACAACGCAGGGCTAGGCAATGCACGGCCAGCCAAGGAAAAGGTAACGCAAGGCAAGGCACTGTGAGGCAAGGCAAGGCTAATGCACGACAGCGCAAGGCTAGGCAATGCACGGAAGGCAAGCAAAGAGTAACGGAAACCAAGGAAGGCAAGGGAAAGCAAGGCAAGGCAAGGGTAACGGAAGGAACGGCACGGCAAGGGGAAACAAGGCTAAGGCACGACAACGCACGGCTAGGCAATGCACGGCAAGGCAAGGAAAGGGTAACGCCAGGCAAGGCACGGTCAGGCAAGGCAAGGCTAATGCACGACAAGGCAAGGCTAGGCAGTGCACGGCAAGGCAAGGAAAGGTTAACGCAAGGCAAGGCACTGTCAGGCGAGGCAAGGCTAAGGCACGGAAGGCAAGCAAAGAGTAACGGAAGGCAAGGAAGGCAAGGGAAAGCAAGGCAAGGCAAGGGTAACGGAAGGAACGGCACGGCAAGGGGAAACAGGGCTAAGGCACGACAACACAGGGCTAGGCAATGCAGGGCAAGGCAAGGAAAGGGTAACGCAAGGCAAGGCACGGTTTGGGGAGGCAAGGCTAATGCACGACAACGCAAGGCTAGGCAATGCACGGAAGGCAAGCAAAGAGTAACGGAAGGCAAGGAATGCAAGGCAAAGCAAGGCAACGCAAGCAAGTCTATGGCAAGGTGAAACAAGGCTAAGGCACGACAACGCAAGGCTAGGCAATGCACGGCAAGGCAAGGAAAGAGTAACGGAAGGAAAGGAAGGCAAGGCAAAGCAAGGCAAGGCAAGGGTAACGAAAGGAACGGCACGGTAAGGGGAAACAAGGCTAAGGCACGACAACACAGGGCTAGGCAATGCAGGGCAAGGCAAGGTAAGGGTAACGCAAGGCAAGGCACTGTCAGGCGAGGCAAGGCTAAGGCACGACAACGCAAGGATAGGCAATGCACGGAAGGCAAGCAAAGAGTAAGGGAACGCAAGGAAGGCAAGGGAAAGCAAGGCAAGGCAAGGTTAACGGAAGGAACGGCACGGCAAGGGGAAACAAGGCTAAGGCACGGTAACGCACGGCTAGGCAATGCAGGGCAAGGCAAGGAAATGGTAACGCAAGGCAAGGCACGGTTTGGGGAGGCAAGGCTAATGCACGACAACGCAAGGCTAGGCAGTGCACGGCTAGGCAAGGAACAAGTAACGGAAGGAAAGGAAGGCAAGGCAAAGCAAGGCAAGGCAAGTGTAACAAAAGGCAAGGCACGGCAAGGGGAAAGAAGGCTAAGGAACGGCAACGCACGGCTAGGCAATGCACGGCCAGGCAAGGAAAGGGTAACGCAAGGCAAGGCACGGTTTGGGGAGGCAAGGCTAATGGACGACAACGCAAGGCTAGGCAATGCACGGAAGGCAAGCAAAGAGTAACGGAAGGCAAGGAAGGCAAGGGAAAGCAAGGCAAGGCAAGGGTAACGGAAGGAACGGCACGGCAAGGGGAAACAAGGCTAAGGCACGGCAACGCACGGCTAGGCAATGCACGGCAAGGCAAGGAAAGGGTAACGCAAGGCAAGGCACGGTGAGGCAAGGGAAGGCTGATGCACGACAACGCACGGCTAGGCAATGCACGGCAAGGCAAGGAAAGGGTAACGCAAGGCAAGGCACGGTCAGGCGAGGCAAGGCTAAGGCACGACAACGCAAGGCTAGGCAATTCACGGAAGGCAAGCAAAGAGTAACGGAAGGCAAGGAAGGCTAGGGAAAGAAGGGGAAGGCAAGGGTAACGGAAGGAACGGCACGGTAAGGGGAAACAAGGCTAAGGCACGGCAACGCAAGGCTAAGCAATGCAAAGCCAGGCAAGGAAAGTGTAACGCAAGGCAAGGCACGGTAAGGCAAGGCGAGGCTAATGCACGACAACGCACGGCTAGGCAATGCACGGCAAGGCAAGGAAAGGGTAACGCAAGGCAAGGCACGGTTAGGCGAGGCAAGGCTAAGGCACGACAACGCAAGCCTAGGCAATGCACGGAAGGCAAGCAAAGAGTAACGGAAGGCAAGGAATGCAAGGCAAAGCAAGGCAACGCAAGCAAGGCTATGGCAAGGTGAAAAAAGGCTAAGGCAGGACAACGCAAGGCTAGGCAATGCGCGGAAGGCAAGCAAAGAGTAACGGAAGGCAAGGAATGCAAGGCAAAGCAAGGGAAAGCAAGCAATGCTATGGCAAGGTGAAACAAGGCTAAGGCACCACAACGCACGGCTAGACAATGCACGGCCAGCCAAGGAAAAGGTAACGCAAGGCAAGGCACTCTGAGGCAAGGCAAGGCTAATGCACGACAGCGCAAGGCTAGGCAATGCACGGAAGGCAAGCAAAGAGTAACGGAAACCAAGGAAGGCAAGGGAAAGCAAGGCAAGGCAAGGGTAACGGAAGGAACGGCACGGCAAGGGGAAACAAGGCTAAAGCACGACAACGCATGGCTAGGCAATGCACGGCAAGGCAAGGAAAGGGTAACGCAAGGCAAGGCACTGTCAGGCGAGGCAAGTCTAAGGCACAACGCAAGGGTAGGCAATGCACGGAAGGAAAGCAAAGAGTAACGGAAGGCAAGGAAAGCAAGGGAAAGCAAGGCAAGGCAAGGGTAACGGAAGGAACGGCACGGCAAGGGGAAACAAGGCTAAGGCACGACAACGCACGGCTAGGCAATGCACGGCAAGGCAAGGAAAGGGTAACGCAAGGCACGGCACGGTTTGGGGAGGCAAGGCTAATGCACGACAACGCAAGGCTAGGCAATGCACTGCAAGGCAAGGAAAGGGTAACGCAAGGCAATGCACCGTGAGGCAAGGCAAGGCTGATGCACGACAATGCACGGCTAGGCAATTCACGGCAAGGCAAGGAACGGGTAACGCAAGGCAAGGCACGGGCAGGCGAGACAAGGCTAAGGCACGACTACGCAAGGCTAGGCAATGCACGGAAGGCAAGCAAAGAGTAACGGAAGGCAAGGAATGAAACGGAAAGCAGGGGAAGGTAAGGGTAACGAAAGGAACGGCACGGTAAGGGGAAACAAGGCTAATGCACGACAACGCAGGGCTAGGCAATGCAGGGCAAGGCAAGGAAAGGGTAACGCAAGGCAAGGCACGGTTTGGGAAGGCAAGGCTAATGCACGACAACGCAAGGCTAGGCAATGCACGGAACGTAAGCAAAGAGTAACGGAAGGCAAGGAAGGCAAGGGAAAGCAAGGCAAGGCAAGGGTAACGGAAGGAACGGCACGGCAAGGGGAAACAAGGCTAAGGCACGGTAACGCACGGCTAGGCAATGCAGGGCAAGGCAAGGAAATGGTAACGCAAGGCAAGGCACGGTTTGGGGAGGCAAGGCTAATGCACGACAACGCACGGCTAGGCAATGCACAGCAAGGCAAGGAAAGGGTAAAGCAAGGCAAGGCACGGTCGGGCGAGGCAAGGCTAATGCACGACAACGCAAGGCTAGGCAATGCACGGAAGGCAAGCAAAGAGTAACGGAAGGCAAGGAAGGCAAGGGAAACCAAGGCAAGGCAAGGGTAACGGAAGGAACGGCTCGGCAAGCGGAAACAAGGCTAAGGCACGGCAACGCAGGGCTAGGCAATGCACGGCAAGGCAAGGAAAGGGTAACGCAAGCAAGGCACGGTTTGGGGAGGCAAGGCTAATGCACGACAACGCAAGGCTAGGCAGTGCACGGCTAGGCAAGGAACGAGTATCGGAAGGAAAGGAAGGCAATGCAAATCAAGGGAAGGCAAGTGTAACAAAAGGCAAGGCACGGCAAGGGGAAACAAGGCTAAGGAACGGCAACGCACGGCTAGGCAATGCACGGAAGGCAAGCAAAGAGTAACGGAAGGCAAGGAATGCAAAGGAAAGCAGGGGAAGGCAAGGGTAACGAAAGGAACGGCACGGTAAGGGGAAACAAGGCTAAGGCACGACAACAGAGGACTAGGCAATGCAGGGCAAGGCAAGGAAAGGGTAAGGCAAGGCAAGGCACGGTTTGGGGAGGCAAGGCTAATGCACGACAACGCAAGGCTAGGCAATGCACAGAAGGCAAGCAAAGAGTAACGGAAGGCAAGGAAGGCAAGGGAAAGCAAGGCAAGTCAAGGGTAACGGAAGGAACGGCACGGCAAGGGGAAACAAGGCTAAGGCACGGCAACGCACGGCTAGGCAATGCACGGCAAGGCAAGGAAAGGGTAACAAGGCAAGGCAAGGCACGGTCAGGCGAGTCAAGGCTAAGGCACGACAACGCAAGGCTAGGCAATGCACGGAAGGCAAGCAAAGAGTAACGGAAGGCAAGGAATGCAAGGCAAAGCAAGGCAACGCAAGCAAGGCTATGGCAAGGTGAAAAAAGGCTAAGGCAGGACAACGCAAGGCTAGCCAATGCGCGGAACGCAAGCAAAGAGTAACGGAAGGCAAGGAATGCAAGGCAAAGCAAGGCAACGCAAGTAAGGCTATGGCAAGGTGAAACAAGGCTAAGGCACCACAACGCACGGCTAGGCAATGCACGGCCAGGCAAAGAAAAGGTAACGCAAGGCAAGGCACTGTGAGGCAAGGCAAGGCTAATGCACGACAGCGCAAGGCTAGGCAATGCACGGAAGGCAAGCAAAGAGTAACGGAAACCAAGGAAGGCAAGGGAAAGCAAGGCAAGGCAAGGGTACCGGAAGGAACGGCACGGTAAGGGGAAACAAGGCTAAGGCACGACAACGCACGGCTAGGCAATGCACGGCAAGGCAAGGAAAGGGTAACGCCAGGCAAGGCACGGTCAGGCAAGGCAAGGCTAATGCACGACAAGGCAAGGCTAGGCAGTGCACGGCAAGGCAAGGAAAGGTTAACGCAAGGCAAGGCACTGTCAGGCGAGGCAAGTCTAAGGCACACAACGCAAGGGTAGGCAATGCACGGAAGGAAAGCAAAGAGTAACGGAAGGCAAGGAAAGCAAGGGAAAGCAAGGCAAGGCAAGGGTAACGGAAGGAACGGCACGGCAAGGGGAAACAGGCTAAGGCACGACAACACAGGGCTAGGCAATGCAGGGCAAGGCAAGGAAAGGGTAACGCAAGGCAAGGCACGGTTTGGGGAGGCAAGGCTAATGCACGACAACGCAAGGCTAGGCAATGCACGGAAGGCAAGCAAAGAGTAACGGAAGGCAAGGAATGCAAGGCAAAGCAAGGCAACGCAAGCAAGTCTATGGCAAGGTGAAACAAGGCTAAGGCACGGCAACGCAAGGCTAGGCAATGCACGGAAGGCAAGCAAAGAGTAACGGAAGGCAAGGAAGGCAAGGGAAAGAAAGGCAAGGCAAGGGTAACGAAAGGAACGGCACGGTAAGGGGAAACAAGGCTAAGGCACGACAACACAGGGCTAGGCAATGCAGGGCAAGGCAAGGTAAGGGTAACGCAAGGCAAGGCACTGTCAGGCGAGGCAAGGCTAAGGCACGACAACGCAAGGATAGGCAATGCACGGAAGGCAAGCAAAGAGTAAGGGAACGCAAGGAAGGCAAGGGAAAGCAAGGCAAGGCAAGGTTAACGGAAGGAACGGCACGGCAAGGGGAAACAAGGCTAAGGCACGGTAACGCACGGCTAGGCAATGCAGGGCAAGGCAAGGAAATGGTAACGCAAGGCAAGGCACGGTTTGGGGAGGCAAGGCTAATGCACGACAACGCAAGGCTAGGCAGTGCACGGCTAGGCAAGGAACAAGTAACGGAAGGAAAGGAAGGCAAGGCAAAGCAAGGCAAGGCAAGTGTAACAAAAGGCAAGGCACGGCAAGGGGAAAGAAGGCTAAGGAACGGCAACGCACGGCTAGGCAATGCACGGCCAGGCAAGGAAAGGGTAACGCAAGGCAAGGCACGGTTTGGGGAGGCAAGGCTAATGGACGACAACGCAAGGCTAGGCAATGCACGGAAGGCAAGCAAAGAGTAACGGAAGGCAAGGAAGGCAAGGGAAAGCAAGGCAAGGCAAGGGTAACGGAAGGAACGGCACGGCAAGGGGAAACAAGGCTAAGGCACGGCAACGCACGGCTAGGCAATGCACGGCAAGGCAAGGAAAGGGTAACGCAAGGCAAGGCACGGTGAGGCAAGGGAAGGCTGATGCACGACAACGCACGGCTAGGCAATGCACGGCAAGGCAAGGAAAGGGTAACGCAAGGCAAGGCACGGTCAGGCGAGGCAAGGCTAAGGCACGACAACGCAAGGCTAGGCAATTCACGAAAGGCAAGCAAAGAGTAACGGAAGGCAAGGAAGGCAAGGGAAAGAAGGGGAAGGCAAGGGTAACGGAAGGAACGGCACGGTAAGGGGAAACAAGGCTAAGGCACGGCAACGCAAGGCTAAGCAATGCAAAGCCAGGCAAGGAAAGTGTAACGCAAGGCAAGGCACGGTAAGGCAAGGCGAGGCTAATGCACGACAACGCACGGCTAGGCAATGCACGGCAAGGCAAGGAAAGGGTAACGCAAGGCAAGGCACGGTTAGGCGAGGCAAGGCTAAGGCACGACAACGCAAGCCTAGGCAATGCACGGAAGGCAAGCAAAGAGTAACGGAAGGCAAGGAATGCAAGGCAAAGCAAGGCAACGCAAGCAAGGCTATGGCAAGGTGAAAAAAGGCTAAGGCAGGACAACGCAAGGCTAGGCAATGCGCGGAAGGCAAGCAAAGAGTAACGGAAGGCAAGGAATGCAAGGCAAAGCAAGGCAAAGCAAGCAAGGCTATGGCAAGGTGAAACAAGGCTAAGGCACCACAACGCACGGCTAGGCAATGCACGGCCAGCCAAGGAAAAGGTAACGCAAGGGAAGGCACTCTGAGGCAAGGCAAGGCAAATGCACGACAGCGCAAGGCTAGGCAATGCACGGAAGGCAAGCAAAGAGTAACGGAAACCAAGGAAGGCAAGGGAAAGCAAGGCAAGGCAAGGGTAACGGAAGGAACGGCACGGCAAGGGGAAACAAGGCTAAAGCACGACAACGCATGGCTAGGCAATGCACGGCAAGGCAAGGAAAGGGTAACGCAAGGCAAGGCACTGTCAGGCGAGGCAAGTCTAAGGCACAACGCAAGGGTAGGCAATGCACGGAAGGAAAGCAAAGAGTAACGGAAGGCAAGGAAAGCAAGGGAAAGCAAGGGAAGGCAAGGGTAACGGAAGGAACGGCACGGCAAGGGGAAACAAGGCTAAGGCACGACAACACAGGGCTAGGCAATGCAGGGCAAGGCAAGGAAAGGGTAACGCAAGGCAAGGCACGGTCAGGCAAGGCAAGGCTAAGGCACGACAACGCAAGGCTAGGCAATGCACGGCAAGGCAAGGAAAGGGTAACGCAAGGCAATGCACGGTGAGGCAAGGCAAGGCTGATGCACGACAACGCACGGCTAGGCAATTCACGGCAAGGCAAGGAACGGGTAACGCAAGGCAAGGCACGGGCAGGCGAGACAAGGCTAAGGCACGACTACGCAAGGCTAGGCAATGCACGGAAGGCAAGCAAAGAGTAACGGAAGGCAAGGAATGAAACGGAAAGCAGGGGAAGGTAAGGGTAACGAAAGGAACGGCACGGTAAGGGGAAACAAGGCTAAGGCACGACAACACAGGGCTAGGCAATGCAGGGCAAGGCAAGGAAAGGGTAACGCAAGGCAAGGCACGGTTTGGGAAGGCAAGGCTAATGCACGACAACGCACGGCTAGGCAATGCACGGAACGTAGGCAAAGAGTAACGGAAGGCAAGGAAGGCAAGGGAAAGCAAGGCAAGGCAAGGGTAACGGAAGGAACGGCACGGCAAGGGGAAACAAGGCTAAGGCACGGTAACGCACGGCTAGGCAATGCAGGGCAAGGCAAGGAAATGGTAACGCAAGGCAAGGCACGGTTTGGGGAGGCAAGGCTAATGCACGACAACGCACGGCTAGGCAATGCACAGCAAGGCAAGGAAAGGGTAAAGCAAGGCAAGGCACGGTCGGGCGAGGCAAGGCTAATGCACGACAACGCAAGGCTAGGCAATGCACGGAAGGCAAGCAAAGAGTAACGGAAGGCAAGGAAGGCAAGGGAAACCAAGGCAAGGCAAGGGTAACGGAAGGAACGGCTCGGCAAGCGGAAACAAGGCTAAGGCACGGCAACGCAGGGCTAGGCAATGCACGGCAAGGCAAGGAAAGGGTAACGCAAGCAAGGCACGGTTTGGGGAGGCAAGGCTAATGCACGACAACGCAAGGCTAGGCAGTGCACGGCTAGGCAAGGAACGAGTATCGGAAGGAAAGGAAGGCAATGCAAATCAAGGGAAGGCAAGTGTAACAAAAGGCAAGGCACGGCAAGGGGAAACAAGGCTAAGGAACGGCAACGCACGGCTAGGCAATGCACGGAAGGCAAGCAAAGAGTAACGGAAGGCAAGGAATGCAAAGGAAAGCAGGGGAAGGCAAGGGTAACGAAAGGAACGGCACGGTAAGGGGAAACAAGGCTAAGGCACGACAACAGAGGACTAGGCAATGCAGGGCAAGGCAAGGAAAGGGTAAGGCAAGGCAAGGCACGGTTTGGGGAGGCAAGGCTAATGCACGACAACGCAAGGCTAGGCAATGCACGGAAGGCAAGCAAAGAGTAACGGAATGCAAGGAAGGCAAGGCAAAGCAAGGCAAGGCAAGGGTAACGGAAGGAACGGCACGGCAAGTGGAAACAAGGCTAAGGCACGGCAACGCACGGCTAGGCAATGCACGGCAAGGAAAGGAAAGGGTAACGCAAGGTAAGGCACGGTTAGGCGAGTCAAGGCTAAGGCACGACAACGCAAGGCTAGGCAATGCACGGAAGGCAAGCAAAGAGTAACGGAAGGCAAGGAATGCAAGGCAAAGCAAGGCAACGCAAGCAAGGCTATGGCAAGGTGAAAAAAGGCTAAGGCAGGACAACGCAAGGCTAGCCAATGCGCGGAACGCAAGCAAAGAGTAACGGAAGGCAAGGAATGCAAGGCAAAGCAAGGCAAAGCAAGTAAGGCTATGGCAAGGTGAAACAAGGCTAAGGCACCACAACGCACGGCTAGGCAATGCACGGCCAGCCAAGGAAAAGGTAACGCAAGGCAAGGCACTCTGAGGCAAGGCAAGGCTAATGCACGACAGCGCAAGTCTAGGCAATGCACGGAAGGCAAGCAAAGAGTAACGGAAACCAAGGAAGGCAAGGGAAAGCAAGGCAAGGCAAGGGTAACGGAAGGAACGGCACGGCAAGGGATAACAAGGCTAAGGCACGACAACGCACGGCTAGGCAATGCACGGCAAGGCAATGAAAGGGTAACGCAAGGCAAGGCACGGTCAGGCAAGGCAAGGCTAATGCACGACAACGCAAGGCTAGGGAGTGCACGGCAAGGCAAGGAAAGGGTAACGCAAGGCAAGGCACTGTCAGGCGAGGCAAGGCTAAGGCACGACAACGCAAGGGTAGGCAATGCACGGAAGGAAAGCAAAGAGTAACGGAAGGCAAGGAAAGCAAGGGAAAGCAAGGGAAGGCAAGGGTAACGGAAGGAACGGCACGGCAAGGGGAAACAAGGCTAAGGCACGACAACACAGGGCTAGGCAATGCACGGCAAGGCAAGGAAAGGGTAACGGAAGGCAAGGAAGGCAAGGCAAAGCAAGGCAACGCAAGCAAGTCTATGGCAAGGTGAAAAAAGGCTAAGGCACGACCACGCAATGCTAGGCAATGCACGGCAAGGCAAGGAAAGGGTAACGGAAGGCAAGGCACGGTTAGGCGAGGCAAGGCTAAGGCACGACAACGCAAGGCTAGGCAATGCACGGAAGGCAAGCAAAGAGTAACGGAAGGCAAGGAATGCAAGGCAAAGCAAGGCAACGCAAGCAAGGCTATGGCAAGGTGAAAAAAGGCTAAGGCAGGACAACGCAAGGCTAGGCAATGCGCGGAAGGCAAGCAAAGAGTAACGGAAGGCAAGGAATGCAAGGCAAAGCAAGGCAAAGCAAGCAAGGCTATGGCAAGGTGAAACAAGGCTAAGGCACCACAACGCACGGCTAGGCAATGCACGGCCAGCCAAGGAAAAGGTAACGCAAGGCAAGGCACTCTGAGGCAAGGCAAGGCTAATGCACGACAGCGCAAGGCTAGGCAATGCACGGAAGGCAAGCAAAGAGTAACGGAAACCAAGGAAGGCAAGGGAAAGCAAGGCAAGGCAAGGGTAACGGAAGGAACGGCACTGCAAGGGGAAACAAGGCTAAGGAACGGCAACGCACGGCTAGGCAATGCACGGCAAGGCAAGGAAAGGGTAACGCCAGGCAAGGCACGGTCAGGCAAGGAAAGGCTAAGGCATGACAACCCAAGAGTAGGCAATGCACGGAAGGAAAGCAAACAGTAACGGAAGACAAGGAAAGCAAGGGAAAGCAAGGGAAGGCAAGGGTAACGGAAGGAACGGCATGGCAAGGGGAAACAAGGCTAAGGCACGACAACACAGGGCTAGGCAATGCAGGGCAAGGCAAGGAAAGGGTAACGCAAGGCAAGGCACGGTTTGGGGAGGCAAGGCTAATGCACGACAACGCAAGGCTAGGCAATGCACGGAAGGCAAGCAAAGAGTAACGGAAGGCAAGGAATGCAAGGCAAAGCAAGGCAACGCAAGCAAGTCTATGGCAAGGTGAAAAAAGGCTAAGGCACGACCACGCAAGGCTAGGCAATGCACGGAAGGCAAGCAAAGAGTAACGGAAGGCAAGGAAGGCAAGGGAAAGCAAGGCAAGGCAAGGGTAACGGAAGGAACGGCACGGCAAGGGGAAACAAGGCTAAGGCACGGCAACGCACGGCTAGGCAATGCACGGCAAGGCAAGGAAAGGGTAACGCAAGGCAAGGCACGGTGAGGCAAGGCAAGGCTGATGCACGACAACACACGGCTAGGCAATGCAGGGCAAGGCAAGGAAAGGGTAACCCAAGGCAAGGCACGGTCAGTCGAGGCAAGGCTAAGGCACGACAACGCAAGGCTAGGCAATTCACGAAAGGCAAGCAAAGAGTAACGGAAGGCAAGGAAGGCAAGGAAAAGCAGGGGAAGGCAAGGGTAACGAAAGGAACGGCACGGTAAGGGGAAACAAGGCTAAGGCACGACAACAGAGGACTAGGCAATGCAGGGCAAGGCAAGGAAAGGGTAATGCAAGGCAAGGCACGGTTTGGGGAGGCAAGGCTAATGCACGACAACGCAAGGCTAGGCAATGCACGGAAGGCAAGCAAAGAGTAACGGAAGGCAAGGAAGGCAAGGGAAAGCAAGGCCAGGCAAGGGTAACGGAAGGAACGGCACGGCAAGGGGAAACAAGGCTAAGGCACGACAACGCACGGCTAGGCAATGCACGGCAAGGCAAGGAAAGGGTAACGCAAGGTAAAGCACGGTCAGGCGAGGCAAGGCTAAGGCACGACAACGCAAGGCTAGGCAATGCACGGAAGGCAAGCAAAGAGTAACGGAAGGCAAGGAATGCAAGGCAAAGCAAGGCAACGCAAGCAAGGCTATGGCAAGGTGAAAAAAGGCTAAGGCACGACAACGCAAGGGTAGGCAATGCACGGAAGGAAAGCAAAGAGTAACGGAAGGCAAGGAAAGCAAGGGAAAGCAAGGGAAGGCAAGGGTAACGGAAGGAACGGCACGGCAAGGGGAAACAAGGCTAAGGCACGACAACACAGGGCTAGGCAATGCAGGGTAAGGCAAGGAAAGGGTAACGGAAGGCAAGGAATGCAAGGCAAAGCAAGGCAACGCAAGCAAGGCTATGGCAAGGTGAAAAAAGGCTAAGGCAGGACAACGCAAGGCTAGGCAATGCGCGGAAGGCAAGCAAAGAGTAACGGAAGGCAAGGAATGCAAGGCAAAGCAAGGGAAAGCAAGCAACGCTATGGCAAGGTGAAACAAGGCTAAGGCACCACAACGCACGGCTAGGCAATGCACGGCCAGCCAAGGAAAAGGTAACGCAAGGCAAGGCACTCTGAGGCAAGGCAAGGCTAATGCACGACAGCGCAAGGCTAGGCAATGCACGGAAGGCAAGCAAAGAGTAACGGAAACCAAGGAAGGCAAGGGAAAGCAAGGTAAGGCAAGGGTAACGGAAGGAACGGCACGGCAAGGGGAAACAAGTCTAAGGCACGACAACGCACGGCTAGGCAATGCACGGCAAGGCAAGGAAAGGGTAACGCCAGGCAAGGCACGGTCAGGCAAGGCAAGGCTAAGGAGCGACAACGCAAGGCTAGGCAATGCACGGAAGGCAAGCAAACAGTAACGGAAGGCAAGGAAGGCAAGGGAAAGCAAGGGAAGGCAAGTGTAACGGAAGGAACGGCATGGCAAGGGGAAACAAGGATAAGGCACGACAACACAGGGCTAGGCAATGCAGGGCAAGGCAAGGAAATGGTAACGCAAGGCAAGGCACGGTTTGGTGAGGCAAGGCTAATGGACGACAACGCAAGGCTGGGCAATGCACGGAAGGCAAGCAAAGAATAACGGAAGGCAAGGAAGGCAAGGGAAAGCAAGGCAAGGCAAGGGTAACGGAAGGAACGGCACGGCAAGGGGAAACAAGGCTAAGGCACGGCAACGCACGGCTAGGAAATGCACGGCAAGGCAAGGAAAGGGTAACGCAAGGCAAGGCACGGTGAGGCAAGGCAAGGCTAATGCACGACAACGCACGGCTAGGCAATGCACGGCAAGGCAAGGAAAGGGTAACGCAAGGCAAGGCACGGTCAGGCGAGGCAAGGCTAATGAACGACAACGCAAGGCTAGGCAATGCACGGAAGGCAAGCAAAGAGTAACGGAAGGCAAGGAAGGCAAGGGAAAGCAAGGCAAGGCAAGGGTAACGGAAGGAACGGCACGGCAAGGGGAAACAAGGCTAAGGCACGACAACGAACGGCTAGGCAATGCACTGCAAGGCAAGGAAAGGGTAACGCAAGGCAAGGCACGGTGAGGCAAGGCAAGGCTAATGCACGACAACGCACGGCTAGGCAATGCACGGCAAGGCAAGGAAAGGGTAACGCAAGGCAAGGCACGGTCAGGCGAGGCAAGGCTAAGGAACGACAACGCAAGGCTAGGCAATGCACGGAAGGCAAGCAAAGAGTAACGGAAGGCAAGGAAGGCAAGGGAAAGCAAGGCAAGGCAAGGGTAACGGAAGGAACGGCACGGCAAGGGGAAACAAGGCTAAGGCACGACAACGCACGGCTAGGCAATGCACTGCAAGGCAAGGAAAGGGTAACGCAAGGCAATGCACGGTGAGGCAAGGCAAGGCTGATGCACGACAATGCACGGCTAGGCAATGCACGGCAAGACAAGGAAAGGGTAACGCAAGGCAAGGCACGGGCAGGCGAGGCAAGGCTAAGGCACGACTACGCAAGGCTAGGCAATGCAGGGAAGGCAAGCAAAGAGTAACGGAAGGCAAGGAATGAAAGGGAAAGCAGGGGAAGTCAAGGGTAACGAAAGGAACGGCACGGTAAGGGGAAACTAGGCTAAGGCACGACAACACAGGGCTAGGCAATGCAGGGCAAGGCAAGGTAAGGGTAACGCAAGGCAAGGCACGGTCAGGCGAGGCAAGGCTAAGGCACGACAACGCAAGGCTAGGCAATGCACGGAAGCCAAGCAAAGAGTAAGGGAACGCAAGGAAGGCAAGGGAATGCAAGGCAAGGCAAGGTTAACGGAAGGAACGGCACGGCAAGGGGAAACAAGCCTAAGGAACGGCAACGCACGGCTAGGCAATGCACGGCCAGGCAAGGAAAGGGTAACGCAAGGCAAGGCACGGTAAGGCAAGACAAGGCTAATGCACGACAATGCACGGCTAGGCAATGCACGGCAAGGCAAGGAAAGGGTAACGCAAGGCAAGGCACGGTCAGGCGAGGCAATGCTAATGCACGACAACGCAAGGCTAGGCAATGCACGGAAGGCAAGCAAAGAGTAACGGAAGGCAAGGAAGGCAAGGGAAAGCAAGGCAAGGCAAGGGTAACGGAAGGAACGGCTCGGCAAGGGGAAACAAGGCTAAGGCACGGCAACGCAGGGCTAGGCAATGCACGGCAAGGCAAGGAAAGGGTAACGCAAGGCAAGGCACGGTTTGGGGAGGCAAGGCTAATGCACGACAACGAAAGGCTAGGCAGTGCACGGCTAGGCAAGGAACGAGTAACGGAAGGAAAGGAAGGCAATGCAAATCAAGGCAAGGCAAGTGTAACAAAAGGCAAGGCACGGCAATGGGAAACAAGGCTAAGGAACGGCAACGCACGGCTAGGCAATGCACGGCCAGGCAAGGAAAGGGTAACGCAAGGCAAGGCACGGTAAGGCAAGACGAGGCTAATGCACGACAACGCACGGCTAGGCAATGGACGGCAAGGCAAGGAAAGGGTAACGCAAGGCAAGGCACGGTCAGGCGAGGCAAGGCTAATGCACGAAAACGCAAGGCTAGGCAATGCACGGAAGGCAAGCAAAGAGTAACGGAAGGCAAGGAAGGCAAGGGAAACCAAGGCAAGGCAAGGGTAACGGAAGGAACGGCTCGGCAAGGGGAAACAAGGCTAAGGCACGGCAGCGCAGGGCTAGGCAATGCACGGCAAGGCAAGGAAAGGGTAACGCAAGGGAAGGCACTGTCAGGCGAGGCAAAGCTAATGCACGACATCGCAAGGCTAGGCAGTGCACGGCTAGGCAAGGAAAGAGTAACGGAAGGAAAGGAAGGCAAGGCAAAGCATGGCAAGGCAAGTGTAACAACAGGCACGGCACGGCAAGGGGAACCAAGGCTAAGGCACGACAACGCAAGGCTAGGCAATGCACGGAAGGCAAGCAACGAGTAACGGAAGGCAAGGAATGCAAAGGAAAGCAGGGGAAGGCAAGGGTAACGAAAGGAACGGCACGGTAAGGGGAAACAAAGCTAAGGCACGACAACAGAGGGCTAGGCAATGCAGGGCAAGGCAAGGAAATGGTAACGCAAGGAAAGGCACGGTTTGGTGAGGCAAGGCTAATGGACGACAACGCAAGGCTGGGCAATGCACGGAAGGCAAGCAAAGAATAACGGAAGGCAAGGAAGGCAAGGGAAAGCAAGGCAAGGCAAGGGTAACGGAAGGAACGGCACGGCAAGGGGAAACAAGGCTAAGGCACGCCAAGGCAAGGAAAGGATAACGCAAGGCAAGGCACGGTCAGGCAAGGCAAGGCTAAGGCACGACAACGCACGGCTAGGCAATTCACGGCAAGGCAAGGAAAGGGTAACGCAAGGCAAGGCACGGTCAGGCGAGGCAAGGCTAATGAACGACAACGCAAGGCTAGGCAATGCACGGAAGGCAAGCAAAGAGTAACGGAAGGCAAGGAAGGCAGGTGAAACCAAGGCAAGGCAAGGGTAACGGAAGGAACGGCTCGGCAAGGGGAAACAAGGCTAAGGCACGGCAACGCAGGGCTAGGCAATGCACGGCAAGGCAAGGAAAGGGTAACGCAAGGCAAGGCAGTGTCAGGCGAGGCAAAGCTAATGCACGACATCGCAAGGCTAGGCAGTGCACGGCTAGGCAAGGAAAGAGTAACGGAAGGAAAGGAAGGCAAGGCAAAGCATGGCAAGGCAAGTGTAACAACAGGCACGGCACGGCAAGGGGAAACAAGGCTAAGGCACAAAAACGCAAGGCTAGGCAATGCACGGAAGGCAAGCAAAGAGTAACGGAAGGCAAGGAATGCAAAGGAAAGCAGGGGAAGGCAAGGGTAACGAAAGGAACGGCACGGTAAGGGGAAACAAGGCCTAGGCACGACAACAGAGGGCTAGGCAATGCAGGGCAAGGCAAGGAAAGGGTAACGCAAGGCAAGGCACGGTTTGGGGAGGCAAGGCTAATGCACGAAAACGCAAGGCTAGGCAATGCACGGAAGGCATGCAAAGAGTAATGGAAGGCAAGGAATGCAAGGCAAAGCAAGTCAACGCAAGCAAGTCTATGGCAAGGTGAAAAAAGGCTAAGGCACGACCACGCAAGGCTAGGCAATGCACGGCAAGGCAAGGAAAGGGTAACGCAAGGCAAGGCACGGTTAGGCGAGGCAAGGCTAAGGCACGACAACGCAAGGCTAGGCAATGCACGGAAGGCAAGCAAAGAGTAACGGAAGGCAAGGAATGCAAGGCAAAGCAAGGCAACGCAAGCAAGGCTATGGCAAGGTGAAAAAAGGCTAAGGCAGGACAACGCAAGGCTAGGCAATGCGCGGAAGGCAAGCAAAGAGTAACGGAAGGCAAGGAATGCAAGGCAAAGCAAGGCAAAGCAAGCAAGGCTATGGCAAGGTGAAACAAGGCTAAGGCACCACAACGCACGGCTAGGCAATGCACGGCCAGCCAAGGAAAAGGTAACGCAAGGCAAGGCACTCTGAGGCAAGGCAAGGCTAATGCACGACAGCGCAAGGCTAGGCAATGCACGGAAGGCAAGCAAAGAGTAACGGAAGGCAAGGAAGGCAAGGGAAAGCAAGGCAAGGCAAGGGTAACGGAAGGAACGGCACGGCAAGGGGAAACAAGGCTAAGGCACGACAACGCACGGCTAGGCAATGCACGGCAAGGCAAGGAAAGGGTAACGCCAGGCAAGGCACGGTCAGGCAAGGCAAGGCTAATGCACGACAACGCACGGCTAGGCAATGCACGGCAAGGCAAGGAAAGGGTAACGCAAGCCAAGGCACGGTCAGGCGAGGCAAGGCTAAGGCACGACAACGCAAGGCTAGGCAATGCACGGACGGAAAGCAAAGAGTAACGGAAGGCAAGGAAAGCAAGGGAAAGCAAGGGAAGGCAAGGGTAACGGAAGGAACGGCACGGCAAGGGGAAACAAGGCTAGGGCACGACAACACAGGGCTAGGCAATGCAGGGCAAGGCAAGGAAAGGGTAACGCAAGGCAAGGCACGGTTTGGGGAGGCAAAGCTAATGCACGACAACGCAAGGCTAGGCAATGCACGGAAGGCAAGCAAAGAGTAACGGAAGGCAAGGAATGCAAGGCAAAGCATGGCAACGCAAGCAAGTCTATGGCAAGGTGAAAAAAGGCTAAGGCACGACCACGCAAGGCTAGGCAATGCACGGAAGGCAAGCAAAGAGTAACGGAAGGCAAGGAAGGCAAGGGAAAGCAAGGCAAGGCAAGGGTAACGGAAGGAACGGCACGGCAAGGGGAAACAAGGCTAAGGCACGACAACGCACGGCTAGGCAATGCACTGCAAGGCAAGGAAAGGGTAACGCAAGGCAATGCACGGTGAGGCAAGGCAAGGCTGATGCACGACAATGCACGGCTAGGCAATTCACGGCAAGGCAAGGAAAGGGTAACGCAAGGCAAGGCACGGGCAGGCGAGTCAAGGCTAAGGCACGACTACGCAAGGCTAGGCAATGCAGGGAAGGCAAGCAAAGAGTAACGGAAGGCAAGGAATGAAAGGGAAAGCAGGGGAAGTCAAGGGTAACGAAAGGAACGGCACGGTAAGGGGAAACAAGGCTAAGGCACGACAACACAGGGCTAGGCAATGCAGGGCAAGGCAAGGTAAGGGTAACGCAAGGCAAGGCACGGTCAGGCGAGGCAAGGCTAAGGCACGACAACGCAAGGCTAGGCAATGCACGGAAGGCAAGCAAAGAGTAAGGGAACGCAAGGAAGGCAAGGGAAAGCAAGGGAAGGCAAGGTTAACGGAAGGAACGGCACGGCAAGGGGAAACAAGCCTAAGGAACGGCAACGCACGGCTAGGCAATGCACGGCCAGGCAAGGAAAGGGTAACGCAAGGCAAGGCACGGTAAGGCAAGACAAGGCTAATGCACGACAATGCACGGCTAGGCAATGCACGGCAAGGCAAGGAAAGGGTAACGCAAGGCAAGGCACGGTCAGGCGAGGCAAGGCTAATGCACGACAACGCAAGGCTAGGCAATGCACGGAAGGCAAGCAAAGAGTAACGGAAGGCAAGGAAGGCAGGGGAAACCAAGGCAAGGCAAGGGTAACGGAAGGAACGGCTCGGCAAGGGGAAACAAGGCTAAGGCACGGCAACGCAGGGCTAGGCAATGCACGGCAAGGCAAGGAAAGGGTAACGCAAGGCAAGGCACGGTTTGGGGAGGCAAGGCTAATGCACGACAACGAAAGGCTAGGCAGTGCACGGCTAGGCAAGGAACGAGTAACGGAAGGAAAGGAAGGCAATGCAAATCAAGGCAAGGCAAGTGTAACAAAAGGCAAGGCACGGCAATGGGAAACAAGGCTAAGGAACGGCAACGCACGGCTAGGCAATGCACGGCCAGGCAAGGAAAGGGTAACGCAAGGCAAGGCACGGTAAGGCAAGACGAGGCTAATGCACGACAACGCACGGCTAGGCAATGCACGGAAGGCAAGCAAAGAGTAACGGAAGGCAAGGAAGGCAAGGGAAACCAAGGCAAGGCAAGGGTAACGGAAGGAACGGCTCGGCAAGGGGAAACAAGGCTAAGGCACGGCAACGCAGGGCTAGGCAATGCACGGCAAGGCAAGGAAAGGGTAACGCAAGGCAAGGCACGGTTTGGGGAGGCAAGGCTAATGGACGACAACGAAAGGCTAGGCAGTGCACGGCTAGGCAAGGAACGAGTAACGGAAGGAAAGGAAGGCAATGCAAATCAAGGCAAGGCAAGTATAACAAAAGGCAAGGCACGGCAAGGGGAAACAAGGCTAAGGAACGGCAACGCACGGCTAGGCAATGCACGGCCAGGCAAGGAAAGGGTAACGCAAGGTAAGGCACGGTAAGGCAAGACAAGGCTAATGCATGACAACGCACGGCTAGGCAATGCACGGCAAGGCAAGGAAAGGGTAACGCAAGGCAAGGCACGGTCAGGCGAGGCAAGGCTAATGCACGACAACGCAAGGCTAGGCAATGCACGGAAGGCAAGCAAAGAGTAACGGAAGGCAAGGAAGGCAAGGGAAACCAAGGCAAGGCAAGGGTAACGGAAGGAACGGCTCGGCAAGGGGAAACAAGGCTAAGGCACGGCAACGCAGGGCTAGGCAATGCACGGCAAGGCAAGGAAAGGGTAACGCAAGGCAAGGCACGGTCAGGCCCGGCAAAGCTAATGCACGACAACGCAAGGCTAGGCAATGCACGGAAGGCAAGCAAAGAGTAACGGAAGGCAAGGAATGCAAGGCAAAGCAAGGCAACGCAAGCAAGTCTATGGCAAGGTGAAAAAAGGCTAAGGCACGACAACGCAAGGCTAGGCAATGCACGGCAAGGCAAGCAAACAGTAACGGAAGGCAAGGAAGGCAAGGGAAAGCAAGGCAAGGCAAGGGTAACGGAAGGAACGGCACGGCAAGGGGAAACAAGGCTAAGGCACGACAACGCACGGCTAGGCAATGCACGGCAAGGCAAGGAAAGGGTAACGCAAGGCAAGGCACGGTGAGGCAAGGCAAGGCTAATGCACGACAACACACGGCTAGGCAATGCAGGGCAAGGCAAGGAAAGGGTAACGCAAGGCAAGGCACGGTTTGGGGAGGCAAGGCTAATGCACGACAACGCAAGGCTAGGCAATGCACGGAAGGCAAGCAAAGAGTAACGGAAGGCAAGGAATGCAAGGCAAAGCATGGCAACGCAAGCAAGTCTATGGCAAGGTGAAAAAAGGCTAAGGCACGACAACGCAAGGCTAGGCAATGCACGGAAGGCAAGCAAAGAGTAACGGAAGGCAAGGAAGGCAAGGGAAAGCAAGGCAAGGCAATGGTAACGGAAGGAACGGCACGGCAAGGGGAAACAAGGCTAAGGCACGACAACGAACGGCTAGGCAATGCACTGCAAGGCAAGGAAAGGGTAACGCAAGGCAATGCACGGTGAGGCAAGGCAAGGCTGATGCACGACAATGCACGGCTAGGCAATTCACGGCAAGGCAAGGAAAGGGTAACGCAAGGCAAGGCACGGGCAGGCGAGGCAATACTAAGGCACGACTACGCAAGGCTAGGCAATGCACGGAAGGCAAGCAAAGAGTAACGGAAGGCAAGGAATGAAAGGGAAAGCAGGGGAAGGCAAGGGTAACGAAAGGAACGCCACGGTAAGGGGAAACAAGGCTAAGGCACGACAACACAGGGCTAGGCGATGCAGGGCAAGGCAAGGTAAGGGTAACGCAAGGCAAGGCACGGTCAGGCGAGGCAAGGCTAAGGCACGACAACGCAAGGCTAGGCAATGCACGGAAGGCAAGCAAAGAGTAAGGGAACGCAAGGAAGGCAAGGGAAAGCAAGGCAAGGCAAGGTTAACGGAAGGAACGGCACGGCAAGGGGAAACAAGCCTAAGGAACGGCAACGCACGGCTAGGCAATGCACGGCCAGGCAAGGAAAGGGTAACGCAAGGCAAGGCACGGTAAGGCAAGACAAGGCTAATGCACGACAATGCACGGCTAGGCAATGCACGGCAAGGCAAGGAAAGGGTAACGCAAGGCAAGGCACGGTCAGGCGAGGCAAGGCTAATGCACGACAACGCAAGGCTAGGCAATGCACGGAAGGCAAGCAAAGAGTAACGGAAGGCAAGGAAGGCAGGGGAAACCAAGGCAAGGCAAGGGTAACGGAAGGAACGGCTCGGCAAGGGGAAACAAGGCTAAGGCACGGCAACGCAGGGCTAGGCAATGCACGGCAAGGCAAGGAAAGGGTAACGCAAGGCAAGGCACGGTTTGGGGAGGCAAGGCTAATGCACGACAACGCAAGGCTAGGCAGTGCACGGCTAGGCAAGGAACGAGTAACGGAAGGAAAGGAAGGCAATGCAAATCAAGGCAAGGCAAGTGTAACAAAAGGCAAGGCACGGCAAGGGGAAACAAGGCTAAGGAACGGCAACGCACGGCTAGGCAATGCACGGCCAGTCAAGGAAAGGGTAACGCAAGGCAAGGCACGGTAAGGCAAGACAAGGCTAATGCACGACAACGCACGGCTAGGCAATGCACGGCAAGGCAAGGAAAGGGTAACGCAAGGCAAGGCACGGTCAGGCGAGGCAAGGCTAATGCACGACAACGCAAGGCTAGGCAATGCACGGAAGGCACGCAAAGAGTAACGGAAGGCAAGGAAGGCAAGGGAAACCAAGGCAAGGCAAGGGTAACGGAAGGAACGGCTCGGCAAGGGGAAACAAGGCTAAGGCACGGCAACGCAGGGCTAGGCAATGCACGGCAAGGCAAGGAAAGGGTAACGCAAGGCAAGGCAGTGTCACGCGAGGCAAAGCTAATGCACGACATCGCAAGGCTAGGCAGTGCACGGCTAGGCAAGGAAAGAGTAACGGAAGGAAAGGAAGGCAAGGCAAATCATGGCAAGGCAAGTGTAACAACAGGCACGGCACGGTTTGGGGAGGCAAGGCTAATGCACGACAACGCAAGGCTAGGCAATGCACGGAAGGCAAGCAAAGAGTAACGGAAGGCAAGGAAGGCAAGGGAAAGCAAGGCAAGGCAAGGGTAACGGAAGGAACGGCACGGTAAGGGGAAACAAGGCTAAGGCACGACAACGCACGGCTAGGCAATGCACGGCAAGGCAAGGAAAGGGTAACGCAAGGCAAGGCACGGTTTGGGGAGGCAAGGCTAATGCACGACAACGCAAGGCTAGGCAATGCACGGAAGGCAAGCAAAGAGTAACGGAAGGCAAGGAATGCAAGGCAAAGCAAGGCAACGCAAGCAAGTCTATGGCAAGGTGGAAAAAGGCTAAGGCACGATCACGCAAGGCTAGGCAATGCACGGAAGGCAAGCAAAGAGTAACGGAAGGCAAGGAAGGCAAGGGAAAGCAAGGCAAGGCAAGGGTAACGGAAGGAACGGCACGGCAAGGGGAAACAAGGCTAAGGCACGACAACGCACGGCTAGGCAATGCACGGCAAGGCAAGGAATGGGTAACGCCAGGCAAGGCACGGTCAGGCAAGGCAAGGCTAATGCACGACAACGCAAGGCTAGGCAGTGCACGGCAACGCAATGAAAGGGTAACGCAAGGCAAGGTACTGTCAGGCGAGGCAAGTCTAAGGCACGACAACGCAAGGGTAGGCAATGCACGGAAGGAAAGCAAAGAGTAACGGAAGGCAAGGAATGAAAGGGAAAGGAGGGGAAGGCAAGGGTAACGAAAGGAACGGCACGGTAAGGGGAAACAAGGCTAAGGCACGACAACACAGGGCTAGGCAATGCAGGGCAAGGCAAGGTAAGGGTAACGCAAGGCAAGGCACTGTCAGGCGAGGCAAGGCTAAGGCACGACAACGCAAGGCTAGGCAGTGCACGGCTAGGCAAGGAACGAGTAACGGAAGGAAAGGAAGGCAAGGCAAAGCAAGGCAAGGCAAGTGTAACAAAAGGCAAGGCACGGCAAGGGGAAACAAGGCTAAGGAACGGCAACGCACGGCTAGGCAATGCACGGCCAGGCAAGGAAAGGGTAACGCAAGGCAAGGCACGGTAAGGCAAGACAAGGCTAATGCACGACAACGCACGGCTAGGCAATGCACGGCAGGGCAAGGAAAGGGTAACGCAAGGCAAGGCACTGTCAGGCGAGGCAAAGCTAATGCACGACATCGCAAGGCTAGGCAGTGCACGGCTAGGCAAGGAAAGAGTAACGGAAGGAAAGGAAGGCAAGGCAAAGCATGGCAAGGCAAGTGTAACAACAGGCACGGCACGGCAAGGGGAACTAAGGCTAAGGCACGACAACGCAAGGCTAGGCAATGCACGGAAGGCAAGCAAAGAGTAACGGAAGGCAAGGAATGCAAAGGAAAGCAGGGGAAGGCAAGGGTAACGAAAGGAACGGCACGGTAAGGGGAAACAAGGCTAAGGCACGACAACAGAGGGCTAGGCAATGCAGGGCAAGGCAAGGAAATGGTAACGCAAGGCAAGGCACGGTTTGGTGAGGCAAGGCTAATGGACGACAACGCAAGGCTGGGCAATGCACGGAAGGCAAGCAAAGAGTAACGGAAGGCAAGGAAGGCAAGGGAAAGCAAGGCAAGGCAAGGGTAACGGAAGGAACGGCACGGCAAGGGGAAACAAGGCTAAGGCACGGCAACGCACGGCTAGGAAATGCACGGCAAGGCAAGGAAAGGGTAACGCAAGGCAAGGCACGGTGAGGCAAGGCAAGGCTAATGCACGACAACGCACGGCTAGGCAATTCACGGCAAGGCAAGGAAAGGGTAACGCAAGGCAAGGCACGGTCAGGCGAGGCAAGGCTAATGCACGACAACGCAAGGCTTGGCAATGCACGGAAGGCAAGCAAAGAGTAACGGAAGGCAAGGAAGGCAGGTGAAACCAAGGCAAGGCAAGGGTAACGGAAGGAACGGCACGGCAAGGGGAAACAAGGCTAAGGCACGGCAACGCAGGGCTAGGCAATGCACGGCAAGGCAAGGAAAGGGTAACGCAAGGCAAGGCACTGTCAGGCGAGGCAAAGCTAATGCACGACATCGCAAGGCTAGGCAGTGCACGGCTAGGCAAGGAAAGAGTAACGGAAGGAAAGGAAGGCAAGGCAAAGCATGGCAAGGCAAGTGTAACAACAGGCACGGCACGGCAAGGGGAAACAAGGCTAAGGCACAAAAACGCAAGGCTAGGCAATGCACGGAAGGCAAGCAAAGAGTAACGGAAGGCAAGGAATGCAAAGGAAAGCAGGGGAAGGCAAGGGTAACGAAAGGAACGGCACGGTAAGGGGAAACAAGGCTAAGGCACGACAACACAGGGCTAGGCAATGCAGGGCAAGGCAAGGAAAGGGTAACGCAAGGCAAGGCACGGTGTGGGGAGGCAAGGCTAATGCACGACAACGCAAGGCTAGGCAATGCACGGAAGGCAAGCAAAGAGTAACGGAAGGCAAGGAATGCAAGGCAAAGCAAGGCAACGCAAGCAAGTCTATGGCAAGGTGAAAAAAGGCTAAGGCACGACAACGCAAGGCTAGGCAATGCACGGAAGGCAAGCAAAGAGTAACGGAAGGCAAGGAAGGCAAGGGAAAGCAAGGCAAGGCAAGGGTAACGGAAGGAACGGCACGGCAAGGGGAAACAAGGCTAAGGCACGACAACGCACGGCTAGGCAATGCACGGCAAGGCAAGGAAAGGGTAACGCCAGGCAAGGCACGGTCAGGCAAGGCAAGGCTAATGCACGACAAGGCAAGGCTAGGCAGTGCACGGCAAGGCAAGGAAAGGGTAACGCAAGGCAAGGCACTGTCAGGCGAGGCAAGGCTAAGGCACGACAACGCAAGGCTAGGCAATGCACGGAAGGCAAGCAAAGAGTAAGGGAAGGCAAGGAAAGCAAGGGAAAGCAAGGCAAGGCAAGGGTAACGGAAGGAACGACACGGCAAGGGGAAACAAGGCTAAGGCACGACAACGCACGGCTAGGCAATGCACGGCAAGGCAAGGAAAGGGTAACGCAAGGCAAGGCACGGTAAGGCAAGACAAGGCTAATGCACGACAATGCACGGCTAGGCAATGCACGGCAAGGCAAGGAAAGGGTAACGCAAGGCAAGGCACGGTCAGGCGAGGCAAGGCTAATGCACGACAACGCAAGGCTAGGCAATGCACGGAAGGCAAGCAAAGAGTAACGGAAGGCAAGGAAGGCAGGGGAAACCAAGGCAAGGCAAGGGTAACGGAAGGAACGGCTCGGCAAGGGGAAACAAGGCTAAGGCACGGCAACGCAGGGCTAGGCAATGCACGGCAAGGCAAGGAAAGGGTAACGCAAGGCAAGGCACGGTTTGGGGAGGCAAGGCTAATGCACGACAACGAAAGGCTAGGCAGTGCACGGCTAGGCAAGGAACGAGTAACGGAAGGAAAGGAAGGCAATGCAAATCAAGGCAAGGCAAGTGTAACAAAAGGCAAGGCACGGCAATGGGAAACAAGGCTAAGGAACGGCAACGCACGGCTAGGCAATGCACGGCCAGGCAAGGAAAGGGTAACGCAAGGCAAGGCACGGTAAGGCAAGCCGAGGCTAATCCACGACAACGCACGGCTAGGCAATGGACGGCAAGGCAAGGAAAGGGTAACGCAAGGCAAGGCACGGTCAGGCGAGGCAAGGCTAATGCACGACAACGCAAGGCTAGGCAATGCACGGAAGGCAAGCAAAGAGTAACGGAAGGCAAGGAAGGCAAGGGAAACCAAGGCAAGGCAAGGGTAACGGAAGGAACGGCTCGGCAAGGGGAAACAAGGCTAAGGCACGGCAACGCAGGGCTAGGCAATGCACGGCAAGGCAAGGAAAGGGTAACGCAAGGCAAGGCACTGTCACGCGTGGCAAAGCTAATGCACGACATAGCAAGGCTAGGCAGTGCACGGCTAGGCAAGGAAAGAGTAACGGAAGGAAAGGAAGGCAAGGCAAAGCATGGCAAGGCAAGTGTAACAACAGGCACGGCACGGCAAGGGGAACCAAGGCTAAGGCACGACAACGCAAGGCTAGGCAATGCACGGAAGGCAAGCAACGAGTAACGGAAGGCAAGGAATGCAAAGGAAAGCAGGGGAAGGCAAGGGTAACGAAAGGAACGGCACGGTAAGGGGAAACAAGGCTAAGGCACGACAACAGAGGGCTAGGCAATGCAGGGCAAGGCAAGGAAATGGTAACGCAAGGAAAGGCAAGGTTTGGTGAGGCAAGGCTAATGGACGACAACGCAAGGCTGGGCAATGCACGGAAGGCAAGCAAAGAATAACGGAAGGCAAGGAAGGCAAGGGAAAGCAAGGCAAGGCAAGGGTAACGGAAGGAACGGCACGGCAAGGGGAAACAAGGCTAAGGCACGGCAACGCACGGCTAGGAAATGCAGGGCAAGGCAAGGAAAGGGTAACGCAAGGCAAGGCACGGTGAGGCAAGGCAAGGCTGATGCACGACAACGCACGGCTAGGCAATTCACGGCAAGGCAAGGAAAGGGTAACGCAAGGCAAGGCACGGTCAGGCGAGGCAAGGCTAATGAACGACAACGCAAGGCTAGGCAATGCACGGAAGGCAAGCAAAGAGTAACGGAAGGCAAAGAAGGCAGGTGAAACCAAGGCAAGGCAAGGGTAACGGAAGGAACGGCTCGGTAAGGGGAAACAAGGCTAAGGCACGGCAACGCAGGGCTAGGCAATGCACGGCAAGGCAAGGAAAGGGTAACGCAAGGCAAGGCACTGTCAGGCGAGGCAAAGCTAATGCACGACATCGCACGGCTGGCAGTGCACGGCTAGGCAAGGAAAGAGTAACGGAAGGAAAGGAAGGCAAGGCAAAGCATGGCAAGGCAAGTGTAACAACAGGCACGGCACGGCAAGGGGAAACAAGGCTAAGGCACAAAAACGCAAGGCTAGGCAATGCACGGAAGGCAAGCAAAGAGTAACGGAAGGCAAGGAATGCAAAGGAAAGCAGGGGAAGGCAAGGGTAACGAAAGGAACGGCACGGTAAGGGGAAACAAGGCTAAGGCACGACAACAGAGGGCTAGGCAATGCAGGGCAAGGCAAGGAAAGGGTAACGCAAGGCAAGGCACGGTTTGGGGAGGCAAGGCTAATGCACGAAAACGCAAGGCTAGGCAATGCACGGAAGGCATGCAAAGAGTAATGGAAGGCAAGGAATGCAAGGCAAAGCAAGTCAACGCAAGCAAGTCTATGGCAAGGTGAAAAAAGGCTAAGGCACGACCACGCAAGGCTAGGCAATGCACGGCAAGGCAAGGAAAGGGTAACGCAAGGCAAGGCACGGTTAGGCGAGGCAAGGCTAAGGCACGACAACGCAAGGCTAGGCAATGCACGGAAGGCAAGCAAAGAGTAACGGAAGGCAAGGAATGCAAGGCAAAGCAAGGCAACGCAAGCAAGGCTATGGCAAGGTGAAAAAAGGCTAAGGCAGGACAACGCAAGGCTAGGCAATGCGCGGAAGGCAAGCAAAGAGTAACGGAAGGCAAGGAATGCAAGGCAAAGCAAGGCAAAGCAAGCAAGGCTATGGCAAGGTGAAACAAGGCTAAGGCACCACAACGCACGGCTAGGCAATGCACGGCCAGCCAAGGAAAAGGTAACGCAAGGCAAGGCACTCTGAGGCAAGGCAAGGCTAATGCACGACAGCGCAAGGCTAGGCAATGCACGGAAGGCAAGCAAAGAGTAACGGAAACCAAGGAAGGCAAGGGAAAGCAAGGCAAGGCAAGGGTAACGGAAGGAACGGCACGGCAAGGGGAAACAAGGCTAAGGCACGACAACGCACGGCTAGGCAATGCACGGCAAGGCAAGGAAAGGGTAACGCCAGGCAAGGCACGGTCAGGCAAGGAAAAGGCTAATGCACGACAAGGCAAGGCTAGGCAGTGCACGGCAAGGCAAGGAAAGGGTAACGCAAGGCAAGGCACTGTCAGGCGAGGCAAGGCTAAGGCACGACAACGCAAGGGTAGGCAATGCACGGACGGAAAGCAAAGAGTAACGGAAGGCAAGGAAAGCAAGGGAAAGCAAGGGAAGGCAAGGGTAACGGAAGGAACGGCACGGCAAGGGGAAACAAGGCTAGGGCACGACAACGCACGGCTAGGCAATGCACGGCAAGGCAAGGAAAGGGTAACGCAAGGCAAGGCACGGTTTGGGGAGGCAAGGCTAATGCACGACAACGCAAGGCTAGGCAATGCACGGAAGGCAAGCAAAGAGTAACGGAAGGCAAGGAATGCAAGGCAAAGCAAGGCAACGCAAGCAAGTCTATGGCAAGGTGGAAAAAGGCTAAGGCACGACCACGCAAGGCTAGGCAATGCACGGAAGGCAAGCAAAGAGTAACGGAAGGCAAGGAAGGCAAGGGAAAGCAAGGCAAGGCAAGGGTAACGGAAGGAACGGCACGGCAAGGGGAAACAAGGCTAAGGCACGACAACGCACGGCTAGGCAATGCACGGCAAGGCAAGGAAAGGGTAACGCCAGGCAAGGCACGGTCAGGCAAGGCAAGGCTAATGCACGACAAGGCAAGGCTAGGCAGTGCACGGCAAGGCAAGGAAAGGGTAACGCAAGGCAAGGCACGGTCAGGCGAGGCAAGGCTAAGGCACGACAACGCAAGGGTAGGCAATGCACGGAAGGCAAGCAAAGAGTAACGGAAGGCAAGGAAGGCAAGGGAAAGGAGGGGAAGGCAAGGGTAACGAAAGGAACGGCACGGTAAGGGGAAACAAGGCTAAGGCACGACAACACAGGGCTAGGAAATGGTAACGCAAGGCAAGGCACTGTCAGGCGAGGCAAGGCTAAGGCACGACAACGCAAGGCTAGGCAGTGCACGGCTAGGCAAGGAACGAGTAACGGAAGGAAAGGAAGGCAAGGCAAAGCAAGGCAAGGCAAGTGTAACAAAAGGCAAGGCACGGCAAGGGGAAACAAGGCTAAGGAACGGCAACGCACGGCTAGGCAATGCACGGCCAGGCAAGGAAAGGGTAACGCAAGGCAAGGCACGGTAAGGCAAGACAAGGCTAATGCACGACAACGCACGGCTAGGCAATGCACGGCAAGGCAAGGAAAGGGTAACGCAAGGCAAGGCACTGTCAGGCGAGGCAAGGCTAAGGCACGACAACGCAAGGGTAGGCAATGCACGGACGGAAAGCAAAGAGTAACGGAAGGCAAGGAAAGCAAGGGAAAGCAAGGGAAGGCAAGGGTAACGGAAGGAACGGCACGGCAAGGGGAAACAAGGCTAGGGCACGACAACGCACGGCTAGGCAATGCACGGCAAGGCAAGGAAAGGGTAACGCAAGGCAAGGCACGGTTTGGGGAGGCAAGGCTAATGCACGACAACGCAAGGCTAGGCAATGCACGGACGGAAAGCAAAGAGTAACGGAAGGCAAGGAAAGCAAGGGAAAGCAAGGGAAGGCAAGGGTAACGGAAGGAACGGCACGGCAAGGGGAAACAAGGCTAGGGCACGACAACGCACGGCTAGGCAATGCACGGCAAGGCAAGGAAAGGGTAACGCAAGGCAAGGCACGGTTTGGGGAGGCAAGGCTAATGCACGACAACGCAAGGCTAGGCAATGCACGGAAGGCAAGCAAAGAGTAACGGAAGGCAAGGAATGCAAGGCAAAGCAAGGCAACGCAAGCAAGGCTATGGCAAGGTGGAAAAAAGGCTAAGGCACGACAACGCAAGGCTAGGCAATGCACGGCAAGGCAAGGAAAGAGTAACGGAAGGACAGGAAGGCAAGCCAAAGCAAGGCAAGGCAAGGGTAACGGAAGGAACGGCACGGCAAGGGGAAACAAGGCTAAGGCACGACAAAGCACGTCTAGGCAATGCACGGCAAGGCAAGGAAAGGGTAACGCAAGGCAAGGCACGGTCAGGCGAGGCAAGGCTAAGGCACGACAACGCAAGGCTAGGCAGTGCACGGCTAGGCAAGGAACGAGTAACGGAAGGAAAGGAAGGCAAGGCAAAGCAAGGCAAGGCAAGTGTAACAAAAGGCAAGGCACGGCAAGGGGAAACAAGGCTAAGGAACGGCAACGCACGGCTAGGCAATGCACGGCCAGGCAAGGAAAGGGTAACGCAAGGCAAGGCACGGTAAGGCAAGACAAGGCTAATGCACGACAACGCACGGCTAGGCAATGCACGGCAAGGCAAGGAAAGGGTAACGCAAGGCAAGGCACTGTCAGGCGAGGCAAAGCTAATGCACGACATCGCAAGGCTAGGCAGTGCACGGCTAGGCAAGGAAAGAGTAACGGAAGGAAAGGAAGGCAAGGCAAAGCATGGCAAGGCAAGTGTAACAACAGGCACGGCACGGCAAGGGGAACCAAGGCTAAGGCACGACAACGCAAGGCTAGGCAATGCACGGAAGGCAAGCAAAGAGTAACGGAAGGCAAGGAATGCAAAGGAAAGCAGGGGAAGGCAAGGGTAACGAAAGGAACGGCACGGTAAGGGGAAACAAGGCTAAGGCACGACAACAGAGGGCTAGGCAATGCAGGGCAAGGCAAGGAAATGGTAACGCAAGGCAAGGCACGGTTTGGTGAGGCAAGGCTAATGGACGACAACGCAAGGCTGGGCAATGCACGGAAGGCAAGCAAAGAGTAACGGAAGGCAAGGAAGGCAAGGGAAAGCAAGGCAAGGCAAGGGTAACGGAAGGAACGGCACGGCAAGGGGAAACAAGGCTAAGGCACGGCAACGCACGGCTAGGAAATGCACGGCAAGGCAAGGAAAGGGTAACGCAAGGCAAGGCGCGGTGAGGCAAGGCAAGGCTAATGCACGACAACGCACGGCTAGGCAATTCACGGCAAGGCAAGGAAAGGGTAACGCAAGGCAAGGCACGGTCAGGCGAGGCAAGGCTAATGCACGACAACGCAAGGCTTCGCAATGCACGTAAGGCAAGCAAAGAGTAACGGAAGGCAAGGAAGGCAGGTGAAACCAAGGCAAGGCAAGGGTAACGGAAGGAACGGCTCGGCAAGGGGAAACAAGGCTAAGGCACGGCAACGCAGGGCTAGGCAATGCACGGCAAGGCAAGGAAAGGGTAGCGCAAGGCAAGGCACTGTCAGGCGAGGCAAAGCTAATGCACGACATCGCAAGGCTAGGCAGTGCACGGCTAGGCAAGGAAAGAGTAACGGAAGGAAAGGAAGGCAAGGCAAAGCATGGCAAGGCAAGTGTAACAACAGGCACGGCACGGCAAGGGGAAACAAGGCTAAGGCACAAAAACGCAAGGCTAGGCAATGCACGGAAGGCAAGCAAAGAGTAACGGAAGGCAAGGAATGCAAAGGAAAGCAGGGGAAGGCAAGGGTAACGAAAGGAACGGCACGGTAAGGGGAAACAAGGCTAAGGCACGACAACAGAGGTCTAGGCAATGCAGGGCAAGGCAAGGAAAGGGTAACGCAAGGCAAGGCACGGTTTGGGGAGGCAAGGCTAATGCACGACAACGCAAGGCTAGGCAATGCACGGAAGGCAAGCAAAGAGTAACGGAAGGCAAGGAATGCAAGGCAAAGCAAGGCAACGCAAGCAAGTCTATGGCAAGGTGGAAAAAGGCTAAGGCACGACCACGCAAGGCTAGGCAATGCACGGAAGGCAAGCAAAGAGTAACGGAAGGCAAGGAAGGCAAGGGAAAGCAAGGCAAGGCAAGGGTAACGGAAGGAACGGCACGGCAAGGGGAAACAAGGCTAAGGCACGACAACGCACGGCTAGGCAATGCACGGCAAGGCAAGGAAAGGGTAACGCCAGGCAAGGCACGGTCAGGCAAGGCAAGGCTAATGCACGACAAGGCAAGGCTAGGCAGTGCACGGCAAGGCAAGGAAAGGGTAACGCAAGGCAAGGCACGGTCAGGCGAGGCAAGGCTAAGGCACGACAACGCAAGGCTAGGCAATGCACGGAAGGAAAGCAAAGAGTAACGGAAGGCAAGGAAATCAAGGGAAAGCAAGGGAAGGCAAGGGTAACGGAAGGAACGGCACGGCAAGGGGAAACAAGGCTAAGGCACGACAACACAGGGCTAGGCAATGCAGGGTAAGGCAAGGAAAGGGTAACGCAAGGCAAGGCACGGTTTGGGGAGGCAAGTCTAATGCACGACAACGCAAGGCTAGGCAATGCACGGAAGGCATGCAAAGAGTAACGGAAGGCAAGGAATGCAAGGCAAAGCAAGGCAACGCAAGCAAGTCTATGGCAAGGTGAAAAAAGGCTAAGGCACGACAACGCAAGGCTAGGCAATGCACGGCAAGGCAAGGAAAGGGTAACGCAAGGCAAGGCACGGTGAGGCAAGGCAAGGCTGATGCACGACAATGCACGGCTAGGCAATTCACGGCAAGGCAAGGAAAGGGTAACGCATGGCAAGGCACGGTCAGGCGAGGCAAGGCTACGGCACGACAACGCAAGGCTAGGCAATGCACGGAAGGCAAGCAAAGAGTAACGGAAGGCAAGGAAGGCAAGGGAAAGCAGGGGAAGGCAAGGGTAACGGAAGGAACGGCACGGTAAGGGGAAACAAGGCTAAGGCACGACAACACAGGGCTAGGCAATGCAGGGCAAGGCAAGGAAAGGGTAACGCAAGGCAAGGCACGGTCAGGCGAGGCAAGGATAAGGCACGACAACGCAAGGCTAGGCAATGCACGGAAGGCAAGCAAAGAGTAAGGGAACGCAAGGAAGGCAAGGGAAAGCAAGGCAAGGCAAGGTTAACGGAAGGAACGGCACGGCAAGGGGAAACAAGGCCAAGGCACGGTAACGCACGGCTAGGCAATGCAGGGCAAGGCAAGGAAATGGTAACGCAAGGCAAGGCACGGTTTGGGGAGGCAAAGCTAATGCACGACAACGCAAGGCTAGGCAGTGCACGGCTAGGCAAGGAACGAGTAACGGAAGGAAAGGAACGCAAGGCAAAGCAAGGCAAGGCAAGTGTAACAAAAGGCAAGGCACGGCAAGGGGAAACAAGGCTAAGGAACGGCAACGCACGGCTAGGCAATGCACGGCCAGGCAAGGAAAGGGTAACGCAAGGCAAGGCACGGTAAGGCAAGACAAGGCTAATGCACGACAACGCACGGCTAGGCAATGCACGGCAAGGCAAGGAAAGGGTAACGCAAGGCAAGGCACTGTCAGGCGAGGCAAAGCTAATGCACGACATCGCAAGGCTAGGCAGTGCACGGCTAGGCAAGGAAAGAGTAACGGAAGGAAAGGAAGGCAAGGCAAAGCATGGCAAGGCAAGTGTAACAACAGGCACGGCACGGCAAGGGGAACCAAGGCTAAGGCACGACAACGCAAGGCTAGGCAATGCACGGAAGGCAAGCAACGAGTAACGGAAGGCAAGGAATGCAAAGGAAAGCAGGGGAAGGCAAGGGTAACGAAAGGAACGGCACGGTAAGGGGAAACAAGGCTAAGGCACGACAACAGAGGGCTAGGCAATGCAGGGCAAGGCAAGGAAATGGTAACGCAAGGAAAGGCACGGTTTGGTGAGGCAAGGCTAATGGACGACAACGCAAGGCTGGGCAATGCACGGAAGGCAAGCAAAGAATAACGGAAGGCAAGGAAGGCAAGGGAAAGCAAGGCAAGGCAAGGGTAACGGAAGGAACGGCACGGCAAGGGGAAACAAGGCTAAGGCACGGCAACGCACGGCTAGGAAATGCAGGGCAAGGCAAGGAAAGGGTAACGCAAGGCAAGGCACGGTGAGGCAAGGCAAGGCTGATGCACGACAACGCACGGCTAGGCAATTCACGGCAAGGCAAGGAAAGGGTAACGCAAGGCAAGGCACGGTCAGGCGAGGCAAGGCTAATGAACGACAACGCAAGGCTAGGCAATGCACGGAAGGCAAGCAAAGAGTAACGGAAGGCAAAGAAGGCAGGTGAAACCAAGGCAAGGCAAGGGTAACGGAAGGAACGGCTCGGCAAGGGGAAACAAGGCTAAGGCACGGCAACGCAGGGCTAGGCAATGCACGGCAAGGCAAGGAAAGGGTAACGCAAGGCAAGGCACTGTCAGGCGAGGCAAAGCTAATGCACGACATCGCAAGGCTAGGCAGTGCACGGCTAGGCAAGGAAAGAGTAACGGAAGGAAAGGAAGGCAAGGCAAAGCATGGCAAGGCAAGTGTAACAACAGGCACGGCACGGCAAGGGGAAACAAGGCTAAGGCACAAAAACGCAAGGCTAGGCAATGCACGGAAGGCAAGCAAAGAGTAACGGAAGGCAAGGAATGCAAAGGAAAGCAGGGGAAGGCAAGGGTAACGAAAGGAACGGCACGGTAAGGGGAAACAAGGCTAAGGCACGACAACAGAGGGCTAGGCAATGCAGGGCAAGGCAAGGAAAGGGTAACGCAAGGCAAGGCACGGTTTGGGGAGGCAAGGCTAATGCACGAAAACGCAAGGCTAGGCAATGCACGGAAGGCATGCAAAGAGTAATGGAAGGCAAGGAATGCAAGGCAAAGCAAGTCAACGCAAGCAAGTCTATGGCAAGGTGAAAAAAGGCTAAGGCACGACCACGCAAGGCTAGGCAATGCACGGCAAGGCAAGGAAAGGGTAACGCAAGGCAAGGCACGGTTAGGCGAGGCAAGGCTAAGGCACGACAACGCAAGGCTAGGCAATGCACGGAAGGCAAGCAAAGAGTAACGGAAGGCAAGGAATGCAAGGCAAAGCAAGGCAACGCAAGCAAGGCTATGGCAAGGTGAAAAAAGGCTAAGGCAGGACAACGCAAGGCTAGGCAATGCGCGGAAGGCAAGCAAAGAGTAACGGAAGGCAAGGAATGCAAGGCAAAGCAAGGCAAAGCAAGCAAGGCTATGGCAAGGTGAAACAAGGCTAAGGCACCACAACGCACGGCTAGGCAATGCACGGCCAGCCAAGGAAAAGGTAACGCAAGGCAAGGCACTCTGAGGCAAGGCAAGGCTAATGCACGACAGCGCAAGGCTAGGCAATGCACGGAAGGCAAGCAAAGAGTAACGGAAACCAAGGAAGGCAAGGGAAAGCAAGGCAAGGCAAGGGTAACGGAAGGAACGGCACGGCAAGGGGAAACAAGGCTAAGGCACGACAACGCACGGCTAGGCAATGCACGGCAAGGCAAGGAAAGGGTAACGCCAGGCAAGGCACGGTCAGGCAAGGCAAGGCTAATGCACGACAAGGCAAGGCTAGGCATTGCACGGCAAGGCAAGGAAAGGGTAACGCAAGGCAAGGCACTGTCAGGCGAGGCATGGCTAAGGCACGACAACGCAAGGGTAGGCAATGCACGGACGGAAAGCAAAGAGTAACGGAAGGCAAGGAAAGCAAGGGAAAGCAAGGGAAGGCAAGGGTAACGGAAGGAACGGCACGGCAAGGGGAAACAAGGCTAGGGCACGACAACACAGGGCTAGGCAATGCAGGGCAAGGCAAGGAAAGGGTAACGCAAGGCAAGGCACGGTTTGGGGAGGCAAGGCTAATGCACGACAACGCAAGGCTAGGCAATGCACGGCAAGGCAAGGAAAGGGTAACGCAAGGCAAGGCACGGTGAGGCAAGGCAAGGCTAATGCACGACAACGCACGGCTAGGCAATGCACGGCAAGGCAAGGAAAGGGTAACGCAAGGCAAGGCACGGTCAGGCAATGCACGGAAGGCAAGCAAAGAGTAACGGAAGGCAAGGAATGCAAGGCAAAGCAAGGCAACGCAAGCAAGTCTATGGCAAGGTGAAAAAAGGCTAAGGCACGACAACGCAAGGCTAGGCAATGCACGGAAGGCAAGCAAAGAGTAACGGAAGGCAAGGAAGGCAAGGGAAAGCAAGGCAAGGCAAGGGTAACGGAAGGAACGGCACGGCAAGGGGAAACAAGGCTAAGGCACGACAACGAACGGCTAGGCAATGCACTGCAAGGCAAGGAAAGTGTAACGCAAGGCAAGGCACGGTGAGGCAAGACAAGGCAAATGCACGACAACGCTCGGCTAGGCAATGCACGGCAAGGCAAGGAAAGGGTACCGCAAGGCAAGGCACGGTCAGGCGAGGCAAGGCTAAGGAACGACAACGCAAGGCTAGGCAATGCACGGAAGGCAAGCAAAGAGTAACGGAAGGCAAGGAAGGCAAGGGAAAGCAAGGCAAGGCAATGGTAACGGAAGGAACGGCACGGCAAGGGGAAACAAGGCTAAGGCACGACAACGCAAGGCTAGGCAATGCACGGCAAGGCAAGGAAAGGGTAACGCAAGGCAATGCACGGTGAGGCAAGGCAAGGCTGATGCACGACAATGCACGGCTAGGCAATTCACGGCAAAGCAAGGAAAGGGTAACGCAAGGCAAGGCACGGGCAGGCGAGGCAAGGCTAAGGCACGACTACGCAAGGCTAGGCAATGCAGGGAAGGCAAGCAAAGAGTAACGGCAGGCAAGGAATGAAAGGGAAAGCAGGGGAAGTCAAGGGTAACGAAAGGAACGGCACGGTAAGGGGAAACAAGGCTAAGGCACGACAACACAGGGCTAGGCAATGCAGGGCAAGGCAAGGTAAGGGTAACGCAAGGCAAGGCACGGTCAGGCGAGGCAAGGCTAAGGCACGACAACGCAAGGCTAGGCAATGCACGGAAGGCAAGCAAAGAGTAAGGGAACGCAAGGAAGGCAAGGGAAAGCAAGGCAAGGCAAGGTTAACGGAAGGAACGGCACGGCAAGGGGAAACAAGCCTAAGGAACGGCAACGCACGGCTAGGCAATGCACGGCCAGGCAAGGAAAGGGTAACGCAAGGCAAGGCACGGTAAGGCAAGACAAGGCTAATGCACGACAATGCACGGCTAGGCAATGCACGGCAAGGCAAGGAAAGGGTAACGCAAGGCAAGGCACGGTCAGGCGAGGCAAGGCTAATGCACGACAACGCAAGGCTAGGCAATGCACGGAAGGCAAGCAAAGAGTAACGGAAGGCAAGGAAGGCAGGGGAAACCAAGGCAAGGCAAGGGTAACGGAAGGAACGGCTCGGCAAGGGGAAACAAGGCTAAGGCACGGCAACGCAGGGCTAGGCAATGCACGGCAAGGCAAGGAAAGGGTAACGCAAGGCAAGGCACGGTTTGGGGAGGCAAGGCTAATGCACGACAACGAAAGGCTAGGCAGTGCACGGCTAGGCAAGGAACGAGTAACGGAAGGAAAGGAAGGCAATGCAAATCAAGGCAAGGCAAGTGTAACAAAAGGCAAGGCACGGCAATGGGAAACAAGGCTAAGGAACGGCAACGCACGGCTAGGCAATGCACGGCCAGGCAAGGAAAGGGTAACGCAAGGCAAGGCACGGTAAGGCAAGCCGAGGCTAATCCACGACAACGCACGGCTAGGCAATGGACGGCAAGGCAAGGAAAGGGTAACGCAAGGCAAGGCACGGTCAGGCGAGGCAAGGCTAATGCACGACAACGCAAGGCTAGGCAATGCACGGAAGGCAAGCAAAGAGTAACGGAAGGCAAGGAAGGCAAGGGAAACCAAGGCAAGGCAAGGGTAACGGAAGGAACGGCTCGGCAAGGGGAAACAAGGCTAAGGCACGGCAACGCAGGGCTAGGCAATGCACGGCAAGGCAAGGAAAGGGTAACGCAAGGCAAGGCACTGTCAGGCGAGGCAAAGCTAATGCACGACATCGCAAGGCTAGGCAGTGCACGGCTAGGCAAGGAAAGAGTAACGGAAGGAAAGGAAGGCAAGGCAAAGCATGGCAAGGCAAGTGTAACAACAGGCACGGCACGGCAAGGGGAACCAAGGCTAAGGCACGACAACGCAAGGCTAGGCAATGCACGGAAGGCAAGCAACGAGTAACGGAAGGCAAGGAATGCAAAGGAAAGCAGGGGAAGGCAAGGGTAACGAAAGGAACGGCACGGTAAGGGGAAACAAGGCTAAGGCACGACAACAGAGGGCTAGGCAATGCAGGGCAAGGCAAGGAAATGGTAACGCAAGGAAAGGCAAGGTTTGGTGAGGCAAGGCTAATGGACGACAACGCAAGGCTGGGCAATGCACGGAAGGCAAGCAAAGAATAACGGAAGGCAAGGAAGGCAAGGGAAAGCAAGGCAAGGCAAGGGTAACGGAAGGAACGGCACGGCAAGGGGAAACAAGGCTAAGGCACGGCAACGCACGGCTAGGAAATGCAGGGCAAGGCAAGGAAAGGGTAACGCAAGGCAAGGCACGGTGAGGCAAGGCAAGGCTGATGCACGACAACGCACGGCTAGGCAATTCACGGCAAGGCAAGGAAAGGGTAACGCAAGGCAAGGCACGGTCAGGCGAGGCAAGGCTAATGAACGACAACGCAAGGCTAGGCAATGCACGGAAGGCAAGCAAAGAGTAACGGAAGGCAAAGAAGGCAGGTGAAACCAAGGCAAGGCAAGGGTAACGGAAGGAACGGCTCGGCAAGGGGAAACAAGGCTAAGGCACGGCAACGCAGGGCTAGGCAATGCACGGCAAGGCAAGGAAAGGGTAACGCAAGGCAAGGCACTGTCAGGCGAGGCAAAGCTAATGCACGACATCGCAAGGCTGGCAGTGCACGGCTAGGCAAGGAAAGAGTAACGGAAGGAAAGGAAGGCAAGGCAAAGCATGGCAAGGCAAGTGTAACAACAGGCACGGCACGGCAAGGGGAAACAAGGCTAAGGCACAAAAACGCAAGGCTAGGCAATGCACGGAAGGCAAGCAAAGAGTAACGGAAGGCAAGGAATGCAAAGGAAAGCAGGGGAAGGCAAGGGTAACGAAAGGAACGGCACGGTAAGGGGAAACAAGGCTAAGGCACGACAACAGAGGGCTAGGCAATGCAGGGCAAGGCAAGGAAAGGGTAACGCAAGGCAAGGCACGGTTTGGGGAGGCAAGGCTAATGCACGAAAACGCAAGGCTAGGCAATGCACGGAAGGCATGCAAAGAGTAATGGAAGGCAAGGAATGCAAGGCAAAGCAAGTCAACGCAAGCAAGTCTATGGCAAGGTGAAAAAAGGCTAAGGCACGACCACGCAATGCTAGGCAATGCACGGCAAGGCAAGGAAAGGGTAACGCAAGGCAAGGCACGGTTAGGCGAGGCAAGGCTAAGGCACGACAACGCAAGGCTAGGCAATGCACGGAAGGCAAGCAAAGAGTAACGGAAGGCAAGGAATGCAAGGCAAAGCAAGGCAACGCAAGCAAGGCTATGGCAAGGTGAAAAAAGGCTAAGGCAGGACAACGCAAGGCTAGGCAATGCGCGGAAGGCAAGCAAAGAGTAACGGAAGGCAAGGAATGCAAGGCAAAGCAAGGCAAAGCAAGCAAGGCTATGGCAAGGTGAAACAAGGCTAAGGCACCACAACGCACGGCTAGGCAATGCACGGCCAGCCAAGGAAAAGGTAACGCAAGGCAAGGCACTCTGAGGCAAGGCAAGGCTAATGCACGACAGCGCAAGGCTAGGCAATGCACGGAAGGCAAGCAAAGAGTAACGGAAACCAAGGAAGGCAAGGGAAAGCAAGGCAAGGCAAGGGTAACGGAAGGAACGGCACGGCAAGGGGAAACAAGGCTAAGGCACGACAACGCACGGCTAGGCAATGCACGGCAAGGCAAGGAAAGGGTAACGCCAGGCAAGGCACGGTCAGGCAAGGCAAGGCTAATGCACGACAAGGCAAGGCTAGGCAGTGCACGGCAAGGCAAGGAAAGGGTAACGCAAGGCAAGGCACTGTCAGGCGAGGCAAGGCTAAGGCACGACAACGCAAGGGTAGGCAATGCACGGACGGAAAGCAAAGAGTAACGGAAGGCAAGGAAAGCAAGGGAAAGCAAGGGAAGGCAAGGGTAACGGAAGGAACGGCACGGCAAGGGGAAACAAGGCTAGGGCACGACAACGCACGGCTAGGCAATGCACGGCAAGGCAAGGAAAGGGTAACGCAAGGCAAGGCACGGTTTGGGGAGGCAAGGCTAATGCACGACAACGCAAGGCTAGGCAATGCACGGAAGGCAACCAAAGAGTAACGGAAGGCAAGGAATGCAAGGCAAAGCAAGGCAACGCAAGCAAGTCTATGGCAAGGTGGAAAAAGGCTAAGGCACGACCACGCAAGGGTAGGCAATGCACGGAAGGCAAGCAAAGAGTAACGGAAGGCAAGGAAGGCAAGGGAAAGCAAGGCAAGGCAAGGGTAACGGAAGGAACGGCACCGCAAGGGGAAACAAGGCTAAGGCACGACAACGCACGGCTAGGCAATGCACGGCAAGGCAAGGAAAGGGTAACGCCAGGCAAGGCACGGTCAGGCAAGGCAAGGCTAATGCACGACAAGGCAAGGCTAGGCAGTGCACGGCAAGGCAAGGAAAGGGTAACGCAAGGCAAGGCACTGTCAGGCGAGGCAAGTCTAAGGCACGACAACGCAAGGGTAGGCAATGCACGGAAGGAAAGCAAAGAGTAACGGAAGGCAAGGAATGAAAGGGAAAGGAGGGGAAGGCAAGGGTAACGAAAGGAACGGCACGGTAAGGGGAAACAAGGCTAAGGCACGACAACACAGGGCTAGGCAATGCAGGGCAAGGCAAGGTAAGGGTAACGCAAGGCAAGGCACTGTCAGGCGAGGCAAGGCTAAGGCACGACAACGCAAGGCTAGGCAGTGCACGGCTAGGCAAGGAACGAGTAACGGAAGGAAAGGAAGGCAAGGCAAAGCAAGGCAAGGCAAGTGTAACAAAAGGCAAGGCACGGCAAGGGGAAACAAGGCTAAGGAACGGCAACGCACGGCTAGGCAATGCACGGCCAGGCAAGGAAAGGGTAACGCAAGGCAAGGCACGGTAAGGCAAGACAAGGCTAATGCACGACAACGCACGGCTAGGCAATGCACGGCAAGGCAAGGAAAGGGTAACGCAAGGCAAGGCACTGTCAGGCGAGGCAAGGCTAAGGCACGACAACGCAAGGGTAGGCAATGCACGGACGGAAAGCAAAGAGTAACGGAAGGCAAGGAAAGCAAGGGAAAGCAAGGGAAGGCAAGGGTAACGGAAGGAACGGCACGGCAAGGGGAAACAAGGCTAGGGCACGACAACGCACGGCTAGGCAATGCACGGCAAGGCAAGGAAAGGGTAACGCAAGGCAAGGCACGGTTTGGGGAGGCAAGGCTAATGCACGACAACGCAAGGCTAGGCAATGCACGGACGGAAAGCAAAGAGTAACGGAAGGCAAGGAAAGCAAGGGAAAGCAAGGGAAGGCAAGGGTAACGGAAGGAACGGCACGGCAAGGGGAAACAAGGCTAAGGCACGACAACGCACGGCTAGGCAATGCACGGCCAGGCAAGGAAAGGGTAACGCAAGGCAAGGCACGGTTTGGGGAGGCAAGGCTAATGCACGACAACGCAAGGCTAGGCAATGCACGGAAGGCAAGCAAAGAGTAACGGAAGGCAAGGAATGCAAGGCAAAGCAAGGCAACGCAAGCAAGTCTATGGCAAGGTGGAAAAAGGCTAAGGCACGACCACGCAAGGCTAGGCAATGCACGGAAGGCAAGCAAAGAGTAACGGAAGGCAAGGAAGGCAAGGGAAAGCAAGGCAAGGCAAGGGTAACGGAAGGAACGGCACGGCAAGGGGAAACAAGGCTAAGGCACGACAAAGCACGGCTAGGCAATGCACGGCAAGGCAAGGAAAGGGTAACGCAAGGCAAGGCACGGTCAGGCGAGGCAAGGCTAAGGCACGACAACGCAAGGCTAGGCAGTGCACGGCTAGGCAAGGAACGAGTAACGGAAGGAAAGGAAGGCAAGGCAAAGCAAGGCAAGGCAAGTGTAACAAAAGGCAAGGCACGGCAAGGGGAAACAAGGCTAAGGAACGGCAACGCACGGCTAGGCAATGCACGGCCAGGCAAGGAAAGGGTAACGCAAGGCAAGGCACGGTAAGGCAAGACAAGGCTAATGCACGACAACGCACGGCTAGGCAATGCACGGCAAGGCAAGGAAAGGGTAACGCAAGGCAAGGCACTGTCAGGCGAGGCAAAGCTAATGCACGACATCGCAAGGCTAGGCAGTGCACGGCTAGGCAAGGAAAGAGTAACGGAAGGAAAGGAAGGCAAGGCAAAGCATGGCAAGGCAAGTGTAACAACAGGCACGGCACGGCAAGGGGAACCAAGGCTAAGGCACGACAACGCAAGGCTAGGCAATGCACGGAAGGCAAGCAAAGAGTAACGGAAGGCAAGGAATGCAAAGGAAAGCAGGGGAAGGCAAGGGTAACGAAAGGAACGGCACGGTAAGGGGAAACAAGGCTAAGGCACGACAACAGAGGGCTAGGCAATGCAGGGCAAGGCAAGGAAATGGTAACGCAAGGCAAGGCACGGTTTGGTGAGGCAAGGCTAATGGACGACAACGCAAGGCTGGGCAATGCACGGAAGGCAAGCAAAGAGTAACGGAAGGCAAGGAAGGCAAGGGAAAGCAAGGCAAGGCAAGGGTAACGGAAGGAACGGCACGGCAAGGGGAAACAAGGCTAAGGCACGGCAACGCACGGCTAGGAAATGCACGGCAAGGCAAGGAAAGGGTAACGCAAGGCAAGGCGCGGTGAGGCAAGGCAAGGCTAATGCACGACAACGCACGGCTAGGCAATTCACGGCAAGGCAAGGAAAGGGTAACGCAAGGCAAGGCACGGTCAGGCGAGGCAAGGCTAATGCACGACAACGCAAGGCTTGGCAATGCACGGAAGGCAAGCAAAGAGTAACGGAAGGCAAGGAAGGCAGGTGAAACCAAGGCAAGGCAAGGGTAACGGAAGGAACGGCTCGGCAAGGGGAAACAAGGCTAAGGCACGGCAACGCAGGGCTAGGCAATGCACGGCAAGGCAAGGAAAGGGTAACGCAAGGCAAGGCACTGTCAGGCGAGGCAAAGCTAATGCACGACATCGCAAGGCTAGGCAGTGCACGGCTAGGCAAGGAAAGAGTAACGGAAGGAAAGGAAGGCAAGGCAAAGCATGGCAAGGCAAGTGTAACAACAGGCACGGCACGGCAAGGGGAAACAAGGCTAAGGCACAAAAACGCAAGGCTAGGCAATGCACGGAAGGCAAGCAAAGAGTAACGGAAGGCAAGGAATGCAAAGGAAAGCAGGGGAAGGCAAGGGTAACGAAAGGAACGGCACGGTAAGGGGAAACAAGGCTAAGGCACGACAACAGAGGACTAGGCAATGCAGGGCAAGGCAAGGAAAGGGTAACGCAAGGCAAGGCACGGTTTGGGGAGGCAAGGCTAATGCACGACAACGCAAGGCTAGGCAATGCACGGAAGGCAAGCAAAGAGTAACGGAAGGCAAGGAATGCAAGGCAAAGCAAGGCAACGCAAGCAAGTCTATGGCAAGGTGAAAAAAGGCTAAGGCACGACCACGCAAGGCTAGGCAATGCACGGAAGGCAAGCAAAGAGTAACGGAAGGCAAGGAAGGCAAGGGAAAGCAAGGCAAGGCAAGGGTAACGGAAGGAACGGCACGGCAAGGGGAAACAAGGCTAAGGCACGACAACGCACGGCTAGGCAATGCACGGCAAGGCAAGGAAAGGGTAACGCCAGGCAAGGCACGGTCAGGCAAGGCAAGGCTAATGCACGACAAGGCAAGGCTAGGCAGTGCACGGCAAGGCAAGGAAAGGGTAACGCAAGGCAAGGCACTGTCAGGCGAGGCAAGGCTAAGGCACGACAACGCAAGGGTAGGCAATGCACGGAAGGAAAGCAAAGAGTAACGGAAGGCAAGGAAAGCAAGGGAAAGCAAGGGAAGGCAAGGGTAACGGAAGGAACGGCACGGCAAGGGGAAACAAGGCTAAGGCACGACAACACAGGGCTAGGCAATGCAGGGTAAGGCAAGAAAGGGTAACGCAAGGCAAGGCACGGTTTGGGGAGGCAAGTCTAATGCACGACAACGCAAGGCTAGGCAATGCACGGAAGGCAAGCAAAGAGTAACGGAAGGCAAGGAATGCAAGGCAAAGCAAGGCAACGCAAGCAAGTCTATGGCAAGGTGAAAAAAGGCTAAGGCACGACAACGCACGGCTAGGCAATGCACGGCAAGGCAAGGAAAGGGTAACGCAAGGCAAGGCACGGTGAGGCAAGGCAAGGCTAATGCACGACAATGCACGGCTAGGCAATACACGGCAAGGCAAGGAAAGGGTAACGCAAGGCAAGGCACGGTCAGGCGAGGCAAGGATAAGGCACGACAACGCAAGGCTAGGCAATGCACGGAAGGCAAGCAAAGAGTAAGGGAAGCAAGGAAGGCAAGGCAAAGCAAGGCAAGGCAAGGGTAACGGAAGGAACGGCACGGCAAGGGGAAACAAGGCTAAGGCACGGCAACGCACGGCTAGGAAATGCAGGGCCAGGCAAGGAAAGGGTAACGGAAGGCAAGGTACGGTGAGGCAAAGCAAAGCTAATACACGACAACGCACGGCTAGGCAATGCACGGCAAGGCAAGGAAAGGGTAACGCAAGGCAAGGCACGGTCAGGCGAGGCAAGGCTAATGAACGACAACGCAAGGCTAGGCAATGCACGGAAGGCAAGCAAAGAGTAACGGAAGGCAAAGAAGGCAGGTGAAACCAAGGCAAGGCAAGGGTAACGGAAGGAACGGCTCGGCAAGGGGAAACAAGGCTAAGGCACGGCAACGCAGGGCTAGGCAATGCACGGCAAGGCAAGGAAAGGGTAACGCAAGGCAAGGCACTGTCAGGCGAGGCAAAGCTAATGCACGACATCGCAAGGCTAGGCAGTGCACGGCTAGGCAAGGAAAGAGTAACGGAAGGAAAGGAAGGCAAGGCAAAGCATGGCAAGGCAAGTGTAACAACAGGCACGGCACGGCAAGGGGAAACAAGGCTAAGGCACAAAAACGCAAGGCTAGGCAATGCACGGAAGGCAAGCAAAGAGTAACGGAAGGCAAGGAATGCAAAGGAAAGCAGGGGAAGGCAAGGGTAACGAAAGGAACGGCACGGTAAGGGGAAACAAGGCTAAGGCACGACAACAGAGGGCTAGGCAATGCAGGGCAAGGCAAGGAAAGGGTAACGCAAGGCAAGGCACGGTTTGGGGAGGCAAGGCTAATGCACGAAAACGCAAGGCTAGGCAATGCACGGAAGGCATGCAAAGAGTAATGGAAGGCAAGGAATGCAAGGCAAAGCAAGTCAACGCAAGCAAGTCTATGGCAAGGTGAAAAAAGGCTAAGGCACGACCACGCAAGGCTAGGCAATGCACGGCAAGGCAAGGAAAGGGTAACGCAAGGCAAGGCACGGTTAGGCGAGGCAAGGCTAAGGCACGACAACGCAAGGCTAGGCAATGCACGGAAGGCAAGCAAAGAGTAACGGAAGGCAAGGAATGCAAGGCAAAGCAAGGCAACGCAAGCAAGGCTATGGCAAGGTGAAAAAAGGCTAAGGCAGGACAACGCAAGGCTAGGCAATGCGCGGAAGGCAAGCAAAGAGTAACGGAAGGCAAGGAATGCAAGGCAAAGCAAGGCAAAGCAAGCAAGGCTATGGCAAGGTGAAACAAGGCTAAGGCACCACAACGCACGGCTAGGCAATGCACGGCCAGCCAAGGAAAAGGTAACGCAAGGCAAGGCACTCTGAGGCAAGGCAAGGCTAATGCACGACAGCGCAAGGCTAGGCAATGCACGGAAGGCAAGCAAAGAGTAACGGAAACCAAGGAAGGCAAGGGAAAGCAAGGCAAGGCAAGGGTAACGGAAGGAACGGCACGGCAAGGGGAAACAAGGCTAAGGCACGACAACGCACGGCTAGGCAATGCACGGCAAGGCAAGGAAAGGGTAACGCCAGGCAAGGCACGGTCAGGCAAGGCAAGGCTAATGCACGACAAGGCAAGGCTAGGCATTGCACGGCAAGGCAAGGAAAGGGTAACGCAAGGCAAGGCACTGTCAGGCGAGGCATGGCTAAGGCACGACAACGCAAGGGTAGGCAATGCACGGACGGAAAGCAAAGAGTAACGGAAGGCAAGGAAAGCAAGGGAAAGCAAGGGAAGGCAAGGGTAACGGAAGGAACGGCACGGCAAGGGGAAACAAGGCTAGGGCACGACAACACAGGGCTAGGCAATGCAGGGCAAGGCAAGGAAAGGGTAACGCAAGGCAAGGCACGGTTTGGGGAGGCAAGGCTAATGCACGACAACGCAAGGCTAGGCAATGCACGGCAAGGCAAGGAAAGGGTAACGCAAGGCAAGGCACGGTGAGGCAAGGCAAGGCTGATGCACGACAATGCACGGCTAGGCAATTCACGGCAAGGCAAGGAAAGGGTAACGCAAGGCAAGGCACGGGCAGGCGAGGCAAGGCTAAGGCACGACAACGCAAGGCTAGGCAATGCACGGAAGGCAAGCAAAGAGTAACGGAAGGCAAGGAATGCAAGGGAAAGGAGGGGAAGGCAAGGGTAACGGAAGGAACGGCACGGTAAGGGGAAACAAGGCTAAGGCACGACAACACAGGGCTAGGCAATGCAGGGCAAGGCAAGGTAAGGGTAACGCAAGGCAAGGCACGGTCAGGCGAGGCAAGGATAAGGCACGACAACGCAAGGCTAGGCAATGCACGGAAGGCAAGCAAAGAGTAACGGAAGGCAAGGAAGGCAAGGGAAAGCAAGGCAAGGCAAGGTTAACGGAAGGAACGGCACGGCAAGGGGAAACAAGGCTAAGGCACGGTAACGCACGGCTAGGCAATGCAGGGCAAGGCAAGGAAATGGTAACGCAAGGCAAGGCACGGTTTGGGGAGGCAAGGCTAATGCACGACAACGCAAGGCTAGGCAGTGCACGGCTAGGCAAGGAAAGAGTAACGGAAGGAAAGGAAGGCAAGGCAAAGCAAGGCAAGGCAAGTGTAACAAAGGCAAGGCACGGCAAGGGGAAACAAGGCTAAGGAACGGCAACGCACGGCTAGGCAATGCACGGCAAGGCAAGGAAAGGGTAACGCAAGGCAAGGCACGGTAAGGCAAGACAAGGCTAATGCACGACAACGCACGGCTAGGCAATGCACGGCAAGGCAAGGAAAGGGTAACGCAAGGCAAGGCACTGTCAGGCGAGGCAAAGCTAATGCACGACATCGCAAGGCTAGGCAGTGCACGGCTAGGCAAGGAAAGAGTAACGGAAGCAAAGGAAGGCAAGGCAAAGCATGGCAAAGCAAATGTAACAACAGGCACGGCACGGCAAGGGGAAACAAGGCTAAGGCACGACAACGCAAGGCTAGGCAATGCACGGAAGGCAAGCAAAGAGTAACGGAAGGCAAGGAATGCAAAGGAAAGCAGGGGAAGGCAAGGGTAACGAAAGGAACGGCACGGTAAGGGGAAACAAGGCTAAGGCACGACAACAGAGGGCTAGGCAATGCAGGGCAAGGCAAGGAAATGGTAACGCAAGGAAAGGCACGGTTTGGTGAGGCAAGGCTAATGGACGACAACGCAAGGCTGGGCAATGCACGGAAGGCAAGCAAAGTATAACGGAAGGCAAGGAAGGCAAGGGAAAGCAAGGCAAGGCAAGGGTAACGGAAGGAACGGCACGGCAAGGGGAAACAAGGCTAAGGCACGGCAACGCACGGCTAGGCAATGCAGGGCAAGGCAAGGAAAGGGTAACGCAAGGCAAGGCACGGTGAGGCAAGGCAAGGCTGATGCACGACAACGCATGGCTAGGCAATGCACGGCAAGGCAAGGAAAGGGTAACGCAAGGCAAGGCACGGTCAGGCGAGGCAAGGCTAATGCACGACAACGCAAGGCTAGGCAATGCACGGAAGGCAAGCAAAGAGTAACGGAAGGCAAAGAAGGCAGGTGAAACCAAGGCAAGGCAAGGGTAACGGAAGGAACGGCTCGGCAAGGGGAAACAAGGCTAAGGCACGGCAACGCAGGGCTAGGCAATGCACGGCAAGGCAAGGAAAGGGTAACGCAAGGCAAGGCACTGTCAGGCGAGGCAAAGCTAATGCACGACATCGCAAGGCTAGGCAGTGCACGGCTAGGCAAGGAAAGAGTAACGGAAGGAAAGGAAGGCAAGGCAAAGCATGGCAAGGCAAGTGTAACAACAGGCACGGCACGGCAAGGGGAAACAAGGCTAAGGCACAAAAACGCAAGGCTAGGCAATGCACGGAAGGCAAGCAAAGAGTAACGGAAGGCAAGGAATGCAAAGGAAAGCAGGGGAAGGCAAGGGTAACGAAAGGAACGGCACGGTAAGGGGAAACAAGGCTAAGGCACGACAACAGAGGGCTAGGCAATGCAGGGCAAGGCAAGGAAAGGGTAACGCAAGGCAAGGCACGGTTTGGGGAGGCAAGGCTAATGCACGAAAACGCAAGGCTAGGCAATGCACGGAAGGCATGCAAAGAGTAATGGAAGGCAAGGAATGCAAGGCAAAGCAAGTCAACGCAAGCAAGTCTATGGCGAGGTGAAAAAAGGCTAAGGCACGACCACGCAAGGCTAGGCAATGCACGGCAAGGCAAGGAAAGGGTAACGCAAGGCAAGGCACGGTTAGGCGAGGCAAGGCTAAGGCACGACAACGCAAGGCTAGGCAATGCACGGAAGGCAAGCAAAGAGTAACGGAAGGCAAGGAATGCAAGGCAAAGCAAGGCAACGCAAGCAAGGCTATGGCAAGGTGAAAAAAGGCTAAGGCAGGACAACGCAAGGCTAGGCAATGCGCGGAAGGCAAGCAAAGAGTAACGGAAGGCAAGGAATGCAAGGCAAAGCAAGGCAAAGCAAGCAAGGCTATGGCAAGGTGAAACAAGGCTAAGGCACCACAACGCACGGCTAGGCAATGCACGGCCAGCCAAGGAAAAGGTAACGCAAGGCAAGGCACTCTGAGGCAAGGCAAGGCTAATGCACGACAGCGCAAGGCTAGGCAATGCACGGAAGGCAAGCAAAGAGTAACGGAAACCAAGGAAGGCAAGGGAAAGCAAGGCAAGGCAAGGGTAACGGAAGGAACGGCACGGCAAGGGGAAACAAGGCTAAGGCACGACAACGCACGGCTAGGCAATGCACGGCAAGGCAAGGAAAGGGTAACGCCAGGCAAGGCACGGTCAGGCAAGGCAAGGCTAATGCACGACAAGGCAAGGCTAGGCATTGCACGGCAAGGCAAGGAAAGGGTAACGCAAGGCAAGGCACTGTCAGGCGAGGCAAGGCTAAGGCACGACAACGCAAGGGTAGGCAATGCACGGAAGGCAAGCAAAGAGTAACGGAAGGCAAGGAAGGCAAGGGAAAGCAAGGGAAGGCAAGGGTAACGGAAGGAACGGCACGGCAAGGGGAAACAAGGCTAAGGCACGACAACACAGGGCTAGGCAATGCAGGGCAAGGCAAGGAAAGGGTAACGCAAGGCAAGGCACGATTTGGGGAGGCAAGGCTAATGCACGACAACGCAAGGCTAGGCAATGCACGGAAGGCAAGCAAAGAGTAACGGAAGGCAAGGAATGCAAGGCAAAGCAAGGCAACGCAAGCAAGTCTATGGCAAGGTGAAAAAAGGCTAAGGCACGACCACGCAAGTCTAGGCAATGCACGGAAGGCAAGCAAAGAGTAACGGAAGGCAAGGAAGGCAAGGGAAAGCAAGGCAAGGCAAGGGTAACGGAAGGAACGGCACGGCAAGGGGAAACAAGGCTAAGGCACGACAACGAACGGCTAGGCAATGCACTGAAAGGCAAGGAAAGTGTAACGCAAGGCAAGGCACGGTGAGGCAAGACAAGGCAAATGCAGGACAACGCTCGGCTAGGCAATGCACGGCAAGGCAAGGAAAGGGTACCGCAAGGCAAGGCACGGTCAGGCGAGGCAAGGCTAAGGAACGACAACGCAAGGCTAGGCAATGCACGGAAGGGAAGCAAAGAGTAACGGAAGGCAAGGAAGGCAAGGGAAAGCAAGGCAAGGCAATGGTAACGGAAGGAACGGCACGGCAAGGGGAAACAAGGCTAAGGCACGACAACGAACGGCTAGGCAATGCACTGCAAGGCAAGGAAAGGGTAACGCAAGGCAATGCACGGTGAGGCAAGGCAAGGCTGATGCACGACAATGCACGGCTAGGCAATTCACGGCAAGGCAAGGAAACGGTAACGCAAGGCAAGGCACGGGCAGGCGAGGCAAGGCTAAGGCACGACTACGCAAGGCTAGGCAATGCAGGGAAGGCAAGCAAAGAGTAACGGCAGGCAAGGAATGAAAGGGAAAGCAGGGGAAGTCAAGGGTAACGAAAGGAACGGCACGGTAAGGGGAAACAAGGCTAAGGCACGACAACACAGGGCTAGGCAATGCAGGGCAAGGCAAGGTAAGGGTAACGCAAGGCAAGGCACGGTCAGGCGAGGCAAGGCTAAGGCACGACAACGCAAGGCTAGGCAATGCACGGAAGGCAAGCAAAGAGTAAGGGAACGCAAGGAAGGCAAGGGAAAGCAAGGCAAGGCAAGGTTAACGGAAGGAACGGCACGGCAAGGGGAAACAAGCCTAAGGAACGGCAACGCACGGCTAGGCAATGCACGGCCAGGCAAGGAAAGGGTAACGCAAGGCAAGGCACGGTAAGGCAAGACAAGGCTAATGCACGACAATGCACGGCTAGGCAATGCACGGCAAGGCAAGGAAAGGGTAACGCAAGGCAAGGCACGGTCAGGCGAGGCAAGGCTAATGCACGACAACGCAAGGCTAGGCAATGCACGGAAGGCAAGCAAAGAGTAACGGAAGGCAAGGAAGGCAGGGGAAACCAAGGCAAGGCAAGGGTAACGGAAGGAACGGCTCGGCAAGGGGAAACAAGGCTAAGGCACGGCAACGCAGGGCTAGGCAATGCACGGCAAGGCAAGGAAAGGGTAACGCAAGGCAAGGCACGGTTTGGGGAGGCAAGGCTAATGCACGACAACGAAAGGCTAGGCAGTGCACGGCTAGGCAAGGAACGAGTAACGGAAGGAAAGGAAGGCAATGCAAATCAAGGCAAGGCAAGTGTAACAAAAGGCAAGGCACGGCAATGGGAAACAAGGCTAAGGAACGGCAACGCACGGCTAGGCAATGCACGACCAGGCAAGGAAAGGGTAACGCAAGGCAAGGCACGGTAAGGCAAGCCGAGGCTAATCCACGACAACGCACGGCTAGGCAATGGACGGCAAGGCAAGGAAAGGGTAACGCAAGGCAAGGCACGGTCAGGCGAGGCAAGGCTAATGCACGACAACGCAAGGCTAGGCAATGCACGGAAGGCAAGCAAAGAGTAACGGAAGGCAAGGAAGGCAAGGGAAACCAAGGCAAGGCAAGGGTAACGGAAGGAACGGCTCGGCAAGGGGAAACAAGGCTAAGGCACGGCAACGCAGGGCTAGGCAATGCACGGCAAGGCAAGGAAAGGGTAACGCAAGGCAAGGCACTGTCAGGCGAGGCAAAGCTAATGCACGACATCGCAAGGCTAGGCAGTGCACGGCTAGGTAAGGAAAGAGTAACGGAAGGAAAGGAAGGCAAGGCAAAGCATGGCAAGGCAAGTGTAACAACAGGCACGGAACGGCAAGGGGAACCAAGGCTAAGGCACGACAACGCAAGGCTAGGCAATGCACGGAAGGCAAGCAACGAGTAACGGAAGGCAAGGAATGCAAAGGAAAGCAGGGGAAGGCAAGGGTAACGAAAGGAACGGCACGGTAAGGGGAAACAAGGCTAAGGCACGACAACAGAGGGCTAGGCAATGCAGGGCAAGGCAAGGAAATGGTAACGCAAGGAAAGGCACGGTTTGGTGAGGCAAGGCTAATGGACGACAACGCAAGGCTGGGCAATGCACGGAAGGCAAGCAAAGAATAACGGAAGGCAAGGAAGGCAAGGGAAAGCAAGGCAAGGCAAGGGTAACGGAAGGAACGGCACGGCAAGGGGAAACAAGGCTAAGGCACGGCAACGCACGGCTAGGAAATGCAGGGCAAGGCAAGGAAAGGGTAACGCAAGGCAAGGCACGGTGAGGCAAGGCAAGGCTGATGCACGACAACGCATGGCTAGGCAAGGAAAGGGTAACGCAAGGCAAGGCACGGTCAGGCGAGGCAAGGCTAATGAACGACAACGCAAGGCTAGGCAATGCACGGAAGGCAAGCAAAGAGTAACGGAAGGCAAAGAAGGCAGGTGAAACCAAGGCAAGGCAAGGGTAACGGAAGGAACGGCTCGGCAAGGGGAAACAAGGCTAAGGCACGGCAACGCAGGGCTAGGCAATGCACGGCAAGGCAAGGAAAGGGTAACGCAAGGCAAGGCACTGTCAGGCGAGGCAAAGCTAATGCACGACATCGCAAGGCTAGGCAGTGCACGGCTAGGCAAGGAAAGAGTAACGGAAGGAAAGGAAGGCAAGGCAAAGCATGGCAAGGCAAGTGTAACAACAGGCACGGCACGGCAAGGGGAAACAAGGCTAAGGCACAAAAACGCAAGGCTAGGCAATGCACGGAAGGCAAGCAAAGAGTAACGGAAGGCAAGGAATGCAAAGGAAAGCAGGGGAAGGCAAGGGTAACGAAAGGAACGGCACGGTAAGGGGAAACAAGGCTAAGGCACGACAACAGAGGGCTAGGCAATGCAGGGCAAGGCAAGGAAAGGGTAACGCAAGGCAAGGCACGGTTTGGGGAGGCAAGGCTAATGCACGAAAACGCAAGGCTAGGCAATGCACGGAAGGCATGCAAAGAGTAATGGAAGGCAAGGAATGCAAGGCAAAGCAAGTCAACGCAAGCAAGTCTATGGCAAGGTGAAAAAAGGCTAAGGCACGACCACGCAAGGCTAGGCAATGCACGGCAAGGCAAGGAAAGGGTAACGCAAGGCAAGGCACGGTTAGGCGAGGCAAGGCTAAGGCACGACAACGCAAGGCTAGGCAATGCACGGAAGGCAAGCAAAGAGTAACGGAAGGCAAGGAATGCAAGGCAAAGCAAGGCAACGCAAGCAAGGCTATGGCAAGGTGAAAAAAGGCTAAGGCAGGACAACGCAAGGCTAGGCAATGCGCGGAAGGCAAGCAAAGAGTAACGGAAGGCAAGGAATGCAAGGCAAAGCAAGGCAAAGCAAGCAAGGCTATGGCAAGGTGAAACAAGGCTAAGGCACCACAACGCACGGCTAGGCAATGCACGGCCAGCCAAGGAAAAGGTAACGCAAGGCAAGGCACTCTGAGGCAAGGCAAGGCTAATGCACGACAGCGCAAGGCTAGGCAATGCACGGAAGGCAAGCAAAGAGTAACGGAAACCAAGGAAGGCAAGGGAAAGCAAGGCAAGGCAAGGGTAACGGAAGGAACGGCACGGCAAGGGGAAACAAGGCTAAGGCACGACAACGCACGGCTAGGCAATGCACGGCAAGGCAAGGAAAGGGTAACGCAAGGCAAGGCACGGTCAGGCGAGGCAAGGCTAAGGCACGACAACGCAAGGCTAGGCAATGCACGGAAGGCAAGCAAAGAGTAACGGAAGGCAAGGAAGGCAAGTGAAACCAAGGCAAGGCAAGGGAAACGGAAGGAACGGCTCGGCAAGCGGAATCAAGGCTAAGGCACGGCAACGCAGGGCTAGGCAATGCACGGCAAGGCAAGGAAAGGGTAACGCAAGGCAAGGCACGGTTTGGGGAGGCAAGGCTAATGCACGACAACGCAAGGCTAGGCAGTGCACGGCTAGGCAATTTACGAGTAACGGAAGGAAAGGAAGGCAATGCAAATCAAGGCAAGGCAAGTGTAACAAAAGGCAAGGCACGGCAAGGGGAAACAAGGCTAAGGAACGGCAACGCACGGCTAGGCAATGCACGGAAGGCAAGCAAAGAGTAACGGAAGGCAAGGAATGCAAAGGAAAGCAGGGGAAGGCAAGGGTAACGAAAGGAACGGCACGGTAAGGGGAAACAAGGCTAAGGCACGACAACAGAGGACTAGGCAATGCAGGGCAAGGCAAGGAAAGGGTAAGGCAAGGCAAGGCACGGTTTGGGGAGGCAAGGCTAATGCACGACAACGCAAGGCTAGGCAATGCACAGAAGGCAAGCAAAGAGTAACGGAAGGCAAGGAAGGCAAGGGAAAGCAAGGCAAGGCAAGGGTAACGGAAGGAACGGCACGGCAAGTGGAAACAAGGCTAAGGCACGGCAACGCACGGCTAGGCAATGCACGGCAAGGAAAGGAAAGGGTAACGCAAGGTAAGGCACGGTTAGGCGAGTCAAGGCTAAGGCACGACAACGCAAGGCTAGGCAATGCACGGAAGGCAAGCAAAGAGTAACGGAAGGCAAGGAATGCAAGGCAAAGCAAGGCAACGCAAGCAAGGCTATGGCAAGGTGAAAAAAAGGCTAAGGCAGGACAACGCAAGGCTAGCCAATGCGCGGAAGGCAAGCAAAGAATAACGGAAGGCAAGGAATGCAAGGCAAAGCAAGGCAAAGCAAGTAAGGCTATGGCAAGGTGAAACAAGGCTAAGGCACCACAACGCACGGCTAGGCAATGCACCGCCAGCCAAGGAAAAGGTAACGCAAGGCAAGGCACTCTGAGGCAAGGCAAGGCTAATGCACGACAGCGCAAGTCTAGGCAATGCACGGAAGGCAAGCAAAGAGTAACGGAAACCAAGGAAGGCAAGGGAAAGCAAGGCAAGGCAAGGGTAACGGAAGGAACGGCACGGCAAGGGGAAACAAGGCTAAGGCACGACAACGCAAGGCTAGGCAATGCACGGCAAGGCAAGGAAAGGGTAACGCAAGGCAAGGCACGGTCAGGCAAGGCAAGGCTAATGCACGACAACGCAAGGCTAGGCAATGCACGGCAAGGCAAGGAAAGGGTAACGCAAGGCAAGGCACTGTCAGGCGAGGCAATGCTAAGGCACGACAACGCAAGGCTAGGCAATGCACGGAAGGCAAGCAAAGAGTAACGGAAGGCAAGGAAAGCAAGGGAAAGCAAGGCAAGGCAAGGGTAACGGAAGGAACGGCACGGCAAGGGGAAACAAGGCTAAGGCACGACAACGCAGGGCTAGGCAATGCACGGCAAGGCAAGGAAAGGGTAACGGAAGGCAAGGAAGGCAAGGCAAAGCAAGGCAACGCAAGCAAGTCTATGGCAAGGTGAAACAAGGCTAAGGCACGACAACGCAAGGCTAGGCAATGCACGGCAAGGCAAGGAAAGGGTAACGCAAGGCAAGGCACGGTCAGGCAAGGCAAGGCTAAGGCACGACAACGCAAGGGTAGGCAATGCACGGAAGGCAAGCAAAGAGTAACGGAAGGCAAGGAATGCAAGGCAAAGCAAAGCAACCCAAGCAAGGCTACGGCAAGGTGAAAAAAGGCTAAGGCACGACAACGCAAGGCTAGGCAATGCACGGAAGGCAAGCAAAGAGTAACGGAAGGCAAGGAAGGCAAGGCAAAGCAAGGCAACGCAAGCAAGGCTATGGCAAGGTGAAACAAGGCTAAGGCACGACAACGCACGGCTAGGCAATGCACGGCAAGGCAAGGAAAAGGTAACGCAAGGCAAGGCACTCTGAGGCAAGGCAAGGCTAATGCACGACAGCGCAAGGCTAGGCAATGCACGGAAGGCAAGCAAAGAGTAACGGAAGGCACGGAAGGCAAGGGAAAGCAAGGCAAGGCAAGGGTAACTGAAGGAACGGCACGGCAAGGGGAAACAAGGCTAAGGAACGACAACGCACGGCTAGGCAATGCACGGCAAGGCAAGGAAAGGGTAACGCAAGGCAAGGCACGGTCAGGCAAGGAAAGGCTAAGGCACGACAACCCAAGAGTAGGCAATGCACGGAAGGAAAGCAAACAGTAACGGAAGGCAAGGAAAGCAAGGGAAAGCAAGGGAAGGCAAGGGTAACGGAAGGAACGGCATGGCAAGGGGAAACAAGGCTAAGGCACGACAACACAGGGCTAGGCAATGCAGGGCAAGGCAAGGAAAGGGTAACGCAAGGCAAGGCACGGTTTGGGGAGGCAAGGCTAATGCACGACAACGCACGGCTAGGCAATGCACGGAAGTCAAGCAAAGAGTAACGGAAGGCAAGGAATGCAAGGCAAAGCAAGGCAACGCAAGCAAGTCTATGGCAAGGTGAAAAAAGGCTAAGGCACGACCACGCAAGGCTAGGCAATGCACGGAAGGCAAGCAAAGAGTAACGGAAGGCAAGGAAGGCAAGGGAAAGCAAGGCAAGGCAAGGGTAACGGAAGGAACGGCACGGCAAGGGGAAACAAGGCTAAGGCACGGCAACGCACGGCTAGGCAATGCACGGCAAGGCAAGGAAAGGGTAACGCAAGGCAAGGCACGGTGAGGCAAGGCAAGGCTGATGCACGACAACACACGGCTAGGCAATGCAGGGCAAGGCAAGGAAAGGGTAACCCAAGGCAAGGCACGGTCAGTCGAGGCAAGGCTAAGGCACGACAACGCAAGGCTAGGCAATTCACGAAAGGCAAGCAAAGAGTAACGGAAGGCAAGGAAGGCAAGGAAAAGCAGGGGAAGGCAAGGGTAACGAAAGGAACGGCACGGTAAGGGGAAACAAGGCTAAGGCACGACAACAGAGGACTAGGCAATGCAGGGCAAGGCAAGGAAAGGGTAACGCAAGGCAAGGCACGGTCAGGCGAGGCAAGGCTAAGGCACGACAACGCAAGGCTAAGCAATGCACCGCAAGGCAAGGAAACGTTAACGGAAGGCAAGGCAAGGCAAAGCAAGGCCAGGCAAGGGTAACGGAAGGAACGGCACGGCAAGGGGAAACAAGGCTAAGGCACGACAACGCACGGCTAGGCAATGCACGGCAAGGCAAGGAAAGGGTAACGGAAGGCAAGGAATGCAAGGCAAAGCAAGGCAACGCAAGCAAGGCTATGGCAAGGTGAAAAAAGGCTAAGGCACGACAACGCAAGGCTAGGCAATGCACGGAAGGCAAGCAAAGAGTAACGGAAGGCAAGGAAGGCAAGGGAAAGCAAGGGAATTCAAGGGCAACGGAAGGAACGGCACGGAAAGGGGACACAAGGCTAAGGCACGACAACGCAGGGCTAGGCAATGCACGGCAAGGCAAGGAAAGGGTAACGGAAGGAAAGGAAGGCAAGGAATGCAAGGCAAAGCAAGGCAACGCAAGCAAGGCTATGGCAAGGTGAAAAAAGGCTAAGGCAGGACAACGCAAGGCTAGGCAATGCGCGGAAGGCAAGCAAAGAGTAACGGAAGGCAAGGAATGCAAGGCAAAGCAAGGGAAAGCAAGCAACGCTATGGCAAGGTGAAACAAGGCTAAGGCACCACAACGCAAGGCTAGGCAATGCACGGCCAGGCAAGGAAAGGGTAACGCAAGGCAAGGCACGGTGAGGCAAGGCAAGGCTAATGCACGACAACGCAAGGCTAGGCAATGCACGGAAGGCAAGCAAAGAGTAACGGAAGGCAAGGAAGGCAAGGGAAAGCAAGGTAAGGCAAGGGTAACGGAAGGAACGGCACGGCAAGGGGAAACAAGTCTAAGGCACGACAACGCACGGCTAGGCAATGCACGGCAAGGCAAGGAAAGGGTAACGCCAGGCAAGGCACGGTCAGGCAAGGCAAGGCTAAGGCACGACAACGCAAGAGTAGGCAATGCACGGAAGGAAAGCAAACAGTAACGGAAGGCAAGGAAAGCAAGGGAAAGCAAGGCAAGGCAAGGGTAACGGAAGGAACGGCACGGCAAGGGGAAACAAGGCTAAGGCACGACAACACAGGGCTAGGCAATGCAGGGCAAGGCAAGGAAAGGGTAACGCAAGGCAAGGCACGGTTTGGGGAGGCAAGGCTAATGCACGACAACGCAAGGCTAGGCAATGCACGGAAGGCAAGCAAAGAGTAACGGAAGGCAAGGAAGGCAAGGCAAAGCAAGGCAACGCAAGCAAGTCTATGGCAAGGTGAAACAAGGCTAAGGCACGACAACGCAAGGCTAGGCAATGCACGGAAGGCAAGCAAAGAGTAACGGAAGGCAAGGAAGGCAAGGGAAAGCAAGGCAAGGCAAGGGTAACGAAAGGAACGGCACGGTAAGGGGAAACAAGGCTAAGGCACGACAACACAGGGCTAGGCAATGCAGGGCAAGGCAAGGTAAGGGTAACGCAAGGCAAGGCACGGTCAGGCGAGGCAAGGCTAAGGCACGACAACGCAAGGATAGGCAATGCACGGAAGGCAAGCAAAGAGTAACGGAACGCAAGGAAGGCAAGGGAAAGCAAGGCAAGGCAAGGTTAACGGAAGGAACGGCACGGCAAGGGGAAACAAGGCTAAGGCACGGTAACGCACGGCTAGGCAATGCAGGGCAAGGCAAGGAAATGGTAACGCAAGGCAAGGCACGGTTTGGGGAGGCAAGGCTAATGCACGACAACGCAAGGCTAGGCAGTGCACGGCTAGGCAAGGAACGAGTAACGGAAGGAAAGGAAGGCAAGGCAAAGCAAGGCAAGGCAAGTGTAACAAAAGGCAAGGCACGGCAAGGGGAAAGAAGGCTAAGGAACGGCAACGCACGGCTAGGCAATGCACGGCCAGGCAAGGAAAGGGTAACGCAAGGCAAGGCACGGTTTGGGGAGGCAAGGCTAATGGACGACAACGCAAGGCTAGGCAATGCACGGAAGGCAAGCAAAGAGTAACGGAAGGCAAGGAAGGCAAGGGAAAGCAAGGCAAGGCAAGGGTAACGGAAGGAACGGCACGGCAAGGGGAAACAAGGCTAAGGCACGGCAACGCACGGCTAGGCAATGCACGGCAAGGCAAGGAAAGGGTAACGCAAGGCAAGGCACGGTGAGGCAAGGGAAGGCTGATGCACGACAACGCACGGCTAGGCAATGCACGGCAAGGCAAGGAAAGGGTAACGCAAGGCAAGGCACGGTCAGGCGAGGCAAGGCTAAGGCACGACAACGCAAGGCTAGGCAATTCACGAAAGGCAAGCAAAGAGTAACGGAAGGCAAGGAAGGCAAGGGAAAGAAGGGGAAGGCAAGGGTAACGGAAGGAACGGCACGGTAAGGGCAAACAAGACTAAGGCACGACAACACAGGGCTAGGCAATGCAGGGCAAGGCAAGGAAATGGTAACGCAAGGCAAGGGATGCACGACAACGCACGGCTAGGCAATGCACGGCAAGGCAAGGAAAGGGTAACGCAAGGAAAGGCACGGTTAGGCGAGGCAAGGCTAAGGCACGACAACGCAAGGCTAGGCAATGCACGGAAGGCAAGCAAAGAGTAACGGAAGGCAAGGAATGCAAGGCAAAGCAAGGCAACGCAAGCAAGGCTATGGCAAGGTGAAAAAAGGCTAAGGCAGGACAACGCAAGGCTAGGCAATGCGCGGAAGGCAAGCAAAGAGTAACGGAAGGCAAGGAATGCAAGGCAAAGCAAGGCAAAGCAAGCAAGGCTATGGCAAGGTGAAACAAGGCTAAGGCACCACAACGCACGGCTAGGCAATGCACGGCCAGCCAAGGAAAAGGTAACGCAAGGGAAGGCACTCTGAGGCAAGGCAAGGCTAATGCACGACAGCGCAAGGCTAGGCAATGCACGGAAGGCAAGCAAAGAGTAACGGAAACCAAGGAAGGCAAGGGAAAGCAAGGCAAGGCAAGGGTAACGGAAGGAACGGCACGGCAAGGGGAAACAAGGCTAAGGCACGACAACGCATGGCTAGGCAATGCACGGCAAGGCAAGGAAACGGTAACGCAAGGCAAGGCACTGTCAGGCGAGGCAAGTCTAAGGCACAACGCAAGGGTAGGCAATGCACGGAAGGAAAGCAAAGAGTAACGGAAGACAAGGAAAGCAAGGGAAAGCAAGGCAAGGCAAGGGTAACGGAAGGAACGGCACGGCAAGGGGAAACAAGGCTAAGGCACGACAACGCAGGGCTAGGCAATGCACGGCAAGGCAAGGAAAGGGTAACGCAAGGCAAGGCACGGTTTGGGGAGGCAAGGCTAATGCACGACAACGCAAGGCTAGGCAATGCACTGCAAGGCAAGGAAAGGGTAACGCAAGGCAAGGCACGGTGAGGCAAGGCAAGGCTGATGCACGACAATGCACGGCTAGGCAATTCACGGCAAGGCAAGGAACGGGTAACGCAAGGCAAGGCACGGGCAGGCGAGGCAAGGCTAAGGCACGACAACGCAAGGCTAGGCAATGCACGGAAGGCAAGCAAAGAGTAACGGAAGGCAAGGAAGGAAAGGGAAAGCAAGGGAAGGCAAGGGTAACGAAAGGAACGGCACGGCAAGGGGAAACAAGGCTAAGGCACGACAACGCACGGCTAGGCAATGCACGGCAAGGCAAGGAAAGGGTAACGCAAGGCAAGGCACGGTTTGGGAAGGCAAGGCTAATGCACGACAACGCAAGGCTAGGCAATGCACGGAAGGTAAGCAAAGAGTAACGGAAGGCAAGGAAGGCAAGGGAAAGCAAGGCAAGGCAAGGGTAACGGAAGGAACGGCACGGCAAGGGGAAACAAGGCTAAGGCACGGTAACGCACGGCTAGGCAATGCAGGGCAAGGCAAGGAAATGGTAACGCAAGGCAAGGCACGGTTTGGGGAGGCAAGGCTAATGCACGACAACGCACGGCTAGGCAATGCACAGCAAGGCAAGGAAAGGGTAACGCAAGGCAAGGCACGGTCGGGCGTGGCAAGGCTAATGCACGACAACGCAAGGCTAGGCAATGCACGGAAGGCAAGCAAAGAGTAACGGAAGGCAAGGAAGGCAAGGGAAACCAAGGCAAGGCAAGGGTAACGGAAGGAACGGCTCGGCAAGGGGAAACAAGGCTAAGGCACGGCAACGCAGGGCTAGGCAATGCACGGCAAGGCAAGGAAAGGGTAACGCAAGGCAAGGCACGGTTTGGGGAGGCAAGGCTAATGCACGACAACGCAAGGCTAGGCAGTGCACGGCTAGGCAAGGAACGAGTAACGGAAGGAAAGGAAGGCAATGCAAATCAAGGCAAGGCAAGTGTAACAAAAGGCAAGGCACGGCAAGGGGAAACAAGGCTAAGGAACGGCAACGCACGGCTAGGCAATGCACGGAAGGCAAGCAAAGAGTAACGGAAGGCAAGGAATGCAAAGGAAAGCAGGGGAAGGCAAGGGTAACGAAAGGAACGGCACGGTAAGGGGAAACAAGGCTAAGGCACGACAACAGAGGACTAGGCAATGCAGGGCAAGGCAAGGAAAGGGTAAGGCAAGGCAAGGCACGGTTTGGGGAGGCAAGGCTAATGCACGACAACGCAAGGCTAGGCAATGCACAGAAGGCAAGCAAAGAGTAACGGAAGGCAAGGAAGGCAAGGGAAAGCAAGGCAAGGCAAGGGTAACGGAAGGAACGGCACGGCAAGTGGAAACAAGGCTAAGGCACGACAACGCACGGCTAGGCAATGCACGGCAAGGCAAGGAAAGGGTAACGCAAGGTAAGGCACGGTCAGGCGAGGCAAGGCTAAGGCACGACAACGCAAGGCTAGGCAATGCACGGAAGGCAAGCAAAGAGTAACGGAAGGCAAGGAATGCAAGGCAAAGCAAGGCAACGCAATCAAGACTATGGCAAGGTGAAAAAAGGCTAAGGCACGACAACGCAAGGCTAGGCAATGCACGGAAGGCAAGCAAAGAGTAACGGAAGGCAAGGAAGGCAAGGCAAAGCAAGGCAACGCAAGCAAGGCTATGGCAAGGTGAAACAAGGCTAAGGCACCACAACGCAACGCTAGGCAATGCACCGCCAGCCAAGGAAAAGGTAACGCAAGGCAAGGCACTGTCAGGCGAGGCAAGGCTAAGGCACGACAACGCAAGGCTAGGCAATGCACGGAAGGCAAGCAAAGAGTAACGGAAGGCAAGGAAGGCAAGGGAAAGCAAGGCAAGGCACGGGTAACGGAAGGAACGGCACGGCAAGGGGAAACAAGGCTAAGGCACGACAACGCACGGCTAGGCAATGCACGGCAAGGCAAGGAAAGGGTAACGCCAGGCAAGGCACGGTCAGGCAAGGCAAGGCTAATGCACGACAAGGCAAGGCTAGGCAGTGCACGGCAAGGCAAGGAAAGGGTAACGCAAGGCAAGGCACTGTCAGGCGAGGCAAGGCTAAGGCACGACAACGCAAGGGTAGGCAATGCACGGAAGGAAAGCAAAGAGTAACGGAAGGCAAGGAAAGCAAGGGAAAGCAAGGGAAGGCAAGGGTAACGGAAGGAACGGCACGGCAAGGGGAAACAAGGCTAAGGCACGACAACACAGGGCTAGGCAATGCAGGGTAAGGCAAGGAAAGGGTAACGGAAGGCAAGGAATGCAAGGCAAAGCAAGGCAACGCAAGCAAGTCTATGGCAAGGTGAAAAAAGGCTAAGGCACGACAACGCAAGGCTAGGCAATGCACGGCAAGGCAAGGAAAGGGTAACGCAAGGCAAGGCACGGTTAGGCGAGGCAAGGCTAAGGCACGACAACGCAAGGCTAGGCAATGCACGGAAGGCAAGCAAAGAGTAACGGAAGGCAAGGAATGCAAGGCAAAGCAAGGCAACGCAAGCAAGGCTATGGCAAGGTGAAAAAAGGCTAAGGCAGGACAACGCAAGGCTAGGCAATGCGCGGAAGGCAAGCAAAGAGTAACGGAAGGCAAGGAATGCAAGGCAAAGCAAGGCAAAGCAAGCAAGGCTATGGCAAGGTGAAACAAGGCTAAGGCACCACAACGCACGGCTAGGCAATGCACGGCCAGCCAAGGAAAAGGTAACGCAAGGCAAGGCACTGTGAGGCAAGTCAAGGCTAATGCACGACAACGCAAGGCTAGGCAATGCACGGAAGGCAAGCAAAGAGTAACGGAAGGCAAGGAAGGCAAGGGAAAGCAAGGCAAGGCAAGGGTAACGGAAGGAACGGCACTGCAAGGGGAAACAAGGCTAAGGCACGACAACACAGGGCTAGGCAATGCAGGGCAAGGCAAGGAAAGGGTAACACAAGGCAAGGCACGGTTTGGGGAGGCAAGGCTAATGCACGACAACGCAAGGCTAGGCAATGCACGGAAGGCAAGCAAAGAGTAACGGAAGGCAAGGAATGCAAGGCAAAGCAAGGCAACGCAAGCAAGGCTATGGCAAGGTGAAAAAAGGCTAAGGCACGACAACGCAAGGCTAGGCAATGCACGGAAGGCAAGCAAAGAGTAACGGAAGGCAAGGAAGGCAAGGGAAAGCAATGCAAGGCAAGGGTAACGGAAGGCACGGCACGGCAAGGGGAAACAAGGCTAAGGCACGACAACGCACGGCTAGGCAATGCACGGCAAGGCAAGGAAAGGGTAACGCAAGGCAAGGCACGGTGAGGCAAGGCAAGGCTAATGCACGACAACGCACGGCTAGGCAATGCAGGGCAAGGCAAGGAAAGGGTAACGCAAGGCAAGGCACGGTCAGTCGAGGCAAGGCTAAGGCACGACAACGCAAGGCTAGGCAATGCACGGAAGGCAAGCAAAGAGTAACGGAAGGCAAGGAAGGCAAGGAAAAGCAGGGGAAGGCAAGGGTAACGGAAGGAACGGCACGGTAAGGGGAAACAAGGCTAAGGCACGACAACGCAGGGCTAGGCAATGCAGGGCAAGGCAAGGAAAGGGTAATGCAAGGCAAGGCACGGTTTGGGGAGGCAAGGCTAATGCACGACTACGCAAGGCTAGGCAATGCACGGAAGGCAAGCAAAGAGTAACGGAAGGCAAGGAAGGCAAGGGAAAGCAAGGCCAGGCAAGGGTAACGGAAGGAACGGCACGGCAAGGGGAAACAAGGCTAAGGCACGACAACGCACGGCTAGGCAATGCACGGCAAGGCAAGGAAAGGGTAACGCAAGGCAAGGCACGGTCAGGCGAGGCAAGGCTAAGGCACGATAACGCAAGGCTAGGCAATGCACGGAAGGCAAGCAAAGAGTAACGGAAGGCAAGGAAGGCAAGGCAAAGCAAGGCAACGCAAGCAAGGCTATGGCAAGGTGAAAAAAGGCTAAGGCACGACAACGCAAGGCTAGGCAATGCACGGAAGGCAAGCAAAGAGTAACGGAAGGCAAGGAAAGCAAGGGAAAGCAAGGCAAGGCAAGGGTAACGGAAGGAACGGCACGGCAAGGGGAAACAAGGCTAAGGCACGACAACACAGGGCTAGGCAATGCAGGGCCAGGCAAGGAAAGGGTAACGCAAGGCAAGGCAAAGCAAGGCAACGCAAGCAAGGCTATGGCAAGGTGAAAAAAGGCTAAGGCAGGACAACGCAAGGCTAGGCAATGCGCGGAAGGCAAGCAAAGAGTAACGGAAGGCAAGGAATGCAAGGCAAAGCAAGGGAAAGCAAGCAACGCTATGGCAAGGTGAAACAAGGCTAAGGCACCACAACGCACGGCTAGGCAATGCACGGCCAGCCAAGGAAAAGGTAACGCAAGGCAAGGCACTCTGAGGCAAGGCAAGGCTAATGCACGACAGCGCAAGGCTAGGCAATGCACGGAAGGCAAGCAAAGAGTAACGGAAACCAAGGAAGGCAAGGGAAAGCAAGGTAAGGCAAGGGTAACGGAAGGAACGGCACGGCAAGGGGAAACAAGTCTAAGGCACGACAACGCACGGCTAGGCAATGCACGGCAAAGCAAGGAAAGGGTAACGCCAGGCAAGGCACGGTCAGGCAAGGCAAGGCTAAGGCACGACAACGCAAGAGTAGGCAATGCACGGAAGGAAAGCAAACAGTAACGGAAGGCAAGGAAAGCAAGGGAAAGCAAGGGAAGGCAAGGGTAACGGAAGGAACGGCATGGCAAGGGGAAACAAGGATAAGGCACGACAACACAGGGCTAGGCAATGCAGGGCAAGGCAAGGAAAGGGTAACGCAAGGCAATGCACGGTTTGGGGAGGCAAGGCTAATGCACGACAACGCAAGGCTAGGCAATGCACGGAAGGCAAGCAAAGAGTAACGGAAGGCAAGGAATGCAAGGCAAAGCAAGGCAACGCAAGCAAGTCTATGGCAAGGTGAAAAAAGGCTAAGGCACGACCACGCAAGGCTAGGCAATGCACGGAAGGCAAGCAAAGAGTAACGGAAGGCAAGGAAGGCAAGGGAAAGCAAGGCAAGGCAAGGGTAACGGAAGGAACGGCACGGCAAGGGGAAACAAGGCTAAGGCACGGCAACGCACGGCTAGGCAATGCACGGCAAGGCAAGGAAATTGTAACGCAAGGCAAGGCACGGTGAGGCAAGGCAAGGCTAATGCACGACAACGCACGGCTAGGCAATGCAGGGCAAGGCAAGGAAAGGGTAACGCAAGGCAAGGCACGGATTGGGGAGGCAAGGCTAATGCACGACAACGCAAGGCTAGGCAATGCACGGAAAGCAAGCAAAGAGTAACGGAAGGCAAGGAATGCAAGGCAAAGCAAGGCAACGCAAGCAAGTCTATGGCAAGGTGAAAAAAGGCTAAGGCACGACCACGCAAGGCTAGGCAATGCACGGAAGGCAAGCAAAGAGTAACGGAAGGCAAGGAAGGGAAGGGAAAGCAGGGGAAGGCAAGGGTAAGGGAAGGAACGGCACGGTAAGGGGAAACAAGGCTAAGGCACGGCAACGCAAGGCTAAGCAATGCAAAGCCAGGCAAGGAAAGGGTAACGCAAGGCAAGGCACGGTTAGGCGAGGCAAGGCTAAGGCACGACAACGCAAGGCTAGGCAGTGCACGGCAAGGCAAGGAAAGGGTAACGCAAGGGAAGGCACTGTCAGGCGAGGCAAGGCTAAGGCACGACAACGCAAGGGTAGGCAATGCACGGAAGGCAAGCAAAGAGTAACGGAAGGCAAGGAAGGCAAGGCAAAGCAAGGCAACGCAAGCAAGGCTATGGCAAGGTGAAACAAGGCTAAGGCAGGACAACGCAAGGCTAGGCAATGCACGGAAGGCAAGCAAAGAGTAACGGAAGGCAAGGAATGCAAGGCAAAGCAAGGCAAAGCAAGCAAGGCTATGGCAAGGTGAAACAAGGCTAAGGCACCACAACGCACGGCTAGGCAATGCACGGCCAGCCAAGGAAAAGGTAACGCAAGGCAAGGCACTCTGAGGCAAGGCAAGGCTAATGCACGACAACGCAAGGCTAGGCAATGCACGGAAGGAAAGCAAAGAGTAACGGAAGGCAAGGAAGGCAAGGGAAAGCAAGGCAAGGCAAGGGTAACGGAAGGAACGGCACGGCAAGGGGAAACAAGGCTAAGGCACGACAACGCACAGCTAGGCAATGCACGGCAAGGCAAGGAAAGGGTAACGCAAGGCAAGGCACTGTCAGGCGAGGCAAGTCTAAGGCACAACGCAAGGGTAGGCAATGCACGGAAGGAAAGCAAAGACTAACGGAAGGCAAGGAAAGCAAGGGAAAGCAAGGGAAGGCAAGGGTAACGGAAGGAACGGCACGGCAAGGGGAAACAAGGCTAAGGCACGACAACACAGGGCTAGGCAATGCAGGGCAAGGCAAGGAAAGGGTAACGCAAGGCAAGGCACGGTTTGGGGAGGCAAGGCTAATGCACGACAACGCAAGGCTAGGCAATGCACGGAAGGCAAGCAAAGAGTAACGGAAGGCAAGGAATGCAAGGCAAAGCAAGGCAACGCAAGCAAGTCTATGGCAAGGTGAAAAAAGGCTAAGGCACGACAACGCAAGGCTAGGCAATGCACGGAAGGCAAGCAAAGAGTAACGGAAGGCAAGGAAGGCAAGGGAAAGCAAGGCAAGGCAAGGGTAACGGAAGGAACGGCACGGCAAGGGGAAACAAGGCTAAGGCACGACAACGAACGGCTAGGCAATGCACTGCAAGGCACGGAAAGGGTAACGCAAGGCAAGGCACGGTGAGGCAAGACAAGGCAAATGCAGGACAACGCACGGCTAGGCAATGCACGGCAAGGCAAGGAAAGGGTAACGCAAGGCAAGGCACGGTCAGGCGAGGCAAGGCTAAGGAACGACAACGCAAGGCTAGGCAATGCACGGAAGGGAAGCAAAGAGTAACGGAATGCAAGGAAGGCAAGGGAAACCAAGGCAAGGCAAGGGTAACGGAAGGAACGGCTCGGCAAGGGGAAACAAGGCTAAGGCACGGCAACGCAGGTCTAGGCAATGCACGGCAAGGCAAGGAAAGGGTAACGCAAGGCAAGGCACGGTCAGGCGAGGCAAGGCTAATGCACGACAACGCAAGGCTAGGCAGTGCACGGCTAGGCAAGGAAAGAGTAACGGAAGGAAAGGAAGGCAAGGCAAATCCACGCAAGGCAAGTATAACAAAAGGCAAGGCACGGCAAGGGGAAACAAGGCTAAGGAACGGCAACGCACGGCTAGGCAATGCACGGCCAGGCAAGGAAAGGGTAACGCAAGGTAAGGCACGGTAAGGCAAGACAGGGCTAATGCATGACAACGCACGGCTAGGCAATGCACGGCAAGGCAAGGAAAGGGTAACGCAAGGCAAGGCACGGTCAGGCGAGGCAAGGCTAATGCACGACAACGCACGGCCAGGCAATGCACGGAAGGCAAGCAAAGAGTAACGGAAGGCAAGGAAGGCAAGGGAAACCAAGGCAAGGCAAGGGTAACGGAAGGAACGGCTCGGCAAGGGGAAACAAGGCTAAGGCACGGCATCGCAGGGCTAGGCAATGCACGGCAAGGCAAGGAAAGGGTAACGCAAGGCAAGGCACTGTCAGGCGAGGCAAAGCTAATGCACGACAACGCAAGGCTAGGCAATGCACGGAAGGCAAGCAAAGAGTAACGGAAGGCAAGGAATGCAAGGCAAAGCAAGGCAACGCAAGCAAGGCTATGGCAAGGTGAAAAAAGGCTAAGGCACGACCACGCAAGGCTAGGCAATGCACGGAAGGCAAGCAAAGAGTAACGGAAGGCAAGGAAGGCAAGGGAAAGTAAGGCAAGGCAAGGGTAACGGAAGGAACGGCACGGCAAGGGGAAACAAGGCTAAGGCACGGCAACGCACGGCCAGGCAATGCACGGCAAGGCAAGGAAAGGGTAACGCAAGGCAAGGCACGGTGAGGCAAGGCAAGGCTGATGCACGACAACACACGGCTAGGCAATGCAGGGCAAGGCAAGGAAAGGGTAACGCAAGGTAAAGATCGGTTTGGGGAGGCAAGGCTAATGCACGACTACGGAAGGCTAGGCAATGGACGGAAAGCAAGCAAAGAGTAACTGAAGGCAAGGAATGCAAGGCAAAGCAAGGCAACGCAAGCAAGTCTATGGCAAGGTGAAAAAAGGCTAAGGCACGACCACGCAAGGCTAGGCAATGCACGGAAGGCAAGCAAAGAGTAACGGAAGGCAAGGAAGGCAAGGGAAAGCAAGGCAAGGCAAGGGTAACGGAAGGAACGGCACGGCAAGGGGAAACAAGGCTAAGGCACGGCAACGCACGGCTAGGCAATGCACGGCAAGGCAAGGAAAGGGTAACGCAAGGCAAGGCACTGTCAGGCGAGGCAAAACTAATGCACGGCAACGCACGGCTAGGCATTGCACGGCAAGGCAAGGAAAGGGTAACGCAAGGCAAGGCACTGTCAGGCGAGGCAAGGCTAAGGCACGAAAACGCAAGGGTAGGCAATGCACGGAAGGAAAGCAAAGAGTAACGGAAGGCAAGGAAAGCAAGGGAAAGCAAGGGAAGGCAAGGGTAACGGAAGGAACGGCACGGCAAGGGGAAACAAGGCTAGGGCACGACAACACAGGGCTAGGCAATGCAGGGCAAGGCAAGGAAAGGGTAACGCAAGGCAAGGCACGGTTTGGGGAGGCAAGGCTAATGCACGACAACGCAAGGCTAGGCAATGCACGGAAGGCAAGCAAAGAGTAACGGAAGGCAAGGAATGCAAGGCAAAGCATGGCAACGCAAGTAAGTCTATGGCAAGGTGAAAAAAGGCTAAGGCACGACCACGCAAGGCTAGGCAATGCACGGAAGGCAAGCAAAGAGTAACGGAAGGCAAGGAAGGCAAGGGAAAGCAAGGCAAGGCAATGGTAACGGAAGGAATGGCACGGCAAGGGGAAACAAGGCTAAGGCACGACAACGAACGGCTAGGCAATGCACTGCAAGGCAAGGAAAGGGTAACGCAAGGCAATGCACGGTGAGGCAAGGCAAGGCTGATGCACGACAATGCACGGCTAGGCAATTCACGGCAAGGCAAGGAAAGGGTAACGCAAGGCAAGGCACGGGCAGGCGAGGCAAGGCTAAGGCACGACTACGCAAGGCTAGGCAATGCACGGAAGGCAAGCAAAGAGTAACGGAAGGCAAGGAATGAAAGGGAAAGCAGGGGAAGGCAAGGGTAACGAAAGGAACGGCACGGTAAGGGGAAACAAGGCTAAGGCACGACAACACAGGGCTAGGCAATGCAGGGCAAGGCAAGGTAAGGGTAACGCAAGGCAAGGCACGGTCAGGCGAGGCAAGGCTAAGGCACGACAACGCAAGGCTAGGCAATGCACGGAAGGCAAGCAAAGAGTAAGGGAACGCAAGGAAGGCAAGGGAAAGCAAGGCAAGGCAAGGTTAACGGAAGGAACGGCACGGCAAGGGGAAACAAGCCTAAGGAACGGCAACGCACGGCTAGGCAATGCACGGCCAGGCAAGGAAAGGGTAACGCAAGGCAAGGCACGGTAAGGCAAGACAAGGCTAATGCACGACAATGCACGGCTAGGCAATGCACGGCAAGGCAAGGAAAGGGTAACGCAAGGCAAGGCACGGTCAGGCGAGGCAAGGCTAATGCACGACAACGCAAGGATAGGCAATGCACGGAAGGCAAGCAAAGAGTAACGGAAGGCAAGGAAGGCAGGGGAAACCAAGGCAAGGCAAGGGTAACGGAAGGAACGGCTCGGCAAGGGGAAACAAGGCTAAGGCACGGCAACGCAGGGCTAGGCAATGCACGGCAAGGCAAGGAAAGGGTAACGCAAGGCAAGGCACGGTTTGGGGAGGCAAGGCTAATGCACGACAACGCAAGGCTAGGCAGTGCACGGCTAGGCAAGGAACGAGTAACGGAAGGAAAGGAAGGCAATGCAAATCAAGGCAAGGCAAGTGTAACAAAAGGCAAGGCACGGCAAGGGGAAACAAGGCTAAGGAACGGCAACGCACGGCTAGGCAATGCACGGCCAGGCAAGGAAAGGGTAACGCAAGGCAAGGCACGGTAAGGCAAGACAAGGCTAATGCACGACAACGCACGGCTAGGCAATGCACGGCAAGGCAAGGAAAGGGTAACGCAAGGCAAGGCACGGTCAGGCGAGGCAAGGCTAATGCACGACAACGCAAGGCTAGGCAATGCACGGAAGGCACGCAAAGAGTAACGGAAGGCAAGGAAGGCAAGGGAAACCAAGGCAAGGCAAGGGTAACGGAAGGAACGGCTCGGCAAGGGGAAACAAGGCTAAGGCACGGCAACGCAGGGCTAGGCAATGCACGGCAAGGCAAGGAAAGGGTAACGCAAGGCAAGGCACTGTCAGGCGAGGCAAAGCTAATGCACGACATCGCAAGGCTAGGCAGTGCACGGCTAGGCAAGGAAAGAGTAACGGAAGGAAAGGAAGGCAAGGCAAATCAAGGCAAGGCAACTGTAACAAAAGGCACGGCACGGCTTGGGGAGGCAAGGCTAATGCACGACAACGCAAGGCTAGGCAATGCACGGAAGGCAAGCAAAGAGTAACGGAAGGCAAGGAAGGCAAGGGAAAGCAAGGCAAGGCAAGGGTAACGGAAGGAACGGCACGGTAAGGGGAAACAAGGCTAAGGCACGACAACGCACGGCTAGGCAATGCACGGCAAGGCAAGGAAAGGGTAACGCAAGGCAAGGCACGGTTTGGGGAGGCAAGGCTAATGCACGACAACGCAAGGCTAGGCAATGCACGGAAGGCAAGCAAAGAGTAACGGAAGGCAAGGAATGCAAGGGAAAGCAAGGCAACGCAAGCAAGACTATGGCAAGGTGGAAAAAGGCTAAGGCACGACCACGCAAGGCTAGGCAATGGACGGAAGGCAAGCAAAGAGTAACGGAAGGCAAGGAAGGCAAGGGAAAGCAAGGCAAGGCAAGGGTAACGGAAGGAACGGCACGGCAAGGGGAAACAAGGCTAAGGCACGACAACGCACGGCTAGGCAATGCACGGCAAGGCAAGGAAAGGGTAACGCCAGGCAAGGCACGGTCAGGCAAGGCAAGGCTAATGCACGACAAGGCAAGGCTAGGCAGTGCACGGCAAGGCAAGGAAAGGGTAACGCAAGGCAAGGCACTGTCAGGCGAGGCAAGTCTAAGGCACGACAACGCAAGGGTAGGCAATGCACGGAAGGAAAGCAAAGAGTAACGGAAGGCAAGGAAGGCAAGGAAAAGCAGGGGAAGGCAAGGGTAACGAAAGGAACGGCACGGTAAGGGGAAACAAGGCTAAGGCACGACAACAGAGGGCTAGGCAATGCAGGGCAAGGCAAGGAAAGGGTAACGCAAGGCAAGGCACGGTTTGGGGAGGCAAGGCTAATGCACGACATCGCAAGGCTAGGCAGTGCACGGAAAGGCAAGGAAATAGTAACGGAATGAAGGCAAGGAAGGCAAGGGAAAGCAAGGCCAGGCAAGGGTAACGGAGGGAACGGCACGGCAAGGGGAAACAAGGCTAAGGCACGGCAACGCACGGCTAGGCAATGCACGGCAAGGCAAGGAAAGGGTAACGCAAGGTAAGGCACGGTTAGGCGAGGCAAGGCTAAGGCACGATAACGCAAGGCTAGGCAATGCACGGAAGGCAATCAAAGAGTAACGGAAGGCAAGGAATGCAAGGCAAAGCAAGGCAACGCAAGCAAGGCTATGGCAAGGTGAAAAAAGGCTAAGGCACGACAACGCAAGGCTAGGCAATGCACGGAAGGAAAGCAAAGAGTAACGGAAGGCAAGGAAAGCAAGGGAAAGCAAGGGAAGGCAAGGGTAACGGAAGGAACGGCACGGCAAGGGGAAACAAGGCTAAGGCCCGACAACACAGGGCTAGGCAATGCAGGGTAAGGCAAGGAAAGGGTAACGGAAGGCAAGGAATGCAAGGCAAAGCAAGGCAACGCAAGCAAGGCTATGGCAAGGTGAAAAAAGGCTAAGGCAGGACAACGCAAGGCTAGGCAATGCGCGGAAGGCAAGCAAAGAGTAACGGAAGGCAAGGAATGCAAGGCAAAGCAAGGGAAAGCAAGCAACGCTATGGCAAGGTGAAACAAGGCTAAGGCACCACAACGCACGGCTAGGCAATGCACGGCCAGCCAAGGAAAAGGTAACGCAAGGCAAGGCACTCTGAGGCAAGGCAAGGCTAATGCACGACAGCGCAAGGCTAGGCAATGCACGGAAGGCAAGCAAAGAGTAACGGAAACCAAGGAAGGCAAGGGAAAGCAAGGTAAGGCAAGGGTAACGGAAGGAACGGCACGGCAAGGGGAAACAAGTCTAAGGCACGACAACGCACGGCTAGGCAATGCACGGCAAAGCAAGGAAAGGGTAACGCCAGGCAAGGCACGGTCAGGCAAGGCAAGGCTAAGGCACGACAACGCAAGAGTAGGCAATGCACGGAAGGAAAGCAAACAGTAACGGAAGGCAAGGAAAGCAAGGGAAAGCAAGGGAAAGCAAGGGAAGGCAAGGGTAACGGAAGGAACGGCATGGCAAGGGGAAACAAGGATAAGGCACGACAACACAGGGCTAGGCAATGCAGGGCAAGGCAAGGAAAGGGTAACGCAAGGCAATGCACGGTTTGGGGAGGCAAGGCTAATGCACGACAACGCAAGGCTAGGCAATGCACGGAAGGCAAGCAAAGAGTAACGGAAGGCAAGGAATGCAAGGCAAAGCAAGGCAACGCAAGCAAGTCTATGGCAAGGTGAAAAAAGGCTAAGGCACGACCACGCAAGGCTAGGCAATGCACGGAAGGCAAGCAAAGAGTAACGGAAGGCAAGGAAGGCAAGGGAAAGCAAGGCAAGGCAAGGGTAACGGAAGGAACGGCACGGCAAGGGGAAACAAGGCTAAGGCACGGCAACGCACGGCTAGGCAATGCACGGCAAGGCAAGGAAATTGTAACGCAAGGCAAGGCACGGTGAGGCAAGGCAAGGCTGATGCACGACAACGCACGGCTAGGCAATGCAGGGCAAGGCAAGGAAAGGGTAACGCAAGGCAAGGCACGGATTGGGGAGGCAAGGCGAATGCACGACAACGCAAGGCTAGGCAATGCACGGAAGGCAAGCAAAGAGTAACGGAAGGCAAGGAATGCAAGGCAAAGCAAGGCAACGCAAGCAAGTCTATGGCAAGGTGAAAAAAGGCTAAGGCACGACCACGCAAGGCTAGGCAATGCACGGAAGGCAAGCAAAGAGTAACGGAAGGCAAGGAAGGGAAGGGAAAGCAGGGGAAGGCAAGGGTAAGGGAAGGAACGGCACGGTAAGGGGAAACAAGGCTAAGGCACGGCAACGCAAGGCTAAGCAATGCAAAGCCAGGCAAGGAAAGGGTAACGCAAGGCAAGGCACGGTCAGGCGAGGCAAGGCTAAGGCACGACAACGCAAGGCTAGGCAATGCACGGCAAGGCAAGGAAAGGGTAACGCAAGGGAAGGCACTGTCAGGCGAGGCAAGGCTAAGGCACGACAACGCAAGGGTAGGCAATGCACGGAAGGAAAGCAAAGAGTAACGGAAGGCAAGGAATGCAAGGCAAAGCAAGGCAACGCAAGCAAGGCTATGGCAAGGTGAAAAAAGGCTAAGGCAGGACAACGCAAGGCTAGGCAATGCGCGGAAGGCAAGCAAAGAGTAACGGAAGGCAAGGAATGCAAGGCAAAGCAAGGCAAAGCAAGCAAGGCTATGGCAAGGTGAAACAAGGCTAAGGCACCACAACGCACGGCTAGGCAATGCACGGCCAGCCAAGGAAAAGGTAACGCAAGGCAAGGCACTCTGAGGCAAGGCAAGGCTAATGCACGACAGCGCAAGGCTAGGCAATGCACGGAAGGCAAGCAAAGAGTAACGGAAACCAAGGAAGGCAAGGGAAAGCAAGGCAAGGCAAGGGTAACGGAAGGAACGGCACGGCAAGGGGAAACAAGGCTAAGGCACGACAACGCACAGCTAGGCAATGCACGGCAAGGCAAGGAAAGGGTAACGCAAGGCAAGGCACTGTCAGGCGAGGCAAGTCTAAGGCACAACGCAAGGGTAGGCAATGCACGGAAGGAAAGCAAAGACTAACGGAAGGCAAGGAAAGCAAGGGAAAGCAAGGGAAGGCAAGGGTAACGGAAGGAACGGCACGGCAAGGGGAAACAAGGCTAAGGCACGACAACACAGGGCTAGGCAATGCAGGGCAAGGCAAGGAAAGGGTAACGCAAGGCAAGGCACGGTTTGGGGAGGCAAGGCTAATGCACGACAACGCAAGGCTAGGCAATGCACGGAAGGCAAGCAAAGAGTAACGGAAGGCAAGGAATGCAAGGCAAAGCAAGGCAACGCAAGCAAGTCTATGGCAAGGTGAAAAAAGGCTAAGGCACGACCACGCAAGGCTAGGCAATGCACGGAAGGCAAGCAAAGAGTAACGGAAGGCAAGGAAGGCAAGGGAAAGCAAGGCAAGGCAAGGGTAACGGAAGGAACGGCACGGTAAGGGGAAACAAGGCCAAGGCACGACAACGCAGGGCTAGGCAATGCACGGCAAGGCACGGAAAGGGTAACGCAAGGCAAGGAACTGTCAGGCGAGGCAAGGCTAAGGCACCACAACGCACGGCTATGCGAGGCACGGCAAGGCAAGGAAAGGGTAACGCAAGGCAAGGCACGGTCAGGCGAGGCAAGGCTAAGGCACGACAACGCAAGGCTAGGCAATGCACGGAAGGGAAGCAAAGAGTAACGGAATGCAAGGAAGGCAAGGGAATGCAAGGCAAGGCAAGGGTAACGGAAGGAACGGCTCGGCAAGGGGAAACAAGGCTAAGGCACGACAACGCAGGTCTAGGCAATGCACGGCAAGGCAAGGAAAGGGTAACGCAAGGCAAGGCACGGTTTGGGGAGGCAAGGCTAATGGACGACAACGAAAGGCTAGGCAGTGCACGGCTAGGCAAGGAACGAGTAACGGAAGGAAAGGAAGGCAATGCAAATCCACGCAAGGCAAGTATAACAAAAGGCAAGGCACGGCAAGGGGAAACAAGGCTAAGGCACGACAACGCACGGCTAGGCAATGCACGGCAAGGCAAGGAAAGGGTAACGCAAGGTAAGGCACGGTGAGGCAAGGCAAGGCTAATGCACGACAACGCAAGGCTAGGCAATGCACGGCAAGGCAAGGAAAGGGTAACGCAAGGGAAGGCACGGTGAGGCAAGGCAAGGCTAATGCACGACAACGCACGGCCAGGCAATGCACGGAAGGCAAGCAAAGAGTAACGGAAGGCAAGGAAGGCAAGGGAAAGCAAGGCAAGGCAAGGGTAACGGAAGGAACGGCACGGCAAGGGGAAACAAGGCTAAGGCACGACAACGCAGGGCTAAGCAATGCACGGCAAGGCAAGGAAAGGGTAACGCAAGGCAAGGCACTGTCAGGCGAGGCAAGGCTAAGGCACGACAACGCAAGGCTAGGCAATGCACGGAAGGCAAGCAAAGAGTAACGGAAGGCAAGGAATGCAAGGCAAAGCAAGGCAACGCAAGCAAGGCTATGGCAAGGTGAAAAAAGGCTAAGGCACGACCACGCAAGGCTAGGCAATGCACGGAAGGCAAGCAAACAGTACCGGAAGGCAAGGAAGGCAAGGGAAAGCAAGGCAAGGCAAGGGTAACGGAAGGAACGGCACGGCAAGGGGAAACAAGGCTAAGGCACGGCAACGCACGGCCAGGCAATGCACGGCAAGGCAAGGAAAGGGTAACGCAAGGCAAGGCACGGTGAGGCAAGGCAAGGCTGATGCACGACAACACACGGCTAGGCAATGCAGGGCAAGGCAAGGAAAGGGTAACGCAAGGTAAAGATCGGTTTGGGGAGGCAAGGCTAATGCACGACAACGCAAGGCTAGGCAATGCACGGAAAGCAAGCAAAGAGTAACTGAAGGCAAGGAATGCAAGGCAAAGCAAGGCAACGCAAGCAAGTCTATGGCAAGGTGAAAAAAGGCTAAGGCACGACCACGCAAGGCTAGGCAATGCACGGAAGGCAAGCAAAGAGTAACGGAAGGCAAGGAAGGCAAGGGAAAGCAAGGAAAGGCAAGGGTAACGGAAGGAACGGCACGGCACGCACGGCTAGGCAATGCAAGGGAAGGCAAGGAAAGGGTAACGCAAGGCAAGGCACTGTCAGGCAAGGCAAGGCTAATGCACGGCAACGCACGGCTAGGCATTGCACGGCAAGGCAAAGAAAGGGTAACGCAAGGCAAGGCACTGTCAGGCGAGGCAAGGCTAAGGCACGAAAACGCAAGGGTAGGCAATGCACGGAAGGAAAGCAAAGAGTAACGGAAGGCAGGGAAAGCAAGGGAAAGCAAGGGAAGGCAAGGGTAACGGAAGGAACGGCACGGCAAGGGGAAACAAGGCTAGGGCACGACAACACAGGGCTAGGCAATGCAGGGCAAGGCAAGGAAAGGGTAACGCAAGGCAAGGCACGGTTTGGGGAGGCAAGGCTAATGCACGACAACGCAAGGCTAGGCAATGCACGGAAGGCAAGCAAAGAGTAACGGAAGGCAAGGAATGCAAGGCAAAGCAAGGCAACGCAAGCAAGTCTATGGCAAGGTGAAAAAAGGCTAAGGCACGACAACGCAAGGCTAGGCAATGCACGGAAGGCAAGCAAAGAGTAACGGAAGGCAAGGAAGGCAAGGGAAAGCAAGGCAAGGCAATGGTAACGGAAGGAATGGCACGGCAAGGGGAAACAAGGCTAAGGCACGACAACGAACGGCTAGGCAATGCACTGCAAGGCAAGGAAAGGGTAACGCAAGGCAATGCACGGTGAGGCAAGGCAAGGCTGATGCACGACAATGCACGGCTAGGCAATTCACGGCAAGGCAAGGAAAGGGTAACGCAAGGCAAGGCACGGGCAGGCGAGGCAAGGCTAAGGCACGACTACGCAAGGCTAGGCAATGCACGGAAGGCAAGCAAAGAGTAACGGAAGGCAAGGAATGAAAGGGAAAGCAGGGGAAGGCAAGGGTAACGAAAGGAACGGCACGGTAAGGGGAAACAAGGCTAAGGCACGACAACACAGGGCTAGGCAATGCCGGGCAAGGCAAGGTAAGGGTAACGCAAGGCAAGGCACGGTCAGGCGAGGCAAGGCTAAGGCACGACAACGCAAGGCTAGGCAATGCACGGAAGGCAAGCAAAGAGTAAGGGAACGCAAGGAAGGCAAGGGAAAGCAAGGCAAGGCAAGGTTAACGGAAGGAACGGCACGGCAAGGGGAAACAAGCCTAAGGAACGGCAACGCACGGCTAGGCAATGCACGGCCAGGCAAGGAAAGGGTAACGCAAGGCAAGGCACGGTAAGGCAAGACAAGGCTAATGCACGACAATGCACGGCTAGGCAATGCACGGCAAGGCAAGGAAAGGGTAACGCAAGGCAAGGCACGGTCAGGCGAGGCAAGGCTAATGCACGACAACGCAAGGATAGGCAATGCACGGAAGGCAAGCAAAGAGTAACGGAAGGCAAGGAAGGCAGGGGAAACCAAGGCAAGGCAAGGGTAACGGAAGGAACGGCTCGGCAAGGGGAAACAAGGCTAAGGCACGGCAACGCAGGGCTAGGCAATGCACGGCAAGGCAAGGAAAGGGTAACGCAAGGCAAGGCACGGTTTGGCGAGGCAAGGCTAATGCACGACAACGCAAGGCTAGGCAATGCACGGCTAGGCAAGGAACGAGTAACGGAAGGAAAGGAAGGCAATGCAAATCAAGGCAAGGCAAGTGTAACAAAAGGCAAGGCACGGCAAGGGGAAACAAGGCTAAGGAACGGCAACGCACGGCTAGGCAATGCACGGCCAGGCAAGGAAAGGGTAACGCAAGGCAAGGCACGGTAAGGCAAGACAAGGCTAATGCACGACAACGCACGGCTAGGCAATGCACGGCAAGGCAAGGAAAGGGTAACGCAAGGCAAGGCACGGTCAGGCGAGGCAAGGCTAATGCACGACAACGCAAGGCTAGGCAATGCACGGAAGGCACGCAAAGAGTAACGGAAGGCAAGGAAGGCAAGGGAAACCAAGGCAAGGCAAGGGTAACGGAAGGAACGGCTCGGCAAGGGGAAACAAGGCTAAGGCACGGCAACGCAGGGCTAGGCAATGCACGGCAAGGCAAGGAAAGGGTAACGCAAGGCAAGGCACTGTCAGGCGAGGCAAAGCTAATGCACGACATCGCAAGGCTAGGCAGTGCACGGCTAGGCAAGGAAAGAGTAACGGAAGGAAAGGAAGGCAAGGCAAATCATGGCAAGGCAAGTGTAACAACAGGCACGGCACGGTTTGGGGAGGCAAGGCTAATGCACGACAACGCAAGGCTAGGCAATGCACGGAAGGCAAGCAAAGAGTAACGGAAGGCAAGGAAGGCAAGGGAAAGCAAGGCAAGGCAAGGGTAACGGAAGGAACGGCACGGTAAGGGGAAACAAGGCTAAGGCACGACAACGCACGGCTAGGCAATGCACGGCAAGGCAAGGAAAGGGTAACGCAAGGCAAGGCACGGTTTGGGGAGGCAAGGCTAATGCACGACAACGCAAGGCTAGGCAATGCACGGAAGGCAAGCAAAGAGTAACGGAAGGCAAGGAATGCAAGGGAAAGCAAGGCAACGCAAGCAAGTCTATGGCAAGGTGGAAAAAGGCTAAGGCACGACCACGCAAGGCTAGGCAATGGACGGAAGGCAAGCAAAGAGTAACGGAAGGCAAGGAAGGCAAGGGAAAGCAAGGCAAGGCAAGGGTAACGGAAGGAACGGCACGGCAAGGGGAAACAAGGCTAAGGCACGACAACGCACGGCTAGGCAATGCACGGCAAGGCAAGGAAAGGGTAACGCCAGGCAAGGCACGGTCAGGCAAGGCAAGGCTAATGCACGACAAGGCAAGGCTAGGCAGTGCACGGCAAGGCAAGGAAAGGGTAACGCAAGGCAAGGCACTGTCAGGCGAGGCAAGTCTAAGGCACGACAACGCAAGGGTAGGCAATGCACGGAAGGAAAGCAAAGAGTAACGGAAGGCAAGGAATGAAAGGGAAAGGAGGGGAAGGCAAGGGTAACGAAAGGAACGGCACGGTAAGGGGAAACAAGGCTAAGGCACGACAACACAGGGCTAGGCAATGCAGGGCAAGGCAAGGTAAGGGTAACGCAAGGCAAGGCACTGTCAGGCGAGGCAAGGCTAAGGCACGACAACGCAAGGCTAGGCAGTGCACGGCTAGGCAAGGAACGAGTAACGGAAGGAAAGGAAGGCAAGGCAAAGCAAGGCAAGGCAAGTGTAACAAAAGGCAAGGCACGGCAAGGGGAAACAAGGCTAAGGAACGGCAACGCACGGCTAGGCAATGCACGGCCAGGCAAGGAAAGGGTAACGCAAGGCAAGGCACGGTAAGGCAAGACAAGGCTAAGGCACGACAACGCACGGCTAGGCAATGCACGGCAAGGCAAGGAAAGGGTAACGCAAGGCAAGGCACTGTCAGGCGAGGCAAGCTAATGCACGACATCGCAAGGCTAGGCAGTGCACGGCTAGGCAAGGAAAGAGTAACGGAAGGAAAGGAAGGCAAGGCAAAGCATTGCAAGGCAAGTGTAACAACAGGCACGGCACGGCAAGGGGAACCAAGGCTAAGGCACGACAACGCAAGGCTAGGCAATGCACGGAAGGCAAGCAAAGAGTAACGGAAGGCAAGGAATGCAAAGGAAAGCAGGGGAGGGCAAGGGTAACGAAAGGAACGGCACGGTAAGGGGAAACAAGGCTAAGGCACGACAACAGAGGGCTAGGCAATGCAGGGCAAGGCAAGGAAATGGTAACGCAAGGCAAGGCACGGTTTGGTGAGGCAAGGCTAATGCACGACAACGCAAGGCTAGGAAATGCACGGAAGGCAAGCAAAGAGTAACGGAAGGCAAGGAAGGCAAGGGAAAGCAAGGCAAGGCAAGGGTAACGGAAGGAACGGCACGGCAAGGGGAAACAAGGCTAAGGCACGGCAACGCACGGCTAGGAAATGCACGGCAAGGCAAGGAAAGGGTAACGCAAGGCAAGGCACGGTGAGGCAAGGCAAGGCTAATGCACGACAACGCACGGCTAGGCAATTCACGGCAAGGCAAGGAAAGGGTAACGCAAGGCAAGGCACGGTCAGGCGAGGCAAGGCTAATGCACGACAACGCAAGGCTTGGCAATGCACGGAAGGCAAGCAAAGAGTAACGGAAGGCAAGGAAGGCAGGTGAAACCAAGGCAAGGCAAGGGTAACGGAAGGAACGGCTCGGCAAGGGGAAACAAGGCTAAGGCACGGCAACGCAGGGCTAGGCAATGCACGGCAAGGCAAGGAAAGGGTAACGCAAGGCAAGGCACTGTCAGGCGAGGCAAAGCTAATGCACGACATCGCAAGGCTAGGCAGTGCACGGCTAGGCAAGGAAAGAGTAACGGAAGGAAAGGAAGGCAAGGCAAAGCATGGCAAGGCAAGTGTAACAACAGGCACGGCACGGCAAGGGGAAACAAGGCTAAGGCACAAAAACGCAAGGCTAGGCAATGCACGGAAGGCAAGCAAAGAGTAACGGAAGGCAAGGAATGCAAAGGAAAGCAGGGGAAGGCAAGGGTAACGAAAGGAACGGCACGGTAAGGGGAAACAAGGCTAAGGCACGACAACAGAGGTCTAGGCAATGCAGGGCAAGGCAAGGAAAGGGTAACGCAAGGCAAGGCACGGTTTGGGGAGGCAAGGCTAATGCACGACAACGCAAGGCTAGGCAATGCACGGAAGGCAAGCAAAGAGTAACGGAAGGCAAGGAATGCAAGGCAAAGCAAGGCAAAGCAAGCAAGTCTATGGCAAGGTGGGCAAGGCTAAGGCACGACAACGCAAGGCTAGGCAATGCACGGAAGGCAAGCAAAGAGTAACGGAAGGCAAGGAAGGCAAGGGAAAGCAAGGCAAGGCAAGGGTAACGGAAGGAACGGCACGGCAAGGGGAAACAAGGCTAAGGCACGACAACGCACGGCTAGGCAATGCACGGCAAGGCAAGGAAAGGGTAACGCAAGGCAAGGCACTGTCAGGCGAGGCAAGGCTAAGGCACGACAACGCAAGGCTAGGCAATGCACGGAAGGCAAGCAAAGAGTAACGGAAGCCAAGGAATGCAAGGCAAAGCAAGGCAACGCAAGCAAGGCTATGGCAAGGTGAAAAAAGGCTAAGGCACGACAACGCAAGGCTAGGCAATGCACGGAAGGCAAGCAAAGAGTAACGGAAGGCAAGGAAGGCAAGGGAAAGCATGGCAAGGCAAGGGTAACGGAAGGAACGGCACGGCAAGGGGAAACAAGGCTAAGGCACGACAACGCACGGCTAGGCAATGCACGGCAAGGCAAGGAAAGGGTAACGCAAGGCAAGGCACGGTGAGGCAAGGCAAGGCTAATGCACTACAACGCAAGGCTAGGCAATGCACGGCAAGGCAAGGAAAGGGTAACGCAAGGCAAGGCACTGTCAGGCGAGGCAAGGCTAAGGCACGACAACGCAAGGCTAGGCAATGCACGGAAGGCAAGCAAAGAGTAACGGAAGGCAAGGAAAGCAAGGGAAAGCAAGGGAAGGCAAGGGTAACGGAAGGAACGGCACGGCAAGGGGAAACAAGGCTAAGGCACGACAACACAGGGCTAGGCAATGCAGGGTAAGGCAAGGAAAGGGTAACGCAAGGCAAGGCACGGTTTGGGGAGGCAAGTCTAATGCACGACAACGCAAGGCTAGGCAATGCACGGAAGGCAAGCAAAGAGTAACGGAAGGCAAGGAATGCAAGTCAAAGCAAGGCAACGCAAGCAAGTCTATGGCAAGGTGAAAAAAGGCTAAGGCACGACAACGCAAGGCTAGGCAATGCACCGCAAGGCAAGGAAAGGGTAACGCAAGGCAAGGCACGGTGAGGCAAGGCAAGGCTGATGCACGACAATGCACGGCTAGGCAATTCACGGCAAGGCAAGGAAAGGGTAACGCAAGGCAAGGCACGGGCAGGCGAGGCAAGGCTAAGGCACGACAACGCAAGGCTAGGCAATGCACGGAAGGCAAGCAAAGAGTAACGGAAGGCAAGGAATGAAAGGGAAAGCAGGGGAAGGCAAGGGTAACGAAAGGAACGGCACGGTAAGGGGAAACAAGGCTAAGGCACGACAACACAGGGCTAGGCAATGCAGGGCAAGGCAAGGTAAGGGTAACGCAAGGCAAGGCACGGTCAGGCGAGGCAAGGCTAAGGCACGACAACGCAAGGCTAGGCAATGCACGGAAGGCAAGCAAAGAGTAAGGGAACGCAAGGAAGGCAAGGGAAAGCAAGGCAAGGCAAGGTTAACGGAAGGAACGGCACGGCAAGGGGAAACAAGGCTAAGGCACGGTAACGCACGGCTAGGCAATGCAGGGCAAGGCAAGGAAATGGTAACGCAAGGCAAGGCACGGTTTGGGGAGGCAAGGCTAATGCACGACAACGCAAGGCTAGGCAGTGCACGGCTAGGCAAGGAACGAGTAACGGAAGGAAAGGAAGGCAAGGCAAAGCAAGGCAAGGCAAGTGTAACAAAAGGCAAGGCACGGCAAGGGGAAACAAGGCTAAGGAACGGCAACGCACGGCTAGGCAATGCACGACCAGGCAAGGAAAGGGTAACGCAAGGCAAGGCACGGTGAGGCAAGAAACAAGGCTAAGGAACGACAACGCACGGCTAGGCAATGCACGGCAAGGCAAGGAAAGTGTAACGCAAGGCAAGGCAATGTGAGGCAAGGCAAGGCTAATGCACGACAACGCACGGCTAGGCAATGCACGGCAAGGCAAGGAAAGGGTAACGCAAGGCAAGGCACGGTTAGGCGAGGCAAGGCTAAGGCACGACAACGCAAGGCTAGGCAATGCACGGAAGGCAAGCAAAGAGTAACGGAAGGCAAGGAATGCAAGGCAAAGCAAGGCAACGCAAGCAAGGCTATGGCAAGGTGAAACAAGGCTAATGCACGACAACGCAAGGCTAGGCAATGCACGGAAGGCAAGCAAAGAGTAACGGAAGGCAAGGAATGCAAGGCAAAGCAAGGCAAAGCAAGCAAGGCTATGGCAAGGTGAAACAAGGCTAAGGCACCACAACGCACGGCTAGGCAATGCACGGCCAGCCAAGGAAAAGGTAACGCAAGGCAAGGCACTCTGAGGCAAGGCAAGGCTAATGCACGACAGCGCAAGGCTAGGCAATGCACGGAAGGCAAGCAAAGAGTAACGGAAACCAAGGAAGGCAAGGGAAAGCAAGGCAAGGCAAGGGTAACGGAAGGAACGGCACGGCAAGGGGAAACAAGGCTAAGGCACGACAACGCACGGCTAGGCAATGCACGGCAAGGCAAGGAAAGGGTAACGCCAGGCAAGGCACGGTCAGGCAAGGCAAGGCTAATGCACGATAAGGCAAGGCTAGGCAGTGCACGGCAAGGCAAGGAAAGGGTAACGCAAGGCAAGGCACTGTCAGGCGAGGCAAGTCTAAGGCACAACGCAAGGGTAGGCAATGCACGGAAGGAAAGCAAAGAGTAACGGAAGGCAAGGAAAGCAAGGGAAAGCAAGGGAAGGCAAGGGTAACGGAAGGAACGGCACGGTAAGGGGAAACAAGGCTAAGGCACGACAACACAGGGCTAGGCAATGCAGGGCAAGGCAAGGAAAGGGTAATGCAAGGCAAGGCACGGTTTGGGGAGGCAAGGCTAATGCACGACAACGCAAGGCTAGGCAATGCACGGAAGGCAAGCAAAGAGTAACGGAAGGCAAGGAATGCAAGGCAAAGCAAGGCAACGCAAGCAAGTCTATGGCAAGGTGAAAAAAGGCTAAGGCACGACAACGCAAGGCTAGGCAATGCACGGAAGGCAAGCAAAGAGTAACGTAAGGCAAGGAAGGCAAGGGAAAGCAAGGCAAGGCAAGGGTAACGGAAGGAACGGCACGGCAAGGGGAAACAAGGCTAAGGCACGACAACGCACGGCTAGGCAATGCACTGCAAGGCAAGGAAAGGGTAACGCAAGGCAAGGCACGGTGAGGCAAGACAAGGCAAATGCACGACAACGCACGGCTAGGCAATGCACGGCAAGGCAAGGAAAGGGTACCGCAAGGCAAGGCACGGTCAGGCGAGGCAAGGCTAAGGCACGACAACGCAAGGATAGGCAATGCACGGAAGGCAAGCAAAGAGTAACGGAAGGCAAGGAAGGCAAGGGAAAGCAAGGCAAGGCAAGGGTAACGGAAGGAACGGCACGGCAAGGGGAAACAAGGCTAAGGCACGACAACGCAAGGCTAGGCAATGCACTGCAAGGCAAGGAAAGGGTAACGCAAGGCAATGCACGGTGAGGCAAGGCAAGGCTGATGCACGACAATGCACGGCTAGGCAATTCACGGCAAGGCAAGGAAAGGGTAACGCAAGGCAAGGCACGGGCAGGCGAGGCAAGGCTAAGGCACGACTACGCAAGGCTAGGCAATGCACGGAAGGCAAGCAAAGAGTAACGGAAGGCAAGGAATGAATGGGAAAGCAGGGGAAGGTAAGGGTAACGAAAGGAACGGCACGGTAAGGGGAAACAAGGCTAAGGCACGACAACACAGGGCTAGGCAATGCAGGGCAAGGCAAGGAAAGGGTAACGCAAGGCAAGGCACGGTCAGGCGAGGCAAGGCTAATGCACGACAACGCAAGGCTAGGCAATGCACGGAAGGCAAGCAAAGAGTAACGGAAGGCAAGGAAGGCAAGGGAAACCAAGGCAAGGCAAGGGTAACGGAAGGAACGGCTCGGCAAGGGGAAACAAAGCTAAGGCACGGCAACGCAGGTCTAGGCAATGCACGGCAAGGCAAGGAAAGGGTAACGCAAGGCAAGGCACGGTTTGGGGAGGCAAGGCTAATGCACGACAACGCAAGGCTAGGCAGTGCACGGCTAGGCAAGGAACGAGTAACGGAAGGAAAGGAAGGCAATGCAAATCAAGGCAAGGCAAGTGTAACAAAAGGCAAGGCACGGCAAGGGGAAACAAGGCTAAGGAACGGCAACGCACGGCTAGGCAATGCACGGCCAGGCAAGGAAAGGGTAACGCAAGGCAAGGCACGGTAAGGCAAGACAAGGCTAATGCATGACAACGCACGGCTAGGCAATGCACGGCAAGGCAAGGAAAGGGTAACGCAAGGCAAGGCACAGTCAGGCGAGGCAAGGCTAATGCACGACAACGCAAGGCTAGGCAATGCACGGAAGGCAAGCAAAGAGTAACGGAAGGCAAGGAAGGCAAGGGAAACCAAGGCAAGGCAAGGGTAACGGAAGGAACGGCTCGGCAAGGGGAAACAAGGCTAAGGCACGGCAACGCAGGTCTAGGCAATGCACGGCAAGGCAAGGAAAGGGTAACGCAAGGCAAGGCACTGTCAGGCGAGGCAAGGCTAATGCACGACAACGCAAGGCTAGGCAATGCACGGAAGGCAAGCAAAGAGTAACGGAAGGCAAGGAATGCAAGGCAAAGCAAGGCAACGCAAGCAAGGCTATGGCAAGGTGAAAAAAGGCTAAGGCACGACCACGCAAGGCTAGGCAATGCACGGAAGGCAAGCAAAGAGTAACGGAAGGCAAGGAAGGCAAGGGAAAGCAAGGCAAGGCAAGGGTAAACAGAAGGAACGGCACGGCAAGGGGAAACAAGGCTAAGGCACGGCAACGCACGGCTAGGCAATGCACGGCAAGGCAAGGAAAGGGTAACGCAAGGCAAGGCACGGTGAGGCAAGGCAAGGCTAAGGCACGACAACGCAAGGCTAGGCAATGCACGGAAGGCAAGCAAAGAGTAACGGAAGGCAAGGAATGCAAGGCAAAGCAAGGCAACGCAAGCAAGTCTATGGCAAGGTGAAAAAAGGCTAAGGCACGACAACGCAAGGCTAGGCAATGCACGGAAGGCAAGCAAAGAGTAACGGAAGTCAAGGAAGGCAAGGGAAAGCAAGGCAAGGCAAGGGTAACGGAAGGAACGGCACGGCAAGGGGAAACAAGGCTAAGGCAAGGCAACGCACGGCTAGGCAATGCACGGCCAGGCAAGGAAAGGGTAACGCAAGGCAAGGCACGGTGAGTCAAGGCAAGTCTAATGCACGACAACACACGGCTAGGCAGTGCACGGCAAGGCAAGGAAAGGGTAACGCAAGGCAAGGCACGGTCAGCCAAGGCAAGAATAAGGCACGAAAACACAAGGTTCGTCAATGCCCGGCAAGGCAAGCAAAGAGTAACGGAAGGCAAGGAAGGCAAGGGAAAGCAAGGCAAGGCAAGGGTAACGGAAGGAACGGCACGGCAAGGGGAAACAAGGCTAAGGCACGGCAACGCAAGGCTAGGCAATGCACGGCAAGGCAAGGAAAGGGTAACGCAAGGCAAGGCACGGTCAGGCAAGGCAAGGCTGATGCACGACAACGCACGGCTAGGCAATGCACGGCAAGGCAAGGAAAGGGTAACGCAAGGCAAGGCACGGTCAGGCGAGGCAAGGCTAAGGCACGACAACGCAAGGCTAGGCAATTCACGAAAGGCAAGCAAAGAGTAACGGAAGGCAAGGAAGGCAAGGGAAAGCAAGGCAAAGCAAGCAAGGCTATGGCAAGGTGAAACAAGGCTAAGGCACCACAACGCACGGCTAGGCAATGCACGGCCAGCCAAGGAAAAGGTAACGCAAGGCAAGGCACTGTGAGGCAAGGCAAGGCTAATGCACGACAGCGCAAGGCTAGGCAATGCACGGAAGGCAAGCAAAGAGTAACGGAAGGCAAGGAAGGCAAGGGAAAGCAAGGCAAGGCAAGGGTAACGGAAGGAACGGCACGGCAAGGGGAAACAAGGCTAAGGCAGGACAACACAGGGCTAGGCAATGCAGGGCAAGGCAAGGAAAGGGTAACGCAAGGCAAGGCACGGTTTGGGGAGGCAAGGCTAAGGCACGACAACGCAAGGCTAGGCAATGCACGGAAGGCAAGCAAAGAGTAACGGAAGGCAAGGAATGCAAGGCAAAGCAAGGCAACGCAAGCAAGTCTATGGCAAGGTGAAAAAAGGCTAAGGCACGACAACGCAAGGCTAGGCAATGCACGGAAGGCAAGCAAAGAGTAACGGAAGGCAAGGAAGGCAAGGGAAAGCAAGGCAAGGCAAGGGTAATGGAAGGAACGGCACGGCAAGGGGAAACAAGGCTAAGGCACGACAACGCACGGCTAGGCAATGCACGGCAAGGCAAGGAAAGGGTAACGCAAGGCAAGGCACGGTGAGGCAAGCAAGGCTGATGCACGACAACGCACGGCTAGGCAATTCACGGCAAGGCAAGGAAAGGGTAACGCAAGGCAAGGCACGGTCAGGCGAGGCAAGGCTAAGGAACGACAACGCAAGGCTAGGCAATGCACGGAAGGCAAGCAAAGAGTAACGGAAGGCAAGGAAGGCAAGGGAAAGCAAGGCAAGGCAATGGTAACGGAAGGAACGGCACGGCAAGGGGAAACAAGGCTAAGGCACGACAACGAACGGCTAGGCAATGCACTGCAAGGCAAGGAAAGGGTAACGCAAGGTAATACACGGTGAGGCAAGGCAAGGCTGATGCACGACAATGCACGGCTAGGCAATTCACGGTAAGGCAAGGAAAGTGTAACGCAAGGCAAGGCACGGGCAGGCGAGGCAAGGCTAAGGCACGACTACGCAAGGCTAGGCAATGCACGGAAGGCAAGCAAAGAGTAACGGAAGGCAAGGAATGAAAGGGAAAGCAGGGGAAGGCAAGGGTAACGAAAGGAACGGCACGGTAAGGGGAAACAAGGCTAAGGCACGACAACACAGGGCTAGGCAATGCAGGGCAAGGCAAGGTAAGGGTAACGCAAGGCAAGGCACGGTCAGGCGAGGCAAGGCTAAGGCACGACAACGCAAGGCTAGGCAATGCACGGAAGGCAAGCAAAGAGTAAGGGAACGCAAGGAAGGCAAGGGAAAGCAAGGCAAGGCAAGGTTAACGGAAAGAACGGCACGGCAAGGGGAAACAAGGCTAAGGCACGGTAACGCACGGCTAGGAAATGCAGGGCAAGGCAAGGAAATGGTAACGCAAGGCAAGGCACGGTTTGGGGAGGCAAGGCTAATGCACGACAACGCAAGGCTAGGCAGTGCACGGCTAGGCAAGGAACGAGTAACGGAAGGAAAGGAAGGCAAGGCAAAGCAAGGCAAGGCAAGTGTAACAAAAGGCAAGGCACGGCAAGCGGAAACAAGGCTAAGGAACGGCAACGCACGGCTAGGCAATGCACGGCCAGGCAAGGAAAGGGTAACGCAAGGCAAGGCACGGTAAGGCAAGACAAGGCTAATGCACGACAACGCACGGCTAGGCAATGCACGGCAAGGCAAGGAAAGGGTAATGCAAGGCAAGGCACGGTCAGGCGAGGCAAGGCTAATGCACGACAACGCAAGGCTAGGCAATGCACGGAAGGCAAGCAAAGAGTAACGGAAGGCAAGGAAGGCAAGGGAAACCAAGGCAAGGCAAGGGTAACGGAAGGAACGGCTCGGCAAGGGGAAACAAGGCTAAGGCACGGCAACGCACGGCTAGGCAATGCACGGCAAGGCAAGGAAAGGGTAACGCAAGGGAAGGCACTGTCAGGCGAGGCAAAGCTAATGCACGACAACGCAAGGCTAGGCAATGCACGGAAGGCAAGGAAAGAGTAACGGAAGCAAAGGAAGGCAAGGCAAAGCATGGCAAGGCAAGTGTAACAACAGGCACGGCACGGCAAGGGGAAACAAGGCTAAGGCACGAAAACGCAAGGCTAGGCAATGCACGGAAGGCAAGCAAAGAGTAACGGAAGGCAAGGAATGCAAAGGAAAGCAGGGGAAGGCAAGGGTAACGAAAGGAACGGCACGGTAAGGGGAAACAAGGCTAAGGCACGACAACAGAGGGCTAGGCAATACAGGGCAAGGCAAGGAAAGGGTAACGCAAGGCAAGGCACGGTTTGGGGAGGCAAGTCTAATGCACGACAACGCAAGGCTAGGCAATGCACGGAAGGCAAGCAAAGAGTAACGGAAGGCAAGGAATGCAAGGCAAAGCAAGGCAACGCAAGCAAGGCTATGGCAAGGTGAAAAAAGGCTAAGGCACGACAACGCAAGGCTAGGCAATGCAGGGCAAGGCAAGGAAAGGGTAACGCAAGGCAAGGCACGGTTAGGCGAGGCAAGGCTAAGGCACGACAACGCAAGGCTAGGCAATGCACGGAAGGCAAGCAAAGAGTAACGGAAGGCAAGGAATGCAAGGCAAAGCAAGGCAACGCAAGCAAGGCTATGGCAAGGTGAAAAAAGGCTAAGGCAGGACAACGCAAGGCTAGGCAATGCGCGGAAGGCAAGCAAAGAGTAACGGAAGGCAAGGAATGCAAGGCAAAGCAAGGCAACGCAAGCAAGGCTATGGCAAGGTGAAACAAGGCTAAGGCACGACAACGCACGGCTAGGCAATGCACGGCCAGGCAAGGAAAGGGTAACGCAAGGCAAGGCACTCTGAGGCAAGGCAAGGCTAATGCACGACAGCGCAAGGCTAGGCAATGCACGGAAGGCAAGCAAAGAGTAACGGAAACCAAGGAAGGCAAGGGAAAGCAAAGAAAGGCAAGTGTAACGCAAGGAACGGCACGGCAAGGGGAAACAAGGCTAAGGCACGACAACGCACGGCTAGGCAATGCACGGCAAGGCAAGGAAAGGGTAACGCAAGGCAAGGCACGGTCAGGCAAGGCTAATGCACGACAAGGCAAGGCTAGGCATTACACGGCAAGGCAAGGAAAGGGTAACGCAAGGCAAGGCACTGTCAGGCGAGGCAAGGCTAAGGCACGACAACGCAAGGGTAGGCAATGCACGGAAGGAAAGCAAAGAGTAACGGAAGGCAAGGAAAGCAAGGGAAAGCAAGGGAAGGCAAGGGTAACGGAAGGAACGGCACGGCAAGGGGAAACAAGGCTAGGGCACGACAACAGAGGGCTAGGCAATGCAGGGCAAGGCAAGGAAAGGGTAACGCAAGGCAAGGCACGGTTTGGGGAGGCAAGGCTAATGCACGACAACGCAAGGCTAGGCAATGCACGGAAGGCAAGCAAAGAGTAACGGAAGGCAAGGAATGCAAGGCAAAGCATGGCAACGCAAGCAAGTCTATGGCAAGGTGAAAAAAGGCTAAGGCACGACCACGCAAGGCTAGGCAATGCACGGAAGGCAAGCAAAGAGTAACGGAAGGCAAGGAAGGCAAGGGAAAGCAAGGCAAGGCAAGGGTAACGGAAGGAACGGCACGGCAAGGGGAAACAAGGCTAAGGCACGACAACGAACGGCTAGGCAATGCACTGCAAGGCAAGGAAAGTGTAACGCAAGGCAAGGCACGGTGAGGCAAGACAAGGCAAATGCAGTACAACGCTCGGCTAGGCAATGCACGGCAAGGCAAGGAAATGGTACCGCAAGGCAAGGCACGGTCAGGCGAGGCAAGGCTAAGGCACGACAACGCAAGGCTAGGCAACGCACGGAAGGGAAGCAAAGAGTAACGGAAGGCAAGGAAGGCAAGGGAAAGCAAGGCAAGGCAAGGGTAACGGAAGGAACGGCACGGCAAGGGGAAACAAGGCTAAGGCACGACAACGCACGGCTAGGCAATGCACTGCAAGGCAAGGAAAGGGTAACGCAAGGCAATGCACGGTGAGGCAAGGCAAGGCTGATGCCCGACAATGCACGGCTAGGCAATTCACGGCAAGGCAAGGAAAGGGTAACGCAAGGCAAGGCACGGGCAGGCGAGGCAAGGCTAAGGCACGACTACGCAAGGCTAGGCAATGCACGGAAGGCAAGCAAAGAGTAACGGAAGGCAAGGAATGAAAGGGAAAGCAGGGGAAGGCAAGGGTAACGAAAGGAACGGCACGGTAAGGGGAAACAAGGCTAAGGCACGACAACACAGGGCTAGGAAATGCACGGCAAGGCAAGGCAAGGGTAACGCATGGGAAAGCACGGTCAGGCGAGGCAAGGCTAAGGCACGACAACGCAAGGCTAGGCAATGCACGGAAGGCAAGCAAAGAGTAAGGGAACGCGAGGAAGGCAAGGGAAAGCAAGGCAAGGCAAGGGTAAGGGAAGGAACGGCACGGCAAGGGGAAACAAGCCTAAGGCACGGCAACGCACGGCCAGGCAATGCACGGCCAGGCAAGGAAAGGGTAACGCAAGGCAAGGCACGGTAAGGCAAGACAAGGCTAATGCACGACAATGCACGGCTAGGCAATGCAGGGCAAGGCAAGGAAAGGGTAACGCAAGGCAAGGCACGGTCAGGCGAGGCAAGGCTGAGGAACGACAACGCAAGGCTAGGCAATGCACGGAAGGCAAGCAAAGAGTAACGGAAGGCAAGGAAGGCAGGGGAAAGCAAGGCAACGCAAGGGTAACGGAAGGAACGGCTCGGCAAGGGGAAACAAGGCTAAGGCACGGCAACGCACGGCTAGGCAATGCACGGCAAGGCAAGGAAAGGGTAACGCAAGGCAAGGCACGGTTTGGGGAGGCAAGGCTAATGCACGACAACGCAAGGCTAGGCAGTGCACGGCTAGGCAAGGAAAGAGTAACGGAAGGAAAGGAAGGCAAGGCAAATCAAGGCAAGGCAAGTGTAACAAAAGGCACGGCACGGCAAGGGGAAACAAGGCTAAGGAACGGCAACGCACGGCTAGGCAATGCACGGCCAGGCAAGGAAAGGGTAACGCAAGGCAAGGCACGGTGAGGCAAGGCAAGGCTAAGGCACGACAACGCACGGCTAGGCAATGCACGGAAAGGCAAGGAAAGGGTAACGCAAGGCAAGGCACGGTCAGGCGAGGCAAGGCTAATGCACGACAACGCAAGGCTAGGCAATGCACGGAAGGCAAGCAAAGAGTAACGGAAGGCAAGGAAGGCAAGGGAAACCAAGGCAAGGCAAGGGTAACGGAAGGAACGGCTCGGCAAGGGGAAACAAGGCTAAGGCACGGCAACGCAGGGCTAGGCAATGCACGGCAAGGCAAGGAAAGGGTAACGCAAGGCAAGGCACTGTCAGGCGAGGCAAAGCTAATGCACGACATCGCAAGGCTAGGCAGTGCACGGCTAGGCAAGGAAAGAGTAACGGAAGGAAAGGAAGGCAAGGCAAATCATGGCAAGGCAAGTGTAACAACAGGCAAGGGACGGCAAGGGGAAACAAGGCTAAGGCACAAAAACGCAAGGCTAGGCAATGCACGGAAGGCAAGCAAAGAGTAACGGAAGGCAAGGAATGCAAAGGAAAGCAGGGGAAGGCAAGGGTAACGAAAGGAACGGCACGGTAAGGGGAAACAAGGCTACGGCACGACAACAGAGGGCTAGGCAATGCAGGGTAAGGCAAGGAAAGGGTAACGCAAGGCAAGGCACAGTTTCGTGAGGCAAGGCTAATGCACGACAACGCAAGGCTAGGCAATGCACGGAAGTCAAGCAAAGAGTAACGGAAGGCAAGGAAGGCAAGGGAAAGCAAGGCAAGGCAAGGGTAACGGAAGGAACGGCACGGTAAGGGGAAACAAGGCGAAGGCACGACAACGCACGGCTAGGCAATGCACGGCAAGGCAAGGAAAGGGTAACGCAAGGCAAGGCACGGTTTGGGGAGGCAAGTCTAATGCACGACAACGCAAGGCTAGGCAATGCACGGAAGGCAAGCAAAGAGTAACGGAAGGCAAGGAATGCAAGGCAAAGCAAGGCAACGCAAGCAAGTCTATGGCAAGGTGGAAAAAGGCTAAGGCACGACCACGCAAGGCTAGGCAATGCACGGAAGGCAAGCAAAGAGTAACGGAAGGCAAGGAAGGCAAGGGAAAGCAAGGCAAGGCAAGGGTAACGGAAGGAACGGCACGGCAAGGGGAAACAAGGCTAAGGCACGACAACGAACGGCTGGGCAATGCACTGCAAGGCAAGGAAAGTGTAACGCAAGGCAAGGCACGGTGAGGCAAGACAAGGCAAATGCAGGACAACGCTCGGCTAGGCAATGCACGGCAAGGCAAGGAAATTGTACCGCAAGGCAAGGCACGGTCAGGCGAGGCAAGGCTAAGGAACGACAACGCAAGGCTAGGCAATGCACGGAAGGGAAGCAAAGAGTAACGGAAGGCAAGGAAGGCAAGGGAAAGCAAGGCAAGGCAATGGTAACGGAAGGAACGGCACGGCAAGGGGAAACAAGGCTAAGGCACGACAACGAACGGCTAGGCAATGCACTGCAAGGCAAGGAAAGGGTAACGCAAGGCAATGCACGGTGAGGCAAGGCAAGGCTGATGCACGACAATGCACGGCTAGGCAATTCACGGCAAGGCAAGGAAAGGGTAACGCAAGGCAAGGCACGGGCAGGCGAGGCAAGGCTAAGGCACGACTACGCAAGGCTAGGCAATGCACGGAAGGCAAGCAAAGAGTAACGGAAGGCAAGGAATGAAAGGGAAAGCAGGTGAAGGCAAGGGTAACGAAAGGAACGGCACGGTAAGGGGAAACAAGGCTAAGGCACGACAACACAGGGCTAGGAAATGCACGGTAAGGCAAGGTAAGGGTAACGCAAGGCAAGGCACGGTCAGGCGAGGCAAGGCTAAGGCACGACAACGCAAGGCTAGGCAATGCACGGAAGGCAAGCAAAGAGTAAGGGAAGCAAGGAAGGCAAGGCAAAGCAAGGCAAGGCAAGGTTAACGGAAGGAACGGCACGGCAAGGGGAAACAAGGCTAAGGAACGGCAACGCACGGCTAGGCAATGCACGGCCAGGCAAGGAAAGGGTAACGCAAGGCAAGGCACGGTGAGGCGAGGCAAGGCTAAGGCACGACAACGCAAGGCTAGGCAATGCACGGAAGGCAAGCAAAGAGTAACGGAAGGCAAGGGATGCAAGGCAAAGCAAGGCAACGCAAGCAAGGCTATGGCAAGGTGAAAAAAGGCTAAGGCAGGACAACGCAAGGCTAGGCAATCCGCGGACGGCAAGCAAAGAGTAACGGAAGGCAAGGAATGCAAGGCAAAGCAAGGCAAAGCAAGCAAGGCTATGGCAAGGTGAAACAAGGCTAAGGCACCACAACGCACGGCTAGGCAATGCACGGCCAGCCAAGGAAAAGGTAACGCAATTCAAGGCACGGTGAGGCAAGGCAAGGCTAATGAACGACAACGCAAGGCTAGGCAATGCACGGAAGGCAAGCAAAGAGTAACGGAAACCAAGGAAGGCAAGGGAAAGCAAGGCAAGGCAAGGGTAACGGAAGGAACGGCATGGCAAGGGGAAACAAGGCTAAGGCACGACAACGCACGGCTAGGCAATGCACGGCAAGGCAAGGAAAGGGTAACGCCAGGCAAGGCACGGTCAGGCAAGGCAAGGCTAATGCACGACAAGGCAAGGCTAGGCAGTGCACGGCAAGGGAAGGAAAGGGTAACGCAAGGCAAGGCACGGTCAGGCGAGCCAAGGCTAAGGCACGACAACGCAAGGGTAGGCAATGCACGGAAGGGAAGCAAAGAGTAACGGAAGGCAAGGAAAGCAAGGGAAAGCAAGGGAAGGCAAGGGTAACGGAAGGAACGGCACGGCAAGGGGAAACAAGGCTAAGGCACGACAACACAGGGCTAGGCAATGCAGGGCAAGGCAAGGAAAGGGTAACGCAAGGCAAGGCACGGTTTGGGGAGGCAAGGCTAATGCACGACAACGCAAGGCTAGGCAATGCACGGAAGGCAAGCAAAGATTAACGGAAGGCAAGGAATGCAAGGCAAAGCAAGGCAACGCAAGCAAGTCTATGGCAAGGTGAAAAAAGGCTAAGGCACCACCACACAAGGCTAGGCAATGCACGGAAGGCAAGCAAAGAGTAACGGAAGGCAAGGAAGGCAAGGGAAAGCAAGGCAAGGCAAGGGTAACGGAAGGAACGGCACGGCAAGGGGAAACAAGGCTAAGGCACGACAACGAACGGCTAGGCAATGCACTGCAAGGCAAGGAAAGGGTAACGCAAGGCAAGGCACGGTGAGGCAAGACAAGGCAAATGCAGGACAACGCTCGGCTAGGCAATGCACGGCAAGGCAAGGAAAGGGTACCGCAAGGCAAGGCACGGTCTGGCGAGGCAAGGCTAAGGCACGACAACGCAAGGCTAGGCAATGCACGGAAGGCAAGCAAAGAGTAAGGGAAGGCAAGGAAGGCAAGGGAAAGCAAGGCAAGGCAAGGGTAACGGAAGGAACGGCACGGCAAGGGGAAACAAGGCTAATTCACGGTAACGCACGGCTAGGCAATGCAGGGCAAGGCAAGGAAATGGTAACGCAAGGCAAGGCACAGTTTGGGGAGGCAAGGCTAATGCACGACAACGCAAGGCTAGGCAGTGCACGGCTAGGCAAGGAACGAGTAACGGAAGGAAAGGAAGGCAAGGCAAAGCAAGGCAAGGCAAGTGTAACAAAAGGCAAGGCACAGCAAGGGGAAACAAAGCTAAGGAACGGCAACGCACGGCTAGGCAATGCACGGCCAGGCAAGGAAAGGGTAACGCAAGGCAAGGCACGGTAAGGCAAGACAAGGCTAATGCACGACAACGCAGGGCTAGGCAATGCACGGCAAGGCAAGGAAAGGGTAACGCAAGGCAAGGCACGATCAGGCGAGGCAAGGCTAATGCACGACAACGCAAGGCTAGGCAATGCACGGAAGGCAAGCAAAGAGTAACGGAAGGCAAGGAAGGCAAGGGAACCAAGGCAAGGCAAGGGTAACGGAAGGAACGGCTCGGCAAGGGGAAACAAGGCTAAGGCACGGCAACGCAGGGCTACGCAATGCACGGCAAGGCAAGGAAAGGGTAACGCAAGGCAAGGCACTGTCAGGCGAGGCAAAGCTAATGCACGACATCGCAAGGCTAGGCAGTGCACGGCTAGGCAAGGAAAGAGTAACGGAAGGAAAGGAAGGCAAGGCAAAGCAAGGCAAGGCAAGGGTAACGGAAGGCACGGCACGGCAAGGGGAAACAAGGCTAAGGCACAACAACGCAAGGCTAGGCAATGCACGGAAGGCAAGCAAAGAGTAACGGAAGGCAAGGAAGGCAAAGGAAAGCAGGGGAAGGCAAGGGTAACGCAAGGCAAGGCACGGTTTGGGGAGGCAAGGCTAATGCACGAAAACGCAAGGCTAGGCAATGCACGGAAGGCAAGCAAAGAGTAACGGAAGGCAAGGAAGGCAAGGGAAAGCAAGGCAAGGCAAGGGTAACGGAAGGAACGGCACGGCAAGGGGAAACAAGGCTAAGGCACGGCAACGCACGGCTAGGCAATCCACGGCAAGGCAAGGAAAGGGTAACGCAAGGCAAGGCACGGTCAGGCGAGGCAAGGCTAATGCACGACAACGGAAGGCTAGGCAATGCACGGAAGGCAAGCAAAGAGTAACGGAAGGCAAGGAATGCAAGGCAAAGCAAGGCAACGCAAGCAAGTCTATGGCAAGGTGAAAAAAGGCTAAGGCAGGACAACGCAAGGCTAGGCAATGCGCGGAAGGCAAGCAAAGAGTAACGGAAGGCATGGAATGCAAAGGCAAAGCAAGGCAAAGCAAGCAAGGCTATGGAAAGTTGAAACAAGGCTAAGGCACCACAACGCACGGCTAGGCAATGCACGGCCAGCCAAGGAAAAGGTAACGCAAGGCAAGGCACTCTGAGGCAAGGCAAGGCTAATGCACGACACCGCAAGTCTAGGCAATGCACGAAAGGCAAGCAAAGAGTAACGGAAACCAAGGAAGGCAAGGGAAAGCAAGGCAAGGCAAGGGTAACGGAAGGAACGACACGGCAAGGGGAAACAAGGCTAAGGCACGACAACGCACGGCTAGGCAATGCACGGCAAGGCAAGGAAAGGGTAAGGCCAGGCAAGGCACGGTCAGCCAAGGCAAGGCTAATGCACGACAACCCAAGGCTAGGTAGTGCACGGCCAGGCAAGGAAAGAGTAACGGAAGGCAAGGCACGGTAAGGGGAGGCAAGGCTAATGCACGACAACGCAAGGCTAGGCAATGCACGGAAGGAAAGCAAAGAGTAACGGAAGGCAAGGAAAGCAAGGGAAAGCAAGGGAAGGCAAGGGTAATGGAAGGAACTGCACGGCAAGGGGAAACAAGGCTAAGGCACGACAACACAGGGCTAGGCAATGCAGGGTAAGGCAAGGAAAGGGTAACGCAAGGCAAGGCACGGTTTGGGGAGGCAAGTCTAATGCACGACAACGCAAGGCTAGGCAATGCACGGAAGGCATGCAAAGAGTAATGGAAGGCAAGGAATGCAAGGCAAAGCAAGGCAACGCAAGCAAGGCTATGGCAAGGTGAAAAAAGGCTAAGGCACGACAACGCAAGGCTAGGCAATGCATGGCAAGGCAAGGAAAGGGTAACGCAAGGCAAGGCACGGTCAGGCGAGGCAAGGCTAAGGCACGACAACGCAAGGCTAGGCAATGCACGGAAGGCAAGCAAAGAGTAACGGAAGGCAAGGAATGCAAGGCAAAGCAAGGCAACGCAAGCAAGGCTATGGCAAGGTGAAAAAAGGCTAAGGCAGGACAACGCAAGGCTAGGCAATGCGCGGAAGGCAAGCAAAGAGTAACGGAAGGCAAGGAATGCAAGGCAAAGCAAGGCAAAGCAAGCAAGGCTATGGCAAGGTGAAACAAGGCTAAGGCACCACAACGCACGGCTAGGCAATGCACGGCCAGCCAAGGAAAAGGTAACGCAAGGCAAGGCACTGTGAGGCAAGGCAAGGCTAATGCACGACAACGCAAGGCTAGGCAATGCACGGAAGGCAAGCAAAGAGTAACGGAAGGCAAGGAAGGCAAGGGAAAGCAAGTCAAGGCAAGGGTAACGGAAGGAACGGCACGGCAAGGGGAAACAAGGCTAAGGCACGACAACGAACGGCTAGGCAATGCACTGCAAGGCAAGGAAAGTGTAACGCAAGGCAAGGCACGGTGAGGCAAGACAAGGCAAATGCAGGACAACGCTCGGCTAGGCAATGCACGGCAAGGCAAGGAAAGGGTACCGCAAGGCAAGGCACGGTCAGGCGAGGCAAGGCTAAGGAACGACAACGCAAGGCTAGGCAATGCACGGAAGGGAAGCAAAGAGTAACGGAAGGCAAGGAAGGCAAGGGAAAGCAAGGCAAGGCAATGGTAACGGAAGGAACGGCACGGCAAGGGGAAACAAGGCTAAGGCACGACAACGAACGGCTAGGCAATGCACTGCAAGGCAAGGAAAGGGTAACGCACGGCAATGCACGGTGAGGCAAGGCAAGGCTGATGCACGACAATGCACGGCTAAGCAATTCACGGCAAGGCAAGGAAAGGGTAACGCAAGGCAAGGCACGGGCAGGCGAGGCAAGGCTAAGGCACGACTACGCAAGGCTAGGCAATGCACGGAAGCCAAGCAAAGAGTAACGGAAGGCAAGGAATGAAAGGGAAAGCAGGGGAAGGCAAGGGTAACGAAAGGAACGGCACGGTAAGGGGAAACAAGGCTAAGGCACGACAACACAGGACTAGGCAATGCAGGGCAAGGCAAGGTAAGGGTAACGCAAGGCAAGGCACGGTCAGGCGAGGCAAGGCTAAGGCACGACAACGCAAGGCTAGGCAATGCACGGAAGGCAAGCAAAGAGTAAGGGAACGCAAGGAAGGCAAGGGAGAGCAAGGCAAGGCAAGGTTAACGGAAGGAACGGCACGGCAAGGGGAAACAAGCCTAAGGAACGGCAACGCACGGCTAGGCAATGCACGGCCAGGCAAGGAAAGGGTAACGCAAGGCAAGGCACGGTAAGGCAAGACAAGGCTAATGCACGACAATGCACGGCTAGGCAATGTACGGCAAGGCAAGGAAAGGGTAACGCAAGGCAAGGCACGGTCAGGCGAGGCAAGGCTAATGCACGACAACGCAAGGCTGGGCAATGCACGGAAGGCAAGCAAAGAGTAACGGAAGGCAAGGAAGGCAGGGGAAACCAAGGCAAGGCAAGGGTAACGGAAGGAACGGCTCGGCAAGGGGAAACAAGGCTAAGGCACGGCAACGCAGGGCTAGGCAATGCACGGCAAGGCAAGCAAAGGGTAACGCAAGGCAAGGCACGGTTTGGGGAGGCAAGGCTAATGCACGACAACGCAAGGATAGGCAGTGCACGGCTAGGCAAGGAAAGAGTAACGGAAGGAAAGGAAGGCAAGGCAAATCAAGGCAAGGCAAGTGTAACAAAAGGCAAGGCACGGCAAGGGGAAACAAGGCTAAGGAACGGCAACGCACGGCTAGGCAATGCACGGCCAGGCAAGGAAAGGGTAACGCAAGGCAAGGCACGGTAAGGCAAGACAAGGCTAATGCACGACAACGCACGGCTAGGCAATGCACGGCAAGGCAAGGAAAGGGTAACGAAAGGCAAGGCACGGTCAGGCGAGGCAAGGCTAATGCACGACAACGCACGGCTAGGCAATGCACGGCAAGGCAAGGAAAGGGTAACGCAAGGCAAGGCACGGTCAGGCGAGGAAAGGCTAAGGCACGACAACGCAAGGCTAGGCAATGCACGGAAGGCAAGCAAAGAGTAACGGAAGGCAAGGAAGGCAAGGGAAAGCAGGGGAAGGCAAGGGTAACGGAAGGAACGGCACGGCAAGGGGAAACAAGGCTAAGGCACGACAACACAGGGCTAGGCAATGCAGGGCAAGGAAAGGAAAGGGTAACGCAAGGCAAGGCACGGTCAGGCGAGGCAAGGCTAAGGCACGACAACGCAAGGCTAGGCAATGCACGGAAGGCAAGCAAAGAGTAAGGGAACGCAAGGAAGGCAAGGGAAAGCAAGGCAAGGCAAGGTTAACGGAAGGAACGGCACGGCAAGGGGAAACAAGGCTAAGGCACGGTAACGCACGGCTAGGCAATGCAGGGCAAGGCAAGGAATTGGTAACGCAAGGCAAGGCACGGTTTGGGGAGGCAAGGCTAATGCACGACAACGCAAGGCTAGGCAGTGCACGGCTAGGCAAGGAAGGAGTAACGGAAGGAAAGGAAGGCAAGGGAAAGCAAGGCAAGGCAAGTGTAACAAAAGGCAAGGCACGGCAAGGGGAAACAAGGCTAAGGAACGGCAACGCACGGCTAGGCAATGCACGGCCAGGCAAGGAAAGGGTAACGCAAGGCAAGGCACGGTGAGGCAAGGCAAGGCTAATGCACGACAACGCAGGGCTAGGCAATGCACGGCAAGGCAAGGAAAGGGTAACGCAAGGCAAGGCACGGTCAGGCGAGGCAAGGCTAAGGCACGACAACGCAAGGCTAGGCAATGCACGGAAGGCAAGCAAAGAGTAAGGGAAGGCAAGGAAGGCAAGGGAAAGCAAGGCAAGGCAAGGGTAACGGAAGGAACGGCACGGCAAGGGGAAACAAGGCTAAGGCACGACAACGCAGGGCTAGGCAATGCACGGCAAGGCAAGGAAAGGGTAACGCAAGGCAAGGCACTGTCAGGCGAGGCAAAGCTAATGCACGACATCGCAAGGCTAGGCAGTGCACGGCTAGGCAAGGAAAGAGTAACGGAAGGAAAGGAAGGCAAGGCAAAGCATGGCAAGGCAAGTGTAACAACAGACAAGGCACGGCAAGGGGAAACAAGGCTAAGGCACAAAAACGCAAGGCTAGGCAATGCACGGAAGGCAAGCAAAGAGTAACGGAAGGCAAGGAATGCAAAGGAAAGCAGGGGAAGGCAAGGGTAACGAAAGGAACGGCACGGTAAGGGGAAACAAGGCTAAGGCACGACAACAGAGGGCTAGGCAATGCAGGGCAAGGCAAGGAAAGGGTAACGCAAGGCAAGGCACGGTTTGGGGAGGCAAGGCTAATGCACGACAACGCACGGCTAGGCAATGCACGGCAAGGCAAGGAAAGGGTAACGCAAGGCAAGGCACGGTTAGGCGAGGCAAGGCTAAGGCACGACAACGCAAGGCTAGGCAATGCACGGAAGGCAAGCAAAGAGTAACGGAAGGCAAGGAATGCAAGGCAAAGCAAGGCAACGCAAGCAAGGCTATGGCAAGGTGAAAACAGGCTAAGGCAGGACAACGCAAGGCTAGGCAATGCGCGGAAGGCAAGCAAAGAGTAACGGAAGGCAAGGAATGCAAGGCAAAGCAAGGCAAAGCAAGCAAGGCTATGGCAAGTTGAAACAAGGCTAAGGCACCACAACGCACGGCTAGGGAATGCACGGCCAGCCAAGGAAAAGGTAACGCAAGGCAAGGCACCCTGAGGCAAGGCAAGGCTAATGCACGACAGCGCAAGTCTAGGCAATGCACGGAAGGCAAGCAAAGAGTAACGGAAACCAAGGAAGGCAAGGGAAAGCAAGGCAAGGCAAGGGTAACGGAAGGAACGACACGGCAAGGGGAAACAAGGCTAAGGCACCACAATGCACGGCCTGGCAAGGCAGGGCAAGGCAAGGAAAGGGTAACGCAAGGCAAGGCACGGTGAGGCAAGGCAAGGCTAATGCACGACAACGCAAGGCTAGGCAGTGCACGGCAAGGCAAGGAAAGGGTAACGCAAGGCAAGGCATTGTCAGGCGAGGCAAGGCTAAGGCACGACAACGCAAGGGTAGGCAATGCACGGAAGGAAAGCAAAGAGTAACGGAAGGCAAGGAAAGCAAGGGAAAGCAAGTGAAGGCAAGGGTAATGGAAGGAACTGCACGGCAAGGGGAAACAAGGCTAAGGCACGACAACACAGGGCTAGGCAATGCAGGGTTAGGCAAGGAAATGGTAACGCAAGGCAAGGCACGGTTTGGGGAGGCAAGTCTAATGCACGACAACGCAAGGCTAGGCAATGCACGGAAGGCATGCAAAGAGTAATGGAAGGCAAGGAATGCAAGGCAAAGCAAGGCAACTCAAGCAAGTCTATGGCAAGGTGAAAAAAGGCTAAGGCACGACCACGCAAGGCTAGGCAATGCACGGCAAGGCAAGGAAAGGGTAACGCAAGGGAAGGCACGGTCAGGCGAGGCAAGGCTAAGGCACGACAACGCAAGGCTAGGCAATGCACGGAAGGCAAGCAAAGAGTAACGGAAGGCAAGGAATGCAAGGCAAAGCAAGGCAACGCAAGCAAGGCTATGGCAAGGTGAAAAAAGGCTAAGGCAGGACAACGCAAGGCTAGGCAATGCGCGGAAGGCAAGCAAAGAGTAACGGAAGGCAAGGAATGCAAGGCAAAGCAAGGCAAAGCAAGCAAGGCTATGGCAAGGTGAAACAAGGCTAAGGCACCACAACGCACGGCTAGGCAATGCACGGCCAGCCAAGGAAAAGGTAACGCAAGGGAAGGCACGGTGAGGCAAGGCAAGGCTAATGCACGACAACGCAAGGCTAGGCAATGCACGGAAGGCAAGCAAAGAGTAACGGAAGGCAAGGAAGGCAAGGGAAAGCAAGGCAAGGCAAGGGTAACGGAAGGAACGGCACGGCAAGGGGAAACAAGGCTAAGGCACGACAACGCACGGCTAGGCAATGCACGGCAAGGCAAGGAAAGGGTAACGCAAGGCAAGGCACGGTCAGGCAAGGCAAGGCTAAGGCACGACAACGCAAGGCTAGGCAATGCACGGCAAGGCAAGGAAAGGGTAACGCAAGGCAAGGCACGGTCAGGCGAGGCAAGGCTAAGGCACGACAACGCAAGGCTAGGCAATGCACGGAAGGCAAGCAAAGAGTAAGGGAAGGCAAGGGTAACGGAAGGAAGACACGGCAAGGGGAAACAAGGCTAGGGCACGACAACACAGGGCTAGGCAATGCAGGGCAAGGCAAGGAAAGGGTAACGCAAGGCAAGGCACGGTTTGGGGAGGCAAGGCTAATGCACGACAACGCAAGGCTCGGCAATGCACGGAAGGCAAGCAAAGAGTAACGGAAGGCAAGGAATGCAAGGCAAAGCAAGGCAACGCAAGCAAGTCTATGGCAAGGTGAAAAAAGGCTAAGGCACGACCACGCAAGGCTAGGCAATGCACGGAAGGCAAGCAAAGAGTAACGGAAGGCAAGGAAGGCAAGGGAAAGCAAGGCAAGGCAAGGATAACGGAAGGAACGGCACGGAAAGGGGAAACAAGGCTAAGGCACGACAACGCAGGGCTAGGCAATGCACGGCCAGGCAAGGAAAGGGTAACGCAAGGCAAGGCACGGTGAGGCAAGGCAAGGCAAGGAAAGGGTAACGCAAGGCAAGGCACGGTCAGGCGAGGCAAGGCTAAGGCACGACAACGCAAGGCTAGGCAATGCACGGAAGGCAAGCAAAGAGTAACGGAAGGCAAGGAAGGCAAGGGAAAGCAAGGCAAGGCAAGGGTAACGGAAGGAAGACACGGCAAGGGGAAACAAGGCTAAGGCACGACAACGCAGGGCTAGGCAATGCACGGCCAGGCAAGGAAAGGGTAACGCAAGGCAATGCACGGTGAGGCAAGGCAAGGCTAATGCACGACAACGCACGGCTAGGCAATACACGGCAAGGCAAGGAAAGGGTAACGCAAGGCAAGGCACGGTCAGGCGAGGCAAGGCTAAGGCACGACTACGCAAGGCTAGGTAATGCACGGAAGGCATGAAAAGAGTAACGGAAGGCAAGGAATGAAAGGGAAAGCAGGGGAAGGCAAGGGTAACGAAAGGAACGGCACGGTAAGGGGAAACAAGGCTAAGGCACGACAACACAGGACTAGGCAATGCAGGGCAAGGCAAGGTAAGGGTAACGCAAGGCAAGGCACGGTCAGGCGAGGCAAGGCTAAGGCACGACAACCCAAGGCTAGGCAATGCACGGAAGGCAAGCAAAGAGTAAGGGAACGCAAGGAAGGCAAGGGAAAGCAAGGCAAGGCAAGGTTAACGGAAGGAACGGCACGGCAAGGGGAAACAAGCCTAAGGAACGGCAACGCACGGCTAGGCAATGCACGGCCAGGCAAGGAAAGGGTAACGCAAGGCAAGGCACGGTAAGGCAAGACAAGGCTAATGCACGACAATGCACGGCTAGGCAATGTACGGCAAGGCAAGGAAAGGGTAACGCAAGGCAAGGCACGGTCAGGCGAGGCAAGGCTAATGCACGACAACGCAAGGCTGGGCAATGCACGGAAGGCAAGCAAAGAGTAACGGAAGGCAAGGAAGGCAGGGGAAACCAAGGCAAGGCAAGGGTAACGGAAGGAACTGCTCGGCAAGGGGAAACAAGGCTAAGGCACGGCAACGCAGGGCTAGGCAATGCACGGCAAGGCAAGGAAAGGGTAACGCAAGGCAAGGCACGGTTTGGGGAGGCAAGGCTAATGCACGACAACGCAAGGATAGGCAGTGCACGGCTAGGCAAGGAACGAGTAACGGAAGGAAAGGAAGGCAATGCAAATCAAGGCAAGGCAAGTGTAACAAAAGGCAAGGCACGGCAAGGGGAAACAAGGCTAAGGAACGGCAACGCACGGCTAGGCAATGCACGGCCAGGCAAGGAAAGGGTAACGCAAGGCAAGGCACGGTAAGGCAAGACAAGGCTAATGCATGACAACGCACGGCTAGGCAATGCACGGCAAGGCAAGGAAAGGGTAACGCAAGGCAAGGCACGGTCAGGCAAGGCAAGGCTAATGCACGACAACGCAAGGCTAAGCAATGCACGGAAGGCAAGCAAAGAGTAACGGAATGCAAGGAAGGCAAGGGAAACCAAGGCAAGGCAAGGGTAACGGAAGGAACGGCTCGGCAAGGGGAAACAAGGCTAAGGCACGGCAACGGAGGGCTAGGCAATGTACGGCAAGGCAAGGAAAGGGTAACGCAAGGCAAGGCACTGTCAGGCGAGGCAAAGCTAATGCACGACATCGCAAGGCTAGGCAGTGCACGTCTAGGCAAGGAAAGAGTAACGGAAGGAAAGGAAGGCAAGGCAAATCATGGCAAGGCAAGTGTAACAACAGGCACGGCACGGCAAGGGGAAACAAGGCTAAGGCACAAAAACGCAAGGCTAGGCAATGCACGGAAGGCAAGCAAAGAGTAACGGAAGGCAAGGAATGCAAAGGAAAGCAGGGGAAGGCAAGGGTAACGAAAGGAACGGCACGGTAAGGGGAAACAAGGGTAAGGCACGACAACAGACGGCTAGGCAATGCAGGGCAAGGCAAGGAAAGGGTAACGCAAGGCAAGGCACAGTTTGGGGAGGCAAGGCTAATGCACGACAACGCAAGGCTAGGCAATGCACGGAAGGCAAGCAAAGAGTAACGGAAGGCAAGGAATGCAAGGCAAAGCAAGGCAACGCAAGCAAGGCTATGGCAAGGTGAAAAAAGGCTAAGGCAGGACAACGCAAGGCTAGGCAATGCGCGGAAGGCAAGCAAAGATTAACGGAAGGCAAGGAATGCAAGGCAAAGCAAGCAAGGCTATGGCAAGGTGAAACAAGGCTAAGGCACCACAACGCACGGCTAGGCAATGCACGGCCAGCCAAGGAAAAGGTAACGCAAGGCAAGGCACTCTGAGGCAAGGCAAGGCTAATGCACGACAGCGCAAGGCTAGGCAATGCACGGAAGGCAAGCAAAGAGTAACGGAAACCAAGGAAGGCAAGGGAAAGCAAGGCAAGGCAAGGGTAACGGAAGGAACGGCACGGCAAGGGGAAACAAGGCTAAGGCACGACAACGCACGGCTAGGCAAAGCACGGCAAGGCAAGGAAAGGGTAACGCAAGGCAAGGCACGGTCAGGCAAGGCAAGGCTAATGCACGACAACGCAAGGCTAGGCAATGCACGGCAAGGCAAGGAAAGGGTAACGGAAGGCAAGGCACTGTCAGGCGAGGCAAGGCTAAGGCACGACAACGCAAGGCTAGGCAATGCACGGAAGGAAAGCAAAGAGTAACGGAAGGCAAGGAAAGCAAGGGAAAGCAAGGGAAGGCAAGGGTAACGGAAGGAACGGCACGGCAAGGGGAAACAAGGCTAAGGCACGACAACACAGGGCTAGGCAATGCAGGGTAAGGCAAGGAAAGGGTAACGCAAGGCAAGGCACGGTTTGGGGAGGCAAGTCTAATGCACGACAACGCAAGGCTAGGCAATGCACGGAAGGCATGCAAAGAGTAACGGAAGGCAAGGAATGCAAGGCAAAGCAAGGCAACGCAAGCAAGTCTATGGCAAGGTGAAAAAAGGCTAAGGCACTACCAAGCAAGGCTAGGCAATGCACGGAAGGCAAGCAAAGAGTAACGGAAGGCAAGGAAGGCAAGGGAAAGCAAGGCAAGTCAAGTGTAACGGAAGGAACGGCACGGCAAGGGGAAACAAGGCTAAGGCAAGACAACGAACGGCTAGGCAATGCACTGCAAGGCAAGGAAAGGGTAACGCAAGGCAAGGCACGGTGAGGCAAGACAAGGCAAATGCCGGACAACGCTCGGCTAGGCAATGCACGGCAAGGCAAGGAAAGGGTACCGCAAGGCAAGGCACGGTCAAGCGAGGCAAGGTTAAGGAACGAAAACGCAAGGCTAGGCAATGCACGGAATGCAAGCAAAGAGTAACGGAAGGCAAGGAAGGCAAGGGAAAGCAAGGCAAGGCAATGGTAACGGAAGGAACGGCACGGCAAGGGGAAACAAGGCTAAGGCACGACAACACAGGGCTAGGCAATGCAGGGCAAGGCAAGGTAAGGGTAACGCAAGGCAAGGCACGGTCAGGCGAGGCAAGGCTAAGGCACGACAACGCACGGCTAGGTAATGCACGGAAGGCAAGAAAAGAGTAACGGAATGCAAAGAAGGCAAGGGAACGCAAGGGAAGGCAAGGGTAACCGAAGGAACGGCACAGCAAGGGGAAACAAGGCTAAGGCACGACAACGCACGGCTAGGCAATGCAGGGCAAGGCAAGGAAATGGTAACGCAAGGCAAGGCACGGTTTGGGGAGGCAAGGCTAATGCACGACAACGCAAGGTTAGGCAGTGCACGGCTAGGCAAGGAACGAGTAACGGAAGGAAAGGAAGGCAAGGCAAAGCAAGGCAAGGCAAGTGTAACAAAAGGCAAGGCACGGCAAGGGGAAACAAGGCTAAGGAACGGCAACGCACGGCTAGGCAATGCACGGCCAGGCAAGGAAAGGGTAACGCAAGGCAAGGCACGGTAAGGCAAGACAAGGCTAATGCACGACAACGCACGGCTAGGCAATGCACGGCAAGGCAAGGAAAGGGTAACGCAAGGCAAGGCCCGGTCAGACGAGGCAAGGCTAATGCACGACAACGCAAGGCTAGGCAATGCACGGAAGGCAAGCAAAGAGTAACGGAAGGCAAGGAAGGCAAGGGAAACCAAGGCAACGCAAGCAAGGCTATGGCAAGGTGAAAAAAGGCTAAGGCAGGACAACGCAAGGCTAGGCAATGCACGGAAGGCAAGCAAAGAGTAACGGAAGGCAAGGAATGCAAGGCAAAGCAAGGCAAAGCAAGCAAGGCTATGGCAAGGTGAAACAAGGCTAAGGCACCACAAGGCACGGCTAGGCAATGCACGGCCAGCCAAGGAAAAGGTAACGCAAGGCAAGGCACTCTGAGGCAAGGCAAGGCTAATGCACGACAGCGCAAGGCTAGGCAATGCACGGAAGGCAAGCAAAGAGTAACGGAAACCAAGGAAGGCAAGGGAAAGCAAGTCGAGGCAAGGGTAAAGGAAGGAACGGCACGGCAAGGGGAAACAAGGCTAAGGCACGACAACGCACGGCTAGGCAATGCACGGGAAGGCAAGGAAAGGGTAACGCCAGGCAAGGCACGGTCAGGCAAGGCAAGGCTAAGGCACGACAACGCAAGGCTAGGCAATGCACGGAAGGCAAGCAAAGAGTAACGGAAGGCAAGGAAGGCAAGGGAAAGCAGGGGAAGGCAAGGGTAACGAAAGGAACGGCACGGTAAGGGGAAACAAGGCTAAGGCACGACAACACAGGGCTAGGAAATGCACGGCAAGGCAAGGAAAGGGTAACGCAAGGCAACACACACGGTGAGGCAAGGCAAGGCTGATGCACGACAACGCACGGCTAGGCAATGCACGGCAAGGCAAGGAAAGGGTAACGCAAGGCAAGGCACGGTCAGGCGAGGCAAGGCTAAGGCACGACAACGCAAGGCTAGGCAATGCACGGGAAGGCAAGGAAAGGGTAACGCAAGGCAAGGCACGGTAAGGCGAGGCAAGGCTAAGGCACGACAACGCAAGGCTAGGCAATAAACGGAAGGCAAGCAAAGAGTAACGGAAGGCAAGGAAGGCAAGGGAAAGCAGGGGAAGGCAAGGGTAACGGAAGGAACGGCACGGTAAGGGGAAGCAAGGCTAAGGCACGACAACGCAAGGCTAGGCAATGCACGGAAGGCAAGCAAAGAGTAACGGAAGGCAAGGAAGGCAAGGGAAAGCAAGGCAAGGCAAGGGTTACAGAAGGAACGGCACGGCAAGGGGAAACAAGGCTAAGGCACGGTAACGCACGGCTAGGCAATGCACGGCAAGGCAAGGAAAGGGTAACGCAAGGCAAGGCACGGTGAGGCAAGGCAAGGCTGATGCACGACAACGCACGGCTAGGCAATGCACGGCAAGGCAAGGAAAGGGTAACGCAAGGCAAGGCACGGTCAGGCGAGGCAAGGCTAAGGCACGACAACGCAAGGCTAGGCAATGCACGGCAAGGCAAGGAAAGGGTAACGCAAGGCAAGGCACCGTTACGCGAGGCAAGCCTAAGGCACGACAACGCAAGGCTAGGCAATGCACGGAAGGCAAGCAAAGAGTAACGGAAGGCAAGGAAGGCAAGGGAAAGCAAGGCAAGGCAAGGGTAACGGAAGGAACGGCACGGGAAGGGGAAACAAGGCTAAGGCACGGCAATGCAAGGCTAGGCAATGCACGGCAAGTCAAGGAAAGGGTAACGCAAGGCAAGGCAAGGTGATTCAAGGCAAGGCTCAGGCACGACAACGCACGGCTAGGCAATGCACGGCAAGGCAAGGAAAGGGTAACGCAAGGCAAGGCACGGTCAGGCGAGGCAAGGCTAAGGCACGACAACACAAGGCTAGGCAATGCACGGCAAGGCAAGGAAAGGGTAACGCAAGGCAAGGCACGGTAAGGCGCGGCAAGGCTAAGGCACGACAACGCAAGGCTAGGCAGTGCACGGCTAGGCAAACAAAGAGTAACGGAAGGCAAGGAAGGCAAGGGAAAGCAGGGGAAGGCAAGGGTAACGGAAGGAACGGCACGGTAAGGGGAAACAAGGCTAAGGCACGACAACGCAGGGCTAGCCAATGCACGGCAAGGAAAGGAAAGGGTAACGCAAGGTAAGGCACCGTTACGCGAGGCAAGGCTAAGGCACGACAACGCAAGGCTAGGCAATGCACGGAAGGCAAGCAAACAGTAACGGAAGGCAAGGAAAGCAAGGGAAAGCAAGGCAAGGCAAGGGTAATGGAAGGAACGGCACGGCAAGGGGAAACAAGGCTAAGGCACGGCAACGCACGACTAGGCAATGCACGGCAAGGCAAGGAAAGGGTAACGCAAGGCAAGGCACTGTCAGGCGAGGCAAGGCTAAGGCACGACAACGCAAGGCTAGGCAATGCACGGAAGGAAAGCAAAGAGTAACGGAAGGCAATGAAAGGAAGGGAAAGCAAGGCAAGGTAAAGGTAACGCAAGGCAAGGCACGGTGAGGCAAGGCAAGGCTGATGCACGACAACGCACGGCTAGGCAATTCACGGCAAGGCAAGGAAAGGGTAACGCAAGGCAAGGCACGGTCAGGCGAGGCAAGGCTAAGGCACGACAACGCAAGGCTAGGCAATGCACGGCAAGGCAAGGAAAGGGTAACGCAAGGCAAGGCACGGTCAGGCGAGGCAAGGCTAAGGCACGACAACGCAAGGCTAGGCAATGAACGGAAGGCAAGCAAAGAGTAACGGAAGGCAAGGAAGGCAAGGGAAAGCAAGGGAAGGCAAGGGCAACGAAAGGAACGGCACGGTAAGGGGAAACAAAGCTAAGGCACGACAATGCAGGGCTAGGCAATGCACGGCAAGGCAAGGAAAGGGTAACGCAAGGCAAAGCACGGTGAGGCAAGACAAGGCAAATGCACGACAACGCACGGCTAGGCAATGCACGGAAGGCAAGCAAAGAGTAACGGAAGGCAAGGAAGGCAAGGGAAAGCAAGGCAAGGCAAGGGTAACAGAAGGAACGGCACGGCAAGGGGAAACAAGGCTAAGGCACGGCAACGCACGGCTAGGCAATGCACGGCAAGGCAAGGAAAGGGTAACGCAAGGCAAGGCACGGTCAGGCGAGGCAAGGCTAAGGCACGACAACGCAAGGCTAGGCAATGCACGGAAGGCAAGCAAAGAGGAACGGAAGGCAAGGAAGGCTAGGGAAAGCAGGGAAATGCAAGGGTAACGGAAGGAACGGCACGGTAAGGGCAAACAAGACTAAGGCACGACAACACAGGGCTAGGCAATGCAGGGCAAGGCAAGGAAATGGTAACGCAAGGCAAGGCACGGTTTGGGGAGGCAAAGCTAATGCACGACAACGCAAGGCTAGGCAGTGCACGGCTAGGCAAGGAAAGAGTAACGGAAGGAAAGGAAGGCAAGGCAAAGCAAGGCAAGGCAAGTGTAACAAAAGGCAAGGCACGTCAAGGGGAAACAAGGCTAAGGAACGGCAACGCACGGCTACGAAATGCACGGCCAGGCAAGGAAAGGGTAACGCAAGGCAAGGCACGGTAAGGCAAGACAAGGCTAATGCACGACAACGCAAGGCTAGGCAATGAACGGAAGGCAAGCAAAGAATAACGGAAGGCAAGGAAGGCAAGGGAAAGCAAGGGAAGGCAAGGGCAACGAAAGGAACGGCACGATAAGGGGAAACAAAGCTAAGGCACGACAATGCAGGGCTAGGCAATGCACGGCAAGGCAAGGAAAGGGTAACGCAAGGCAAAGCACGGTGAGGCAAGACAAGGCAAATGCACGACAACGCACGGCTAGGCAATGCAGGGCAAGGCAAGGAAAGGGTAACGCAAGGCAAGGCACGGTTCGGGGAGGAAGGCGAATGCACGACAACGCAAGGCTAGGCAATGCACGGAAGGCAAGCAAAGAGTAACGGAAGGCAAGGAAGGCAAGGGAAAGCAAGGCAAGGCAAGGGTAACAGAAGGAACGGCACGGCAAGTGGAAACAAGGCTAAGGCACGACAACGCAGGGCTAGCCAATGCACGGCAAGGAAAGGAAAGGGTAACGCAAGGCAATGCACCGTTACGCGAGGCAAGGCTAAGGCACGACAACGCAAGGCTAGGCAATGCACGGAAGGCAAGCAAAGAGTAACGGAAGGCAAGGAAGGCAAGGGAAAGCAAGGCAAGGCAAGGGTAACGGAAGGAACGGCACGGCAAGGGGAAACAAGGCTAAGGAACCACAATGCACGGCTAAGCAAGGAACGGCAAGGCAAGGGCAAGGCAAGGCTGAGGCACGACAACGCAAGGCTAGGCAATGCACGGAAGGAAAGCAAAGAGAAACGGAAGGCAATGAAAGGAAGGGAAAGAAAGGCAAGGTAAGGGTAACGCAAGGCAAGGCACGGTGGGGCAAGGCAAGGCTGATGCAAGACAACGCACGGCTAGGCAATGCACGGCAAGGCAAGGAAAGGGTAACGCAAGGCAAGGCACGGTCAGGCAAGGCAAGGCTAAGGCACGACAACGCACGGCTAGGCAAGGCACGGCAAGGTAAGGAAAGGGTAACGCAATGCAAGGCACGGTGAGGCAAGGCAAGGCTAATTTACGACAACGCACGGCTAGGCAATACAGGGCAAGGCAAGGAAAGGGTAACGCAAGGCAAGGCATGGTCAGGCGAAGCAAGGCTAAGGCACGACAACGCAAGGCTAGGCAATGCACGGAAGGCAAGCAAAGAGTAACGGAAGGCAAGGAAGGCAAGGGAAAGCAAGGACGGTACGGGGAAACAAAGCTAAGGCACGACAAGGCAGGGCTAGGCAATGCACGGCAAGGCAAGGAAAGGGTAACGCAAGGCAAAGCACGGTGAGGCAAGACAAGGCAAATGCACGACAACGCACGGCTAGGCAATGCACGGCAAGGCAAGGAAAGGGTAACTCAAGCAAGGCACGGTCAGGCGAGGCAAGGCTAAGGCACGACAACGCAAGGCTAGGCAATGCACGGAAGGCAAGTAAAGAGTAACGGAAGGCAAGGAAGGCAAGGGAAAGCAGGGGAAGGCAAGGGTAACGAAAGGAACGGCACGGTAAGGGGAAACAAGGCTAAGGCACAACAACTCAGGGCTAGGCAATGCAGGGCAAGGCAAGGAAAGGGTAACGCAAATCAAGGCACGGTTTGGGGAGGAAGGCGAATGCACGACAACGCAAGGCTAGGCAATGCACGGAAGGCAAGCAAAGAGTAACGGAAGGCAAGGAAGGCAAGGGAAAGCAAGGCAAGGCAAGGGTAACGGAAGGAACGGCACGGCAACGCACGGCTAGGCAATGCACGGCAAGGCAAGGAAAGGGTAACGCAAGGCAAGGCACGGTGAGGCAAGGCAAGGCTGATGCACGACAACGCACGGCTAGGCAATGCACGGCAAGGCAAGGAAAGGGTAACGCAAGGCAAGGCACGGTCAGGCGAGGCAAGGCTAAGGCACGACAACGCAAGGCTAGGCAATGCACGGCAAGGCAAGGAAAGGGTAACGCAAGGCAAGGCACGGTAAGGCGCGGCAAGGCTAAGGCACGACAACGCAAGGCTAGGCAATAAACGGAAGGCAAGCAAAGAGTAACGGAAGGCAAGGAAGGCAAGGGAAACCAAGGCAACGCAAGCAAGGCTATGGCAAGGTGAAAAAAGGCTAAGGCAGGACAACGCAAGGCTAGGCAATGCGCGGAAGGCAAGCAAAGAGTAACGGAAGGCAAGGAATGCAAGGCAAAGCAAGGCAAAGCAAGCAAGGCTATGGCAAGGTGAAACAAGGCTAAGGCACCACAACGCACGGCTAGGCAATGCACGGCCAGCCAAGGAAAAGGTAACGCAAGGCAAGGCACTCTGAGGCAAGGCAAGGCTAATGCACGACAGCGCAAGGCTAGGCAATGCACGGAAGGCAAGCAAAGAGTAACGGAAACCAAGGAAGGCAAGGGAAAGCAAGGCAAGGCAAGGGTAAAGGAAGGAACGGCACGGCAAGGGGAAACAAGGCTAAGGCACGACAACGCACGGCTAGGCAATGCACGGGAAGGCAAGGAAAGGGTAACGCCAGGCAAGGCACGGTCAGGCAAGGCAAGGCTAAGGCACGACAACGCAAGGCTAGGCAATGCACGGAAGGCAAGCAAAGAGTAACGGAAGGCAAGGAAGGCAAGGGAAAGCAGGGGAAGGCAAGGGTAACGAAAGGAACGGCACGGTAAGGGGAAACAAGGCTAAGGCACGACAACACAGGGCTAGGAAATGCACGGCAAGGCAAGGAAAGGGTAACGCAAGGCAAGGCACGGTGAGGCTAGGCAAGGCTAATGCACGACAACGCACGGCTAGGCAATGCACGGCAAGGCAAGGAAAGGGTAACGCAAGGCAAGGCACGGTCAGGCGAGGCAAGGCTAAGGCACGACAACGCAAGGCTAGGCAATGCACGGCAAGGCAAGGAAAGGGTAACGCAAGGCAAGGCACGGTAAGGCGCGGCAAGGCTAAGGCACGACAATGCAAGGCTAGGCAATGCACGGAAGGCAAGCAAATAGTAACGGAAGGCAAGGAAGGCAAGGGAAAGCAGGGGAAGGCAAGGGTAACGGAAGGAACGGCACGGTAAGGGGAAGCTAGGCTAAGGCACGACAACGCAGGGCTAGCCAATGCACGGCAAAGAAAGGAAAGGGTAACGCAAGGCAAGGCACCGTTACGCGAGGCAAGGCTAAGGCACGACAACGCAAGGCTAGGCAATGCACGGAAGGCAAGCAAAGAGTAACGGAAGGCAAGGAAGGCAAGGGAAAGCAAGGCAAGGCAAGGGTAACGGAAGGAACGGCACGGCAAGGGGAAACAAGGCTAAGGCACGGCAACGCACGGCTAGGCAATGCACGGCAAGGCAAGGAAAGGGTAACGCAAGGCAAGGCACGGTAAGGCAAGACAAGGCTAATGCACGACAACGCACGGCTAGGCAATGCACGGCAAGGCAAGGAAAGGGTAACGCAAGGCAAGGCACGGTGAGGCAAGGCAAGGCAAATGCACGACAACGCACGGCTAGGCAATGCACGGCAAGGCAAGGAAAGGGTAACGCAAGGCAAGGCACGGTCAGGCGAGGCAAGGCTAAGGCACGACAACGCAAGGCTAGGCAATGAACGGAAGGCAAGCAAAGAGTAACGGAAGGCAAGGAAGGCAAGGGAAAGCAAGGGAAGGCAAGGGCAACGAAAGGAACGGCACGGTAAGGGGAAACAAAGCTAAGGCACGACAATGCAGGGCTAGGCAATGCACGGCAAGGCAAGGAAAGGGTAACGCAAGGCAAAGCACGGTGAGGCAAGACAAGGCAAATGCACGACAACGCACGGCTAGGCAATGCACGGCAAGGCAAGGAAAGGGTAACGCAAGGCAAGGCACGGTCAGGCGAGGCAAGGCTAAGGCACGACAAAGCCAGGCTAGGCAATGAACGGAAGGCAAGCAAAGAGTAACGGAAGGCAAGGAAGGCAAGGGAAAGCAAGAGAAGGCAAGGGCAACGAAAGGAACGGCACGGTAAGGGGAAACAAAGCTAAGGCACGACAATGCAGGGCTAGGCAATGCACGGCAAGGCAAGGAAAGGGTAACGCAAGGCAAAGCACGGTGAGGCAAGACAAGGCAAATGCACGACAACGCACGGCTAGGCAATGCACGGCAAGGCAAGGAAAGGGTAACGCAAGGCAAGGCACGGTGAGGCAAGGCAAGGCTGATGCACGACAACGCACGGCTAGGCAATGCACGGCAAGGCAAGGAAAGGGTAACGCAAGGCAAGCACGGTCAGGCGAGGCAAGGCTAAGGCACGACAACGCAAGGCTAGGCAATGCACGGCAAGGAAAGGAAAGGGTAACGCCAGGCAAGGCACCGTTACGCGAGGCAAGGCTAAGGCACGACAACGCAAGGCTAGGCAATGCACGGAAGGCAAGCAAAGAGGAACGGAAGGCAAGGAAGGCAAGGGAAAGCAAGGCAAGGCAAGGGTAACGGAAGGAACGGCACGGGAAGGGGAAACAAGGCTAAGGCACGGCAATGCAAGGCTAGGCAATGCACGGCAAGGCAAGGAAAGGGTAACGCAAGGCAAGGCACGGTGAGGCAAGGCAAGGCTGATGCACGACAACGCACGGCTAGGCAATGCACGGCAAGGCAAGGAAAGGGTAACGCAAGGCAAGGCACGGTCAGGCGAGGCAAGGCTAAGGCACGACAACGGAAGGCTAGGCAATGCACGGCAAGGCAAGGAAAGGGTAACGCAAGGCAAGGCACGGTAAGGCGCGGCAAGGCTAAGGCACGACAACGCAAGGCTAGGCAATAAACGGAAGGCAAGCAAAGAGTAACGGAAGGCAAGGAAGGCAAGGGAAAGCAGGGGAAGGCAAGGGTAACGAAAGGAACGGCACGGTAAGGGGAAACAAGGCTAAGGCACGACAACGCAGGGCTAGCCAATGCACGGCAAGGAAAGGAAAGGGTAACGCAAGGCAAGGCACCGTTACGCGAGGCAAGGCAAAGGCACGACAACGCAAGGCTAGGCAATGCACGGAAGGCAAGCAAAGAGTAACGGAAGGCAAGGAAGGCAAGGGAAAGCAAGGAAAGGCAAGGGTAACGGAAGGAACGGCACGGCAAGGGGAAACAAGGCTAAGGCACGGCAACGCACGGCTAGGCAATGCACGGCAAGGCAAGGAAAGGGTAACGCAAGGCAAGGCACTGTCAGGCGAGGCAAGGCTAAGGCACGACAACGCAAGGCTAGGCAATGCACGGAAGGAAAGCAAAGAGTAACGGAAGGCAATGAAAGGAAGGGAAAGCAAGGCAAGGTAAGGGTAAAGCAAGGCAAGGCACGGTGAGGCAAGGCAAGGCTGATGCACGACAACGCACGGCTAGGCAATTCACGGCAAGGCAAGGAAAGGGTAACGCAAGGCAAGGCACGGTCAGGCGAGGCAAGGCTAAGGCACGACAACGCAAGGCTAGGCAATGCACGGAAGGCAAGCAAAGAGGAACGGAAGGCAAGGAAGGCTAGGGAAAGCAGGGAAAGGCAAGGGTAACGGAAGGAACGGCACGGTAAGGGCAAAAAAGACTAAGGCACGACAACACAGGGCTAGGCAATGCAGGGCAAGGCAAGGAAATGGTAACGCAAGGCAAGGCACGGTTTGGGGAGGCAAAGCTAATGCACGACAACGCAAGGCTAGGCAGTGCACGGCTAGGCAAGGAAAGAGTAACGGAAGGAAAGGAAGGCAAGGCAATGCAAGGCAAGGCAAGTGTAACAAAAGGCAAGGCACGGCAAGGGGAAACAAGGCTAAGGAACGGCAACGCACGGCTACGCAATGCACGGCCAGGCAAGGAAAGGGTAACGCAAGGCAAGGCACGGTAAGGCAAGACAAGGCTAATGCACGACAACGCACGGCTAGGCAATGCACGGCAAGGCAAGGAAAGGGTAACGCAAGGCAAGTCCCGCTCAGGCGAGGCAAGGCTAATGCACGACAACGCAAGGCTAGGCAATGCACGGAAGGCAAGCAAAGAGTAACGGAAGGCAAGGAAGGCAAGGGAAACCAAGGCAAGGCAAGGGTAACGGAAGGAACGGCTCGGCAAGGGGAAACAAGGCTAAGGCACGGCAACGCAGGGCTAGGCAATGCACGGCAAGGCAAGGAAAGGGTAACGCAAGGCAAGGCACGGTTTGGGGAGGCAAGGCTAATGCACGACAACGCAAGGCTAGGCAGTGCAAGGCTAGGCAAGGAACGAGTAACGGAAGGAAAGGAAGGCAATGCAAATCAAGGCAAGGCAAGTGTAACAAAAGGCACGGCACGGCAAGGGGAAACAAGGCTAAGGAACGGCAACGCACGGCTAGGCAATGCACGGCCAGGCAAGGAAAGGGTAACGCAAGGCAAGGCACGGTATGGCAAGACAAGGCTAATGCACGACAACGTACGGCTAGGCAATGCACGGCAAGGCAAGGAAAGGGTAACGCAAGGCAAGGCACGGTCAGGCGAGGCAAGGCTAATGCACGACAACGCAAGGCTAGGCAATGCACGGAAGGCAAGCAAAGCGTAACGGAAGGCAAGGAAGGCAAGGGAAACCAAGGCAAGGCAAGGGTAACGGAAGGAACGGCACGGCAAGGGGAAACAAGGCTAAGGCACGGCAACGCATGGCTAGGCAATGCACAGCAAGGCAAGGAAAGGGTAACGCAAGGCAAGGCACGGAGAGGCAAGGCAAGGCTGATGCACGACAACGCACGGCTAGGCAATGCACGGCAAGGCAAGGAAAGGGTAACGCAAGGCAAGGCACGGTAAGGCGCGGCAAGGCTAAGGCACGACAACGCAAGGCTAGGCAATAAACGGAAGGCAAGCAAAGAGTAACGGAAGGCAAGGAAGGCAAGGGAAAGCAGGGGAAGGCAAGGGTAACGGAAGGAACGGCACGGTAAGGGGAAACAAGGCTAAGGCACGACAACGCAGGGCTAGCCAATGCACGGCAAGGAAAGGAAAGGGTAACGCAAGGCAAGGCACCGTTACGCGAGGCAAGGCTAAGGCACGACAACGCAAGGCTAGGCAATGCACGGAAGGCAAGCAAAGAGTAACGGAAGGCAAGGAAGTCAAGGGAAAGCAAGGCAAGGCAAGGGTAACGGAAGGAACGGCACGGCAAGGGGAAACAAGGCTAAGGCACGGCAACGCACGGCTAGGCAATGCACGGCAAGGCAAGGAAAGGGTAACGCAAGGCAAGGCACGGTAAGGCAAGACAAGGCTAATGCACGACAACGCACGGCTAGGCAATGCACGGCCAGGCAAGTAAAGGGTAACGCAAGGCAAGGCACGGTGAGGCAAGGCAAGGCAAATGCACGACAACGCACGGCTAGGCAATGCACGGCAAGGCAAGGAAAGGGTAACGCAAGGCAAGGCACGGTCAGGCGAGGCAAGGCTAAGGCACGACAACGCAAGGCTAGGCAATGAACGGAAGGCAAGCAAAGAGTAACGGAAGGCAAGGAAGGCAAGGGAAAGCAAGGGAAGGCAAGGGCAACGAAAGGAACGGCACGGTAAGGGGAAACAAAGCTAAGGCACGACAAAGCAGGGCTAGGCAATGCACGGCAAGGCAAGGAAAGGGTAACGCAAGGCAAAGCACGGTGAGGCAAGACAAGGCAAATACACGACAACGCACGGCTAGGCAATGCACGGCAAGGCAAGGAAAGGGTAACTCAAGCAAGGCACGGTCAGGCGAGGCAAGGCTAAGGCACGACAACGCAAGGCTAGGCAATGCACGGAAGGCAAGTAAAGAGTAACGGAAGGCAAGGAAGGCAAGGGAAAGCAGGGGAAGGCAAGGGTAACGAAAGGAACGGCACGGTAAGGGGAAACAAGGCTAAGGCACGACAACACAGGGCTAGGCAATGCAGGGCAAGGCAAGGAAAGGGTAACGCAAATCAAGGCACGGTTTGGGGAGGAAGGCGAATGCACGACAACGCAAGGCTAGGCAATGCACGGAAGGCAAGCAAAGAGTAACGGAAGGCAAGGAAGGCAAGGGAAAGCAAGGCAAGGCAAGGGTAACAGAAGGAACGGCACGGCAAGGGGAAACAAGGCTAAGGCACGGCAACGCACGGCTAGGCAATGCACGGCAAGGCAAGGAAAGGGTAACGCAAGGCAAGGCACGGTCAGGCGAGGCAAGGCTAAGGCACGACAATGCAAAGCTAGGCAATGCACGGCAAGGCAAGGAAAGGGTAACGCAAGGCAAGGCACGGTAAGGCGCTGCAAGGCTAAGGCACGACAACGCAAGGCTAGGCAATAAACGGAAGGCAAGCAAAGAGTAACGGAAGGCAAGGAAGGCAAGGGAAAGCAGGGGAAGGCAAGGGTAACGAAAGGAACGGCACGGTAAGGGGAAACAAGGCTAAGGCACGACAACGCAGGGCTAGCCAATGCACGGCAAGGAAAGGAAAGGGTAACGCAAGGCAAGGCACCGTTACGCGAGGCAAGGCAAAGGCACGACAACGCAAGGCTAGGCAATGCACGGAAGGCAAGCAAAGAGTAACGGAAGGCAAGGAAGGCAAGGGAAAGCAAGGCAAGGCAAGGGTAACGGAAGGAACGGCACGGCAAGGGGAAACAAGGCTAAGGCACGACAACGCACGGCTAGGCAATGCACGGCAAGGCAAGGAAAGGGTAACGCAAGGTAAGGCACGGTCAGGCGAGGCAAGGCTAAGGCACGACAATGCAAGGCTAGGCAATGCACGGCAAGGCAAGGAAAGGGTAACGCAAGGCAAGGCACGGTAAGGCGCGGCAAGGCTAAGGCACGACAACGCAAGGCTAGGCAATAAACGGAAGGCAAGCAAAGAGTAACGGAAGGCAAGGAAGGCAAGGGAAAGCAGGGGAAGGCAAGGGTAACGAAAGGAACGGCACGGTAAGGGGAAACAAGGCTAAGGCACGACAACGCAGGGCTAGCCAATGCACGGCAAGGAAAGGAAAGGGTAACGCAAGGCAAGGCACCGTTACGCGAGGCAAGGCAAAGGCACGACAACGCAAGGCTAGGCAATGCACGGAAGGCAAGCAAAGAGTAACGGAAGGCAAGGAAGGCAAGGGAAAGCAAGGAAAGGCAAGGGTAACGGAAGGAACGGCACGGCAAGGGGAAACAAGGCTAAGGCACGGCAACGCACGGCTAGGCAATGCACGGCAAGGCAAGGAAAGGGTAACGGAAGGCAATGAAAGGAAGGGAAAGCAAGGCAAGGTAAGGGTAAAGCAAGGCAAGGCACGGTGAGGCAAGGCAAGGCTGATGCACGACAACGCACGGCTAGGCAATTCACGGCAAGGCAAGGAAAGGGTAACGCAAGGCAAGGCACGGTCAGGCGAGGCAAGGCTAAGGCACGACAACGCAAGGCTAGGCAATGCACGGAAGGCAAGCAAAGAGGAACGGAAGGCAAGGAAGGCTAGGGAAAGCAGGGAAAGGCAAGGGTAACGGAAGGAACGGCACGGTAAGGGCAAAAAAGACTAAGGCACGACAACACAGGGCTAGGCAATGCAGGGCAAGGCAAGGAAATGGTAACGCAAGGCAAGGCACGGTTTGGGGAGGCAAAGCTAATGCACGACAACGCAAGGCTAGGCAGTGCACGGCTAGGCAAGGAAAGAGTAACGGAAGGAAAGGAAGGCAAGGCAAAGCAAGGCAAAGCAAGTGTAACAAAAGGCAAGGCACGGCAAGGGGAAACAAAGCTAAGGAACGGCAACTCACGGCTAGGCAATGCACGGCCAGGCAAGGAAAGGGTAACGCAAGGCAAGGCACGGTCAGGCGAGGCAAGGCTAATGCACGACAACGCAAGGCTAGGCAATGCACGGAAGGCAAGCAGAGAGTAACGGAAGGCAAGGAAGGCAAGGGAAACCAAGGCAAGGCAAGGGTAACGGAAGGAACCGCTCGGCAAGGGGAAACAAGGCTAAGGCACGGCAACGCAGGGCTAGGCAATGCACAGCAAGGCAAGGAAAGGGTAACGCAAGGCAAGGCACGGAGAGGCAAGGCAAGGCTGATGCACGACAACGCACGGCTAGGCAATGCACGGCAAGGCAAGGAAAGGGTAACCCAAGGCAAGGCACGGTCAGGCGAGGCAAGGCTAAGGCACGACAACGCAAGGCTAGGCAATGCACGGCAAGGCAAGGAAAGGGTAACGCAAGGCAAGGCACGGTAAGGCGCGGCAAGGCTAAGGCACGACAACGCAAGGCTAGGCAATAAACGGAAGGCAAGCAAAGAGTAACGGAAGGCAAGGAAGGCAAGGGAAAGCAGGGGAAGGCAAGGGTAACGGAAGGAACGGCACGGTAAGGGGAAACAAGGCTAAGGCACGACAACGCAGGGCTAGCCAATGCACGGCAAGGAAAGGAAAGGGTAACGCAAGGCAAGGCACCGTTACGCGAGGCAAGGCTAAGGCACGACAACGCAAGGCTAGGCAATGCACGGAAGGCAAGCAAAGAGTAACGGAAGGCAAGGAAGTCAAGGGAAAGCAAGGCAAGGCAAGGGTAACCGAAGGAACGGCACGGCAAGGGGAAACAAGGCTAAGGCACGGCAACGCACGGCTAGGCAATGCACGGCAAGGCAAGGAAAGGGTAACGCAAGGAAAGGCACGGTAAGGCAAGACAAGGCTAATGCACGACAACGCACGGCTAGGCAATGCACGGCAAGGCAAGGAAAGGGTAACGCAAGGCAAGGCACGGTGAGGCAAGGCAAGGCAAATGCACGACAACGCACGGCTAGGCAATGCACGGCAAGGCAAGGAAAGGGTAACGCAAGGCAAGGCACGGTCAGGCGAGGCAAGGCTAAGGCACGACAACGCAAGGCTAGGCAATGAACGGAAGGCAAGCAAAGAGTAACGGAAGGCAAGGAAGGCAAGGGAAAGCAAGGGAAGGCAAGGGCAACGAAAGGAACGGCACGGTAAGGGGAAACAAAGCTAAGGCACGACAAGGCAGGGCTAGGCAATGCACGGCAAGGCAAGGAAAGGGTAACGCAAGGCAAAGCACGGTGAGGCAAGACAAGGCAAATGCACGACAACGCACGGCTAGGCAATGCACGGCAAGGCAAGGAAAGGGTAACTCAAGCAAGGCACGGTCAGGCGAGGCAAGGCTAAGGCACGACAACGCAAGGCTAGGCAATGCACCGAAGGAAAGTAAAGAGTAACGGAAGGCAAGGAAGGCAAGGGAAAGCAGGGGAAGGCAAGGGTAACGAAAGGAACGGCACGGTAAGGGGAAACAAGGCTAAGGCACGACAACACAGGGCTAGGCAATGCAGGGCAAGACAAGGAAAGGGTAACGCAAATCAAGGCACGGTTTGGGGAGGAAGGCGAATGCACGACAACGCAAGGCTAGGCAATGCACGGCAAGGCAAGGAAAGGGTAACGCAAGGCAAGGCACGGTGAGGCAAGGCAAGGCTGATGCACGACAACGCACGGCTAGGCAATGCACGGCAAGGCAAGGAAAGGGTAACGCAAGGCAAGGCACGGTCAGGCGAGGCAAGGCTAAGGCACGACAACGCAAGGCTAGGCAATGCACGGCAAGGCAAGGAAAGGGTAACGCAAGGCAAGGCACGGTAAGGCGCGGCAAGGCTAATGCACGACAACGCAAGGCTAGGCAATAAACGGAAGGCAAGCAAAGAGTAACGGAAGGCAAGGAAGGCAAGGGAAAGCAGGGGAAGGCAAGGGTAACGAAAGGAACGGCACGGTAAGGGGAAACAAGGCTAAGGCACGACAACGCAGGGCTAGCCAATGCACGGCAAGGAAAGGAAAGGGTAACGCAAGGCAAGGCACCGTTACGCGAGGCAAGGCAAAGGCACGACAACGCAAGGCTAGGCAATGCACGGAAGGCAAGCAAAGAGTAACGGAAGGCAAGGAAGGCAAGGGAAAGCAAGGAAAGGCAAGGGTAACGGAAGGAACTGCACGGCAAGGGGAAACAAGGCTAAGGCACGGCAACGCACGGCTAGGCAATGCACGGCAAGGCAAGGAAAGGGTAACGCAAGGCAAGGCACTGTCAGGCGAGGCAAGGCTAAGGCACGACAACGCAAGGCTAGGCAATGCACGGAAGGAAAGCAAAGAGTAACGGAAGGCAATGAAAGGAAGGGAAAGCAAGGCAAGGTAAGGGTAACGCAAGGCAAGGCACGGTGAGGCAAGGCAAGGCTGATGCACGACAACGCACGGCTAGGCAATTCACGGCAAGGCAAGGAAAGGGTAACGCAAGGCAAGGCACGGTCAGGCGAGGCAAGGCTAAGGCACGACAACGCAAGGCTAGGCAATGCACGGAAGGCAAGCAAAGAGGAACGGAAGGCAAGGAAGGCTAGGGAAAGCAGGGAAAGGCAAGGGTAACGGAAGGAACGGCACGGTAAGGGCAAAAAAGACTAAGGCACGACAACACAGGGCTAGGCAATGCAGGGCAAGGCAAGGAAATGGTAACGCAAGGCAAGGCACGGTTTGGGGAGGCAAAGCTAATGCACGACAACGCAAGGCTAGGCAGTGCACGGCTAGGCAAGGAAAGAGTAACGGAAGGAAAGGAAGGCAAGGCAAAGCAATTCAAGGCAAGTGTAACAAAAGGCAAGGCACGGCAAGGGGAAACAAGGCTAAGGAACGGCAACGCACGGCTACGCAATGCACGGCCAGGCAAGGAAAGGGTAACGCAAGGCAAGGCACGGTAAGGCAAGACAAGGCTAATGCACGACAACGCACGGCTAGGCAATGCACGGCTAGGCAAGGAAAGGGTAACGCAAGGCAAGTCCCGGTCAGGCGAGGCAAGGCTAATGCACGACAACGCAAGGCTAGGCAATGCACGGAAGGCAAGCAAAGAGTAACGGAAGGCAAGGAAGGCAAGGGAAACCAAGGCAAGGCAAGGGTAACGGAAGGAACGGCTCGGCAAGGGGAAAAAAGGCTAAGGCCCGGCAACGCAGGGCTAGGCAATGCACGGCAAGGCAAGGAAAGGGTAACGCAAGGCAAGGAACGGTTTGGGGAGGCAAGGCTAATGCACGACAACGCAAGGCTAGGCAGTGCACGGCTAGGCAAGGAACGAGTAACGGAAGGAAAGGAAGGCAATGCAAATCAAGGCAAGGAAATGTAACAAAAGGCAAGGCACGGCAAGGGGAAACAAGGCTAAGGAACGGCAACGCACGGCTAGGCAATGCACGGCCAGGCAAGGAAAGGGTAACGCAAGGCAAGGCACGGTATGGCAAGACAAGGCTAATGCACGACAACGTACGGCTAGGCAATGCACGGCAAGGCAAGGAAAGGGTAACGCAAGGCAAGGCACGGTCAGGCGAGGCAAGGCTAATGCACGACAACGCAAGGCTAGGCAATGCACGGAAGGCAAGCAAAGAGTAACGGAAGGCAAGGAAGGCAAGGGAAACCAAGGCAAGGCAAGGGTAACGGAAGGAACGGCACGGCAAGGGGAAACAAGGCTAAGGCACGGCAACGCACGGCTAGGCAATGCACGGCAAGGCAAGGAAAGGGTAACGCAAGGCAAGGCACGGAGAGGCAAGGCAAGGCTGATGCACGACAACGCACGGCTAGGCAATGCACGGCAAGGCAAGGAAAGGGTAACGCAAGGCAAGGCACGGTAAGGCGCGGCAAGGCTAAGGCACGACAACGCAAGGCTAGGCAATAAACGGAAGGCAAGCAAAGAGTAACGGAAGGCAAGGAAGGCAAGGGAAAGCAGGGGAAGGCAAGGGTAACGGAAGGAACGGCACGGTAAGGGGAAACAAGGCTAAGGCACGACAACGCAGGGCTAGCCAATGCACGGCAAGGAAAGGAAAGGGTAACGCAAGGCAAGGCACCGTTACGCGAGGCAAGGCTAAGGCACGACAACGCAAGGCTAGGCAATGCACGGAAGGCAAGCAAAGAGTAACGGAAGGCAAGGAAGTCAAGGGAAAGCAAGGCAAGGCAAGGGTAACGGAAGGAACGGCACGGCAAGGGGAAACAAGGCTAAGGCACGGCAACGCACGGCTAGGCAATGCACGGCAAGGCAAGGAAAGGGTAACGCAAGGCAAGGCACGGTAAGGCAAGACAAGGCTAATGCACGACAACGAACGGCTAGGCAGTGCACGGCAAGGCAAGGAAAGGGTAACGCAAGGCAAGGCACGGTGAGGCAAGGCAAGGCAAATGCACGACTACGCACGGCTAGGCAATGCACGGCAAGGCAAGGAAAGGGTAACGCAAGGCAAGGCACGGTCAGGCGAGGCAAGGCTAAGGCACGACAACGCAAGGCTAGGCAATGAACGGAAGGCAAGCAAAGAGTAACGGAAGGCAAGGAAGGCAAGGGAAAGCAAGGGAAGGCAAGGGCAACGAAAGGAACGGCACGGTAAGGGGAAACAAAGCTAAGGCACGACAAAGCAGGGCTAGGCAATGCACGGCAAGGCAAGGAAAGGGTAACGCAAGGCAAGCACGGTGAGGCAAGACAAGGCAAATGCACGACAACGCACGGCTAGGCAATGCACGGCAAGGCAAGGAAAGGGTAACGCAAGGCAAGGCACGGTCAGGCGAGGCAAGGCTAAGGCACGACAACGCAAGGCTAGGCAATGCACGGAAGGCAAGTAAAGAGTAACGGAAGGCAAGGAAGGCAAGGGAAAGCAGGGGAAGGCAAGGGTAACGAAAGAAACGGCACGGTAAGGGGAAACAAGGCTAAGGCACGACAACACAGGGCTAGGCAATGCAGGGCAAGGCAAGGAAAGGGTAACGCAAATCAAGGCACGGTTTGGGGAGGAAGGCGAATGCACGACAACGCAAGGCTAGGCAATGCACGGAAGGCAAGCAAAGAGTAACGGAAGGCAAGGAAGGCAAGGGAAAGCAAGGCAAGGCAAGGGTAACAGAAGGAACGGCACGGCAAGGGGAAACAAGGCTAAGGCACGGCAACGCACGGCTAGGCAATGCACGGCAAGGCAAGGAAAGGGTAACGCAAGGCAAGGCACGGTCAGGCGAGGCAAGGCTAAGGCACGACAATGCAAGGCTAGGCAATGCACGGCAAGGCAAGGAAAGGGTAACGCAAGGCAACGCACGGTAAGGCGCGGCAAGGCTAAGGCACGACAACGCAAGGCTAGGCAATAAACGGAAGGCAAGCAAAGAGTAACGGAAGGCAAGGAAGGCAAGGGAAAGCAGGGGAAGGCAAGGGTAACGAAAGGAACGGCACGGTAAGGGGAAACAAGGCTAAGGCACGACAACGCAGGGCTAGCCAATGCACGGCAAGGAAAGGAAAGGGTAACGCAAGGCAAGGCACCGTTACGCGAGGCAAGGCAAAGGCACGACAACGCAAGGCTAGGCAATGCACGGAAGGCAAGCAAAGAGTAACGGAAGGCAAGGAAGGCAAGGGAAAGCAAGGAAAGGCAAGGGTAACGGAAGGAACGGCACGGCAAGGGGAAACAAGGCTAAGGCACGGCAACGCACGGCTAGGCAATGCACGGCAAGGCAAGGAAAGGGTAACGGAAGGCAATGAAAGGAAGGGAAAGCAAGGCAAGGTAAGGGTAAAGCAAGGCAAGGCACGGTGAGGCAAGGCAAGGCTGATGCACGACAACGCACGGCTAGGCAATTCACGGCAAGGCAAGGAAAGGGTAACGCAAGGCAAGGCACGGTCAGGCGAGGCAAGGCTAAGGCACGACAACGCAAGGCTAGGCAATGCACGGAAGGCAAGCAAAGAGGAACGGAAGGCAAGGAAGGCTAGGGAAAGCAGGGAAAGGCAAGGGTAACGGAAGGAACGGCACGGTAAGGGCAAAAAAGACTAAGGCACGACAACACAGGGCTAGGCAATGCAGGGCAAGGCAAGGAAATGGTAACGCAAGGCAAGGCACGGTTTGGGGAGGCAAAGCTAATGCACGACAACGCAAGGCTAGGCAGTGCACGGCTAGGCAAGGAAAGAGTAACGGAAGGAAAGGAAGGCAAGGCAAAGCAAGGCAAGGCAAGTGTAACAAAAGGCAAGGCACGGCAAGGGGAAACAAGGCTAAGGAACGGCAACGCACGGCTACGCAATGCACGGCCAGGCAAGGAAAGGGTAACGCAAGGCAAGGCACGGTAAGGCGAGACAAGGCTAATGCACGACAACGCACGGCTAGGCAATGCACGGCAAGGCAAGGAAAGGGTAACGCAAGGCAAGTCCCGGTCAGGCGAGGCAAGGCTAATGCACGACAACGCAAGGCTAGGCAATGCACGGAAGGCAAGCAAAGAGTAACGGAAGGCAAGGAAGGCAAGGGAAACCAAGGCAAGGCAAGGGTAACGGAAGGAACGGCTCGGCAAGGGGAAAAAAGGCTAAGGCCCGGCAACGCAGGGCTAGGCAATGCACGGCAAGGCAAGGAAAGGGTAACGCAAGGCAAGGCACGGTTTGGGGAGGCAAGGCTAATGCACGACAACGCAAGGCTAGGCAGTGCACGGCTAGGCAAGGAACGAGTAACGGAAGGAAAGGAAGGCAATGCAAATCAAGGCAAGGCAAGTGTAACAAAAGGCAAGGCACGGCAAGGGGAAACAAGGCTAAGGAACGGCAACGCACGGCTAGGCAATGCACGGCCAGGCAAGGAAAGGGTAACGCAAGGCAAGGCACGGTATGGCAAGACAAGGCTAATGCACGACAACGCACGGCTAGGCAATGCACGGCAAGGCAAGGAAAGGGTAACGCAAGGCAAGGCACGGTCAGGCGAGGCAAGGCTAATGCACGACAACGCAAGGCTAAGCAATGCACCGAAGGTAGCACGGAAGGCAAGGAAAGAGTGACGGAAGGCAAGGAAGGCAAGGGAAAACAAGGCAAGGCAAGGGTAACGGAAGGAACGGCACGGCAAGGGGAAACAAGGCTAAGGCACGGCAACGCATGGCTAGGCAATGCACGGCAAGGCAAGGAAAGGGTAACGCAAGGCAAGGCACGGAGAGGCAAGGCAAGGCTGATGCACGACAACGCACGGCTAGGCAATGCACGGGAAGGCAAGGAAAGGGTAACGCAAGGCAAGGCACGGTCAGGCGAGGCAAGGCTAAGGCACGACAACGCAAGGCTAGGCAATTCACGAAAGGCAAGCAAAGAGTAACGGAAGGCAAGGAAGGCAAGGGAAAGCAGGGGAAGGCAAGGGTAACGGAAGGAACGGCACGGTAAGTGGAAACAAAGCTAAGGCACGGCAACGCAAGGCTAAGCAATGCAAAGCCAGGCAAGGAAAGGGTAACGCAAGGCAAGGCACGGTAAGGCAAGGCGAGGCTAATGCACGACAACGCACGGCTAGGCAATGCACGGCAAGGCAAGGAAAGGGTAACGCGAGGCAAGGCACGGTTAGGCGAGGCACGCTAAGGCACGTCAACGCAAGGCTAGGCAATGCACGGAAGGCAAGCAAAGAGTAACGGAAGGCAAGGAATGCAAGGCAAAGCAAGGCAAAGCAAGCAAGGCTATGGCAAGGTGAAACAAGGCTAAGGCACCACAACGCACGGCTAGGCAATGCACGGCCAGCCAAGGAAAAGGTAACGCAAGGCAAGGCCCTCTGAAGCAAGGCAAGGCTAATGCACGACAGCGCAAGGCTAGGCAATGCACGGAAAGCAAGCAAAGAGTAACGGAAACCAAGGAAGGCAAGGGAAAGCAAGGCAAGGCAAGGGTAACGGAAGGAACGGCACGGCAAGGGGAAACAAGGCTAAGGCACGACAACGCACGGCTAGGCAATGCACGGGAAGGCAAGGAAAGGGTAACGCCAGGCAAGGCACGGTCAGGCAAGGCAAGGCTAAGGCACGACAACGCAAGGGTAGGCAATGCACGGAAGGAAAGCAAAGAGTAACGGAAGGCAAGGAAACCATGGGAAAGCAAGGGAAGGCAAGGGTAACGGAAGGAACGGCACGGCAAGGGGAAACAAGGCTAAGGCACGACAACACAGGCCTAGGCAATGCAGGGTAAGGCAAGGAAAGGGTAACGCAAGGCAAGGCACGTTTTGGGGAGGCAAGTCTAATGCACGACAACGCAAGGCTAGGCAATGCACGGAAGGCAAGCAAAGAGTAACGGAAGGCAAGGAATGCAAGGCAAAGCAAGGCAACGCAAGCAAGTCTATGGCAAGGTGAAAACAGGCTAAGACCCGACAAGGCAAGGCTAGGCAATGCACGGAAGGCAAGCAAAGAGTAACGGAAGGCAAGGAAGGCAAGGGAAAGCAAGGCAAGGCAATGGTAACGGAAAGAACGGCACGGCAAGGGGAAACAAGGCTGATGCACGACAACGCACTGCTAGGCAATGCACTGCAAGGCAAGGAAAGGGTAACACAAGGCAAGTTCCGGTGAGGCAAGGCAAGGCTGATGCACGACAACGCACGGCTAGGCAATGCACGGCAAGGCAAGGAAAGGGTAACACAAGGCAAGGCACGGTCAGGCGAGGCAAGGCTAAGGCACGACAACGCAAGGCTAGGCAGTGCACGGCTAGGCAAGGAAAGAGTAACGGAAGGAAAGGAAGGCAAGGCAAAGCAAGGCAAGGCAAGTGTAACAAAAGGCAAGGCACGGCAAGGGGAAACAATGCTAAGGAACGGCAACGCACGGCTAGGCAATGCACTGCCAGGCAAGGAAAGGGTAACGCAAGGCAAGGCACGGAAAGACAAGACAAGGCTAATCCACGACAACGCACGGCTAGGCAATGCACGGCAAGGCAAGGAAAGGGTAACGCAAGGCAAGGCACGGTCCGGAGAGCCAAGGCTAATGCACGACAACGCAAGGCTAGGCAATGCACGGAAGGCAAGCAAAGAGTAACGGAAGGCAAGGAAGGCAAGGGAAACCAAGGCAATGCAAGGGTAACGGAAGGAACGGCTCGGCAAGGGGAAACAAGGCTAAGGCACGGCAACGCAGGGCTAGGCAATGCACGGCAAGGCAAGGAAAGGGTAACGTAAGGCAAGGCACTGTCAGGCGAGGCAAAGCTAATGCACGACATCGCAAGGCTAGGCAGTGCACGGCTAGGCAAGGAAAGAGTAACGGAAGGAAAGGAAGGCAAGGCAAAGCATGGCAAGGCAAGTGTAACAACAGGCACGGCACGGCAAGGGGAAACAAGGCTAAGGCACGACAACGCAAGGCTAGGCAATGCACGGAAGGCAAGCAAAGAGTAACGGAAGGCAAGGAATGCAAAGGAAAGCAGGGGAAGGCAAGGGTAATGAAAGGAACGGCACGGTAAGGGGAAACAAGGCTAAGGCACGACAACACAGGGGTAGGCAATGCAGGGCAAGGCAAGGAAAGGGTAACGCAAGGCAAGGCACGGTTTGGGGAGGCAAGGCTAATGCACGACAACGCAAGGCTAGGCAATGCACGGAAGGCAAGCAAAGAGTAACGGAAGGCAAGGAAGGCAAGGGAAAGCAAGCCAAGGCAAGGGTAACGGAAGGAACTGCACGGAAAGGGGAAACAAGGCTAAGGCACGGCAACGCACGGCTAGGCAATGCACGGCAAGGCAAGGAAAGGGTAACGCAAGGCAAGGCACGGTGAGGCAAGGCAAGGCTAATGCACGACAACGCACGGCTAGGCAATGAACGGCAAGGCAAGGAAAGGGTAACGCAAGGCAAGGCACGGTCAGGCGAGGCAAGGCTAAGGCACGACAACGCAAGGCTAGGCAATGCACGGCAAGGAAAGGAAAGGGTAACGCAAGGCAAGGCAAGGCAAGGCAAGGCTAAGGCACGAAAACGCACGGCTAGGCAATGCACGGCAAGACAAGGAAAGGGTAACGCAAGGCAAGGCACGGTCAAGCCAGGCAAGGTTAAGGCACGACAACGCAAGGCTAGGCAGTGCACGACAAGGCAATTAAAGAGTAACGGAACGCAAGGAAGGCAAGGGAAAGCAAGGCAAGGCAAGTGTAACGGAAGGAACGGCACGGCAAGGGGAAACAAGGCTAAGGCACGACAACGCAAGGCTAGGCAATGCACGGAAGGCAAGCAAAGAGTAACGGAAGGCAAGGAATGCAAAGGAAAGCAGGGGAAGGCAAGGGTAACGAAAGGAACGGCACGGTAAGGGGAAACAAGGCTAAGGCACGACAACACAGGGCTAGGCAATGCAGGGCAAGGCAAGGAAAGGGTAACGCAAGGCAAGGCACGGTTTGGGGAGGCAAGGCTAATGCACGACAACGCAAGGCTAGGCAATGCACGGAAGGCAAGCAAAGAGTAACGGAAGGCAAGGAAGGCAAGGGAAAGCAAGGCAAGGCAAGGGTAACGGAAGGAACGGCACGGCAAGGGGAAACAAGGCTAAGGCACGGCAACGCACGGCTAGGCAATGCACGGCAAGGCAAGGAAAGGGTAACGCAAGGCAAGGCACGGTGAGGCAAGGCAAGGCTGATGCACGACAACGCACGGCTAGGCAATGCACGGAAGGCAAGCAAAGAGTAACGGAAGGCAAGGAAGGCAAGGGAAACCAAGGCAAGGCAAGGGTAACGGAAGGAACGGCTCGGCAAGGGGAAACAAGGCTAAGGCACGGCAACGCAGGGCTAGGCAATGCACGGCAAGGCAAGGAAAGGGTAACGCAAGGCAAGGCACTGTCAGGCGAGGCAAAGCTAATGCACGACATCGCAAGGCTAGGCAGTGCACGGCTAGGCAAGGAAAGAGTAACGGAAGGAAAGGAAGGCAAGGCAAAGCAAGGCAAGGCAAGTGTAACAAAAGGCACGGCACGGCAAGGGGAAACAAGGCTAAGGCACAACAACGCAAGGCTAGGCAATGCACGGAAGGCAAGCAAAGAGTAACGGAAGGCAAGGAAGGCAAGGGAAAGCAAGGCAAGGCAAGGGTACCGGAAGGAACGGCACGGCAAGGGGAAACAAGGCTAAGGCACGGCAACGCACGGCTAGGCAATGCACGGCAATGCAAGGAAAGGGTAACGCAAGGCAAGGCACGGTGAGGCAAGGCAAGGCTGATGCACGACAACGCACGGCTAGGCAATGCACGGCAAGGCAAGGAAAGGGTAACGCAAGGCAAGGCACGGTTAGGCGAGGCAAGGCTAAGGCACGACAACGCAAGGCTAGGCAATGCACGGAAGGCAAGCAAAGAGTAACGGAAGGCAAGGAATGCAAGGCAAAGCAAGGCAACGCAAGCAAGGCTATGGCAAGGTGAAAAAAGGCTAAGGCAGGACAACGCAAGGCTAGGCAATGCGCGGAAGGCAAGCAAAGAGTAACGGAATGGAAGGAATGCAAGGCAAAGCAAGGCAAAGCAAGCAAGACTATGGCAAGGTGAAACAAGGCTAAGGCACCACAACGCACGGCTAGGCAATGCACGGCCAGCCAAGGAAAAGGTCACGCAAGGCAAGGCACTCTGAGGCAAGGCAAGGCTAATGCACGACAGCGCAAGCCTAGGCAATGCACGGAAGGCAAACAAAGAGTAACGGAAACCCAGGAAGGCAAGGGAAAGCAAGGCAAGGCAAGGGTAAAGGAAGGAACGGCACGGCAAGGGGAAACAAGGCTAAGGCACGACAACGCACGGCTAGGCAATGCACGGCAAGGCAAGGAAAGGGTAACGCCAGGCAAGGCCCGGTCAGGCCAGCCAAGGCTAAGGCGCGACAATGCAAGGGTAGGCAATGCACGGAAGGAAAGCAAAGAGTAACGGAAGGCAAGGAATGCAAAGGAAAGCAGGGGAAGGCAAGGGTAACGAAAAGAACGGCACGGCAAGGGGAAACAAGGCTAAGGCACGACAACGCAGGGCTAGGCAATGCACGGCAAGGCAAGGAAAGGGTAACGCAAGGCAAGGCACGGTCTGGCGAGGCCAGGGTAATGCACGACAACGCAAGGCTACGCAGTGCACGGCTAGGCAAGGAAAGAGTAATGGAAGGAAAGGAAGGCAAGGCAAAGCAAGGCAAGGCAAGTGTAACAAAAGGCACGGCAAGGCAAGGAGAAACAAGGCTAAGGCACGGCAACGCAAGGCTAAGCAATGCAAAGACAGGCAAAGAAAGGGTAACGCAAGGCAAGGCACGGTAAGGCAAGGCGAGGATAATGCACGACAACGCACGGCTAGGCAATGCACGGCAAGGCAAGGAAAGGGTAACGCAAGGCAAGGCCCGGTTAGGCGAGGCAAGGCTAAGGCACGACAACGAAAGGCTAGGCAATGCACGGAAGGCAAGCAAAGAGTAACGGAAGGCAAGGAATGCAAGGCAAAGCAAGGCAACGCAAGCAAAGCTATGGCAAGGTGAAAAAAGGCTAAGGCAGGACAACGCAAGGCTAGGCAATGCGCGGAAGGCAAGCAAAGAGTAACGGAAGGCAAGGAATGCAAGGCAAAGCAAGGCAAAGCAAGCAAGGCTATGGCAAGGTGAAACAAGGCTAAGGCACCACAACGCACGGCTAGGCAATGCACGGCCAGCCAAGGAAAAGGTAACGCAAGGCAAGGCACTGTGAGGCAAGGCAAGGCTAATGCACGACAGCGCAAGGCTAGGCAATGCACGGAAGGCAAGCAAAGAGTAACGGAAACCAAGGAAGGCAAGGGAAAGCAAGGCAAGGCAAGGGTAACGGAAGGAACGGCACGGCAAGGGGAAACAAGGCTAAGGCACGACAGCGCACGGCTAGGCAATGCACGGCAAGGCAAGGAAAGGGTAACGCCAGGCAAGGCACGGTCAGGCAAGGCAAGGCTAATGCACGACAAGGCAAGGCTAGGCAGTGCACGGCAAGGCAAGGAAACGGTAACGCAAGGCAAGGCACTGTCAGGCGAGGCAAGGCTAAGGCACGACAACGCAAGGCTAGGCAATGCACGGAAGGAAAGCAAAGAGTAACGGAAGGCAAGAAAAACAAGGGAAAGCAAGGCAAGGTAAGGGTAACGCAAGGCAAGGCACGGTGAGGCAAGGCAAGGCTGATGCACGACAACGCACGGCTAGGCAATTCACGGCAAGGCAAGGAAAGGGTAACGCAAGGCAAGGCACGATCAGGCGAGGCAAGGCTAAGGCACGACAACGCAAGGCTAGGCAATGCACGGAAGGCAAGCAAAGAGTAACGGAAGGCAAGGAAAGCAAGGGAAAGCAGGGGAAGGCAAGGGTAACGGAAGGAACGGCACGGTAAGGGCAAACAAGACTAAGGCACGACAACTCAGGGCTGGGCAATGCAGGGCAAGGCAAGGAAATGGTAACGCAAGGCAAGGCACGGTTTGGGGAGGCAAGGCTAATACACGACAACGCAAGGCTAGGCAGTGCACGGCTAGGCAAGGAAAGAGTAACGGAAGGAAAGGAAGGCAAGGCAAAGCAAGGAAAGGCAAGTGTAACAAAAGGCAAGGCACGGCAAGGGAAACAAGGCTAAGGAACGGCAACGCACGGCTAGGCAATGCACGGCCAGGCAAGGAAAGGGTAACGCAAGATAAGGCACGGTAAGGCAAGACAAGGCTAATGCACGACAACGCACGGCTAGGCAATGCACGGCAAGGCAAGGAAAGGGTAACGCAAGGCAAGGCACGGTTCGGCGAGGCAAGGCTAATGCACGACAACGCAAGGCTAGGCAATGCACGGAAGGCAAGCAAAGAGTAACGGAAGGCAAGGAAGGCAAGGGCAAGGCAAGGCAAGGGTAACGGAAGGAACGGCACGGCAAGGGGAAACGGAAGGCAAGGCACGGCAAGGGGAAACAAGGCTAAGGCACGGCAACGCAGGGCTAGGCAATGCACGGCAAGGCAAGGAAAGGGTAACGCAAGGCAAGGCACGGTCAGGCGAGGCAAGGCTAAGGCACGACAACGCAAGGCTAGGCAATGCACGGAAGGCAAGCAAAGAGTAACGGAAGGAAAGGAATGAAAGGGAAAGCAGGGGAAGGTATGGGTAACGAAAGGAACGGCACGGTAAGGGGAAACAAGGCTAAGGCACGACAACACAGGGCTAGGCAATGCAGGGCAAGGCAAGGAAAGGGTAACGCAAGGCAAGGCACGGTCAGGCAAGGCAAGGCTAATGCACGACAACGCACGGCTAGGCAATGCACGGCAAGGCAAGGAAAGGGTAACGCAAGGCAAGGCACGGTTAGGCGAGGCAAGGCTAAGGCACGACAACGCAAGGCTAGGCAATGCACGGAAGGCAAGCAAAGAGTAACGGAAGGCAAGGAATGCAAAGGAAAGCAGGGGAAGGCAAGGGTAACGAAAGGAACGGCACGGTAAGGGGAAACAAGGCTAAGGCACGACAACACAGGGCTAGGCAATGCAGGGCAAGGCAAGGAAAGGGTAACGCAAGGCAAGGCACGGTTTGGGGAGGCAAGGCTAATGCACGACAACGCAAGGCTAGGCAATGCACGGAAGGCAAGCAAAGAGTAACGGAAGGCAAGGAAGGCAAGGGAAAGCAAGGCAAGGCAAGGGTAACGGAAGGAACGGCACGGCAAGGGGAAACAAGGCTAAGGCACGACAACGCACGGCCTAGGCAATGCACGGTAAGGCAAGGAAAGGGTAACGCAAGGCAAGGCACGTTTTGAGGCAAGGCAAGTCTAATGCACGACAACGCAAGGCTAGGCAATGCACGGAAGGCAAGCAAAGAGTAACGGAAGGCAAGGAAGGCAAGGCAAAGCAAGGCAACGCAAGCAAGTCTATGGCAAGGTGAAAACAGGCTAAGACCCGACAAGGCAAGGCTAGGCAATGCACGGAAGGCAAGCAAAGAGTAACGGAAGGCAAGGAAGGCAAGGGAAAGCAAGGCAAGGCAAGGGTAACGGAAGGAACGGCACGCCAAGGGGAAACAAGGCTAAGGCACGACAACGCACTGCTAGGCAATGCACGGCAAGGCAAGGAAAGGGTAACGCAAGGCAAGGCACGGTGAGGCAAGGCAAGGCTAATGCACGACAACGCACGGCTAGGCAATTCACGGCAAGGCAAGGAAAGGGTAACGCAAGGCAAGGCACGGTCAGGCGAGGCAAGGCTAAGGCACGAAAACGCAAGGCTAGGCAATGCACGGAAGGCAAGCAAAGAGTAACGGAAGGCACGGAATGCAAGGGAAAGCAGGGGAAGTCAAGGGTAACGGAAGGAACGGCACGGTAAGGGCAAACAAGGCTAAGGCACGACAACACAGGGCTAGGCAATGCAGGGCAAGGCAAGGAAAGGGTAACGCAAGGCAAGGCACGGTCAGGCGAGGCAAGGCTAAGGAACGACAACGCAAGGCTAGGCAATGCACGGAAGGGAAGCAAAGAGTAACGGAAGGGAAGGAAGGCAAGGGAAAGCAAGGCAAGGCAATGGTAACGGAAGGAACGGCACGGCAAGGGGAAACAAGGCTAAGGCACGACAACGCACGGCTAGGCAATGCACTGCAAGGCAAGGAAAGGGTAACGCAAGGCAAGGCACGGTGAGGCAAGGCAAGGCTGATGCACGACAATGCACGGCTAGGCAATTCACGGCAAAGGCAAGGAAAGGGTAACGCAAGGCAAGGCACGGGCAGGCGAGGCAAGGCTAAGGCACGACTACGCAAGGCTAGGCAATGCACGGAAGGCAAGCAAAGAGTAACGGAAGGAAAGGAATGAAAGGGAAAGCAGGGGAAGGTATGGGTAACGAAAGGAACGGCACGGTAAGGGGAAACAAGGCTAAGGCACGACAACACAGGGCTAGGCAATGCAGGGCAAGGCAAGGAAAGGGTAACGCAAGGCAAGGCACGGTTTGGGGAGGCAAGGCTAATGCACGACAACGCACGGCTAGGCAATGCACGGCAAGGCAAGGAAAGGGTAACGCAAGGCAAGGCACGGTCAGTCGAGGCAAGGCTAATGCACGACAACGCAAGGCTAGGCAATGCACGGAAGGCAAGCAAAGAGTAACGGAAGGCAAGGAAGGCAAGGGCAACCAAGGCAAGGCAAGGGTAACGGAAGGAACGGCTCGGCAAGGGGAAACAAGGCTAAGGCACGGCAACGCAGGGCTAGGCAATGCACGGCAAGGCAAGGAAAGGGTAACGCAAGGCAAGGCACGTTTTGGGGAGGCAAGGCTAATGCACGACAACGCAAGGCTAGGCAGTGCACGGTTAGGCAAGGAACGAGTAACGGAAGGAAAGGAAGGCAAGGCAAATCAAGGCAAGGCAAGTGTAACAAAAGGCAAGGCACGGCAAGGGGAAACAAGGCTAAGGAACGGCAACGCACGGCTAGGCAATGCACGGCCAGTCAAGGAAAGGGTAACGCAAGGCAAGGTACGGTAAGGCAAGACAAGGCTAATGCACGACAACGCACGGCTAGGCAATGCACGGCAAGGCAAGGAAAGGGTAACGCAAGGCAAGGCACGGTCAGGCGAGGCAAGGCTAATGCACGACAACGCAAGGCTAGGCAATGCACGGAAGGCAAGCAAAGAGTAACGGAAGGCAAGGAAGGCAAGGGAAACCAAGGCAAGGCAAAGGTAACGGAAGGAACGGCTCGGCAAGGGGAAACAAGGCTAAGGCACGGCATCGCAGGGCTAGGCAATGCACGGCAAGGCAAGGAAAGGGTAACGCAAGGCAAGGCACTGTCAGGCGAGGCAAAGCTAATGCACGACATCGCAAGGCTAGGCAGTGCACGGCTAGGCAAGGAAAGAGTAACGGAAGGAAAGGAAGGCAAGGCAAAGCATGGCAAGGCAAGTGTAACAAGAGGCACGGCACGGCAAGGGGAAACAAGGCTAAGGCACAAAAACGCAAGGCTAGGCAATGCACGGAAGGCAAGCAAAGAGTAACGGAAGGCAAGGAATGCAAAGGAAAGCAGGGGAAGGCAAGGGTAACGAAAGGAACGGCACGGTAAGGGGAAACAAGGCTAAGGCACGACAACAGAGGACTAGGCAATGCAGGGCAAGGCAAGGAAATGGTAACGCAAGGCAAGGCACGGTTTGGGGAGGCAAGGCTAATGCACGACAACGCAAGGCTAGGCAATGCACGGAAGGCAAGCAAAGAGTAACGGAAGGCAAGGAAGGCAAGGGAAAGCAAGGCAAGGCAAGGGTAACTGAAGGAACGGCACGGCAAGGGGAAACAAGGCTAAGGCACAGCAACGCACGGCTAGGCAATGCACGGCAAGGCAAGGAAAGGGTAACGCAAGGCAAGGCACGGTCAGGCAAGGCAAGGCTAATGCACGACAACGCAAGGCTAGGCAATGCACGGAAGGCAAGCAAAGAGTAACGGAAGGCAAGGAATGCAAGGCAAAGCAAGGCAAAGCAAGCAAGGCTATGGCAAGGTGAAACAAGGCTAAGGCACCACAACGCACGGCTAGGCAATGCACGGCCAGCCAAGGAAAAGGTAACGCAAAGCAAGGCACTCTGAGGCAAGGCAAGGCTAATGCACGACAGCGCAAGTCTAGGCAATGCACGGAAGGCAAGCAAAGAGTAACGGAAACCAAGGAAGGCAAGGGAAAGCAAGGCAAGGCAAGGGTAACGGAAGGAACGGCACGGCAAGGGGAAACAAGGCTAAGGCACGACAACGCACGGCTAGGCAATGCACGGCAAGGCAAGGAAAGGGTAACGCAAGGCAAGGCACGGTCAGGCAAGGTAAGGCTAATGCACGACAACGCAAGGCTAGGCAGTGCACGGTAAGGCAAGGAAAGGGTAACGCAAGGCAAGGCACTGTCAGGCGAGGCAAGGCTAAGGCACGACAACGCAGGGGTAGGCAATGCACGGAAGGAAAGCAAAGAGTAACGGAAGGCAAGGAAAGCAAGGGAAAGCAAGGGAAGGCAAGGGTAACGGAAGGAACGGCACGGCAAGGGGAAACAAGGCTAAGGCACGACAACACAGGGCTAGGCAATGCAGGGCAAGGCAAGGAAAGGGTAACGGAAGGCAAGGAATGCAAGGCAAAGCAAGGCAACGCAAGCAAGGCTATGGCAAGGTGAAAAAAGGCTAAGGCAGGACAACGCAAGGCTAGGCAATGCGCGGAAGGCAAGCAAAGAGTAACGGAAGGCAAGGAATGCAAGGCAAAGCAAGGCAAAGCAAGCAAGGCTATGGCAAGGTGAAACAAGGCTGAGGCACCACAACGCACGGCTAGGCAATGCACGGCCAGCCAAGGAAAAGGTAATGCAAGGCAAGGCACTCTCAGGCGAGGCAAGGCTAATGCACGACAACGCAAGGCTAGGCAATGCACGGAAGGCAAGCAAAGAGTAACGGAAATCAAGGAAGGCAAGGGAAAGCAAGGCAAGGCAAGGGTAACGGAAGGAACGGCACGGCAAGGGGAAAGAAGGCTAAGGCACGACAACGCACGGCTAGGCAATGCACGGCAAGGCAAGGAAAGGGTAACGCCAGGCAAGGCACGGTCAGGCAAGGCAAGGCTAATGCACGACAAGGCAAGGCTAGGGAGTGCACGGCAAGGCAAGGAAAGGGTAACGAAAGGCAAGGCACTGTCAGGCGAGGCAAGGCTAAGGCACGACAACGCAAGGGTAGGCAATGCACGGAAGGAAAGCAAAGAGTAACGGAAGGCAAGGAAAGCAAGGGAAAGCAAGGGAAGGCAAGGGTAACGGAAGGAACGGCATGGCAAGGGGAAACAAGGCTAAGGCACGACAACACAGGGCTAGGCAATGCAGGGCAAGGCAAGGAAAGGGTAACGCAAGGCAAGGCACGGTTTGGGGAGGCAAGGCTAATGCACGACAACGCAAGGCTAGGCAATGCACGGAAGGCAAGCAAAGAGTAACGGAAGGCAAGGAATGCAAGGCAAAGCAAGGCAACGCAAGCAAGGCTATGGCAAGGTGAAAAAAGGCTAAGGCAAGACAACGAAAGGCTAGGCAATGCACGGAAGGCAAGCAAAGAGTAACGGAAGGCAAGGAAGGCAAATGAAAGCAAGGCAAGGCAAGGGTAACGGAAGGAACGGCACGGCAAGGGGAAACAAGGCTAAGGCACGGCAACGCACGGCTAGGCAATGCACGGCAAGGCAAGGAAAGGGTAACGCAAGGCAAGGCACGGTGAGGCAAGGCAAGGCTGATGCACGACAACACACGGCTAGGCAATGCAGGGCAAGGCAAGGAAAGGGTAACGCAAGGCAAGGCACGGTTTGGGGAGGCAACGCTAATGCACGACAACGCAAGGCTAGGCAATGCACGGAAAGCAAGCAAAGAGTAACGGAAGGCAAGGAATGCAAGGCAAAGCAAGGCAACGCAAGCAAGTCTATGGCAAGGTGAAAAAAGGCTAAGGCACGACCACGCAAGGCTAGGCAATGCACGGAAGGCAAGCAAAGAGTAACGGAAGGCAAGGAAGGCAAGGGAAACCAAGGCAAGGCAAGGGTAATGGAAGGAACGTCTCGGCAAGGGGAAACAAGGCTAAGGCACAACAACGCAAGGCTAGGCAATGCACGGAAGGCAAGCAAAGAGTAACGGAAGGCAAGGAATGCAAAGGAAAGCAGGGGAACGCAAGGGTAACGAAAGGAACGGCACGGTAAGGGGAAACAAGGCTAAGGCACGACAACAGAGGGCTAGGCAATGCAGGGCAAGGCAAGGAAAGGGTAACGCAAGGCAAGGCACGGTTTGGGGAGGCAAGGCTAATGCACGACAACGCAAGGCTAGGCAATGCACGGAAGGCAAGCAAAGAGTAACGGAAGGCAAGGAAGGCAAGGGAAAGCAAGGCAAGGCAAGGGTAACGGAAGGAACGGCACGGCAAGGGGAAACAAGGCTAAGGCACGGCAACGCACGGCTAGGCAATGCACGGCAAGGCAAGGAAAGGGTAACGCAAGGCAAGGCACGGTGAGGCAAGGCAAGGCTGATGCACGACAACGCACGGCTAGGCAATGCACGGAAGGCACGAAAAGAGTAACGGAAGGCAAGGAAGGCAAGGGAAACCAAGGCAAGGCAAGGGTAACGGAAGGAACGGCTCGGCAAGGGGAAACAAGGCTAAGGCACGGCAACGCAGGGCTAGGCAATGCACGGCAAGGCAAGGAAAAGGTAACGCAAGGCAAGGCACTGTCAGGCGAGGCAAAGCTAATGCACGACATCGCAAGGCTAGGCAGTGCACGGCTAGGCAAGGAAAGAGTAACGGAAGGAAAGGAAGGCAAGGCAAAGCATGGCAAGGCAAGTGTAACAACAGGCACGGCACGGCAAGGGGAAACAAGGCTAAGGCACGACAACGCAAGGCTAGGCAATGCACGGAAGGCAAGCAAAGAGTAACGGAAGGCAAGGAATGCAAAGGAAAGCAGGGGAAGGCAAGGGTAACGAAAGGAACGGCACGGTAAGGGGAAACAAGGCTAAGGCACGACAACAGAGGGCTAGGCAATGCAGGGCAAGGCAAGGAAAGGGTAACGCAAGGCAAGGCACGGTTTGGGGAGGCAAGGCTAATGCACGACAACGCAATGCTAGGCAATGCACGGAAGGCAAGCAAAGAGTAACGGAAGGCAAGGAAGGCAAGGGAAAGCAAGGCAAGGCAAGGGTAACGGAAGGAACGGCACGGCAAGGGGAAACAAGGCTAAGGCACGGCAACGCACGGCTAGGCAATGCACGGCAATGCATGGAAAGGGTAACGCAAGGCAAGGCACGGTGAGGCAAGGCAAGGCTGATGCACGACAACGCACGGCTAGGCAATGCACGGCAAGGCAAGGAAAGGGTAACGCAAGGCAAGGCACGGTTAGGCGAGGCAAGGCTAAGGCACGACAACGCAAGGCTAGGCAATGCACGGAAGGCAAGCAAAGAGTAACGGAAGGCAAGGAATGCAAGGCAAAGCAAGGCAACGCAAGCAAGGCTATGGCAAGGTGAAAAAAGGCTAAGGCAGGACAACGCAAGGCTAGGCAATGCGCGGAAGGCAAGCAAAGAGTAACGGAAGGCAAGGAATGCAAGGCAAAGCAAGGCAAAGCAAGCAAGACTATGGCAAGGTGAAACAAGGCTAAGGCACCACAACGCACGGCTAGGCAATGCACGGCCAGCCAAGGAAAAGGTAACGCAAGGCAAGGCACTCTGAGGCAAGGCAAGGCTAATGCACGACAGCGCAAGCCTAGGCAATGCACGGAAGGCAAGCAAAGAGTAACGGAAACCCAGGACGGCAAGGGAAAGCAAGGCAAGGCAAGGGTAAAGGAAGGAACGGCACGGCAAGGGGAAACAAGGCTAAGGCACGACAACGCACGGCTAGGCAATGCACGGCAAGGCAAGGAAAGGGTAACGCCAGGCAAGGCCCGGTCAGGCAAGCCAAGGCTAAGGCGCGACAACGCAAGGGTAGGCAATGCACGGAAGGAAAGCAAAGAGTAACGGAAGGCAAGGAATGCAAAGGAAAGCAGGGGAAGGCAAGGGTAACGAAAAGAACGGCACGGCAAGGGGAAACAAGGCTAAGGCACGACAACGCAGGGCTAGGCAATGCACGGCAAGGCAAGGAAAGGGTAACGCAAGGCAAGGCACGGTCTGGCGAGGCCAGGGTAATGCACGACAACGCAAGGCTACGCAGTGCACGGCTAGGCAAGGAAAGAGTAATGGAAGGAAAGGAAGGCAAGGCAAAGCAAGGCAAGGCAAGTGTAACAAAAGGCACGGCAAGGCAAGGGGAAACAAGGCTAAGGCACGGCAACGCAAGGCTAAGCAATGCAAAGACAGGCAAAGAAAGGGTAACGGAAGGCAAGGCACGGTAAGGCAAGGTGAGGATAATGCACGACAACGCACGGCTAGGCAATGCACGGCAAGGCAAGGAAAGGGTAACGCAAGGCAAGGCCCGGTTAGGCGAGGCAAGGCTAAGGCACGACAACGCAAGGCTAGGCAATGCACGGAAGGCAAGCAAAGAGTAACGGAAGGCAAGGAATGCAAGGCAAAGCAAGGCAACGCAAGCAAGGCTATGGCAAGGTGAAAAAAGGCTAAGGCAGGACAACGCAAGGCTAGGCAATGCGCGGAAGGCAAGCAAAGAGTAACGGAAGGCAAGGAATGCAAGGCAAAGCAAGGCAAAGCAAGCAAGGCTATGGCAAGGTGAAACAAGGCTAAGGCACCACAACGCACGGCTAGGCAATGCACGGCCAGCCAAGGAAAAGGTAACGCAAGGCAAGGCACTGTGAGGCAAGGCAAGGCTAATGCACGACAACGCAAGGCTAGGCAGTGCACGGAAAGGCAAGGAAAGAGTAACGGAAGGCAAGGAAGGCAAGGGAAAGCAATGCAAGGCAAGGGTAACGGAAGGAACGCACGGCAAGGGGAAACAAGGCTAAGGCACGACAGCGCACGGCTAGGCAATGCACGGCAAGGCAAGGAAAGGGTAACGCCAGGCAAGGCACGGTCAGGCAAGGCAAGGCTAATGCACGACAAGGCAAGGCTAGGCAGTGCACGGCAAGGCAAGGAAACGGTAACGCAAGGCAAGGCACTGTCAGGCGAGGCAAGGCTAAGGCACGACAACGCAAGGCTAGGCAATGCACGGAAGGAAAGCAAAGAGTAACGGAAGGCAAGAAAAACAAGGGAAAGCAAGGCAAGGTAAGGGTAACACAAGGCAAGGCACGGTGAGGCAAGGCAAGGCTGATGCACGACAACGCACGGCTAGGCAATTCACGGCAAGGCATGGAAAGGGTAACGCAAGGCAAGGCACGATCAGGCGAGGCAAGGCTCAGGCACGACAACGCAAGGCTAGGCAATGCACAGAAGGCAAGCAAAGAGTAACGGAAGGCAAGGAATGCTAGGGAAAGCAGGGGAAGGCAAGGGTAACGGAAGGAACGGCACGGTAAGGGCAAACAAGACTAAGGCACGACAACTCAGGGCTGGGCAATGCAGGGCAAGGCAAGGAAATGGTAACGCAAGGCAAGGCACGGTTTGGGGAGGCAAGGCTAATACACGACAACGCAAGGCTAGGCAGTGCACGGCTAGGCAAGGAAAGAGTAACGGAAGGAAAGGAAGGCAAGGCAAAGCAAGGAAAGGCAAGTGTAACAAAAGGCAAGGCACGGCAAGGGAAACAAGGCTAAGGAACGGCAACGCACGGCTAGGCAATGCACTGCAAGGCAAGGAAAGGGTAACGCAAGGCAAGGCACGGAGAGGCAAGACAAGGCAAATGCAGGACAACGCTCGGCTAGGCAATGCACGGCAAGGCAAGGAAAGGGTACCGCAAGGCAAGGCACGGTCAGGCGAGGCAAGGCTAAGGAACGACAACGCAAGGCTAGGCAATGCACGGAAGGGAAGCAAAGAGTAACGGAAGGGAAGGAAGGCAAGGGAAAGCAAGGCAAGGCAATGGTAACGGAAAGAACGGCACGGCAAGGGGAAACAAGGCTAAGGCACGACAACGAACGGCTAGGCAATGTACTGCAAGGCAAGGAAAGGGTAACGCAAGGCAATGCACGGTGAGGAAAGGCAAGGCTGATGCACGACAATGCACGGCTAGGCAATTCACGGCAAGGCAAGGAAAGGGTAACGCAAGGCAAGGCACGGGCAGGCGAGGCAAGGCTAAGGCACGACTACGCAAGGCTAGGCAATGCACGGAAGGCAAGCAAAGAGTAACGGAAGGAAAGGAATGAAAGGGAAAGCAGGGGAAGGTATGGGTAACGAAAGGAACGGCACGGTAAGGGGAAACAAGGCTAAGGCACGACAACACAGGGCTAGGCAATGCAGGGCAAGGCAAGGAAAGGGTAACGCAAGGCAAGGCACGGTTTGGCAAGACAAGGCTAATGCACGACAACGCACGGCTAGGCAATGCACGGCAAGGCAAGGAAAGGGTAACGCAAGGCAAGGCACGGTCAGTCGAGGCAAGGCTAATGCACGACAACGCAAGGCTAGGCAATGCACGGAAGGCAAGCAAAGAGTAACGGAAGGCAAGGAAGGCAAGGGAAAGCAAGGCAAGGCAAGGGTAACGGAAGGAACGGCACGGCAAGGGGAAACAAGGCTAAGGCACGACAACGCAGGGCTAGGCAATGCACGACAACGCAAGGCTAGGCAATGCACGGAAGGCAAGCAAAGAGTAACGGAAGGCAAGGAAGGCAAGGGAAAGCAAGGCAAGGCAAGGGTAACGGAAGGAACGGCTCGGCAAGGGGAAACAAGGCTAAGGCACGGCATCGCAGGGCTAGGCAATGCACGGCAAGGCAAGGAAAGGGTAACGCAAGGCAAGGCACTGTCAGGCGAGGCAAAGCTAATGCACGACATCGCAAGGCTAGGCAGTGCACGGCTAGGCAAGGAAAGAGTAACGGAAGGAAAGGAAGGCAAGGCAAAGCATGGCAAGGCAAGTGTAACAAGAGGCACGGCACGGCAAGGGGAAACAAGGCTAAGGCACAAAAACGCAAGGCTAGGCAATGCACGGAAGGCAAGCAAAGAGTAACGGAAGGCAAGGAATGCAAAGGAAAGCAGGGGAAGGCAAGGGTAACGAAAGGAACGGCACGGTAAGGGGAAACAAGGCTAAGGCACGACAACACAGGGCTAGGCAATGCAGGGCAAGGCAAGGAAAGGGTAACGCAAGGCAAGGCAAGGCAAGGCTAAGACACGACAACGCAAGGCTAGGCAATGCACGGCAAGGCAAGGAAAGGGTAACGCAAGGCAAGGCACGGTCAGGCGAGGCAAGGCTAATGCACGACAACGCAAGGCTAGGCAATGCACGGAAGGCAAGCAAAGAGTAACGGAAGGCAAGGAAGGCAAGGGCAACCAAGGCAAGGCAAGTGTAACGGAAGGAACGGCTCGGCAAGGGGAAACAAGGCTAAGGCACGGCAACGCAGGGCTAGGCAATGCACGGCAAGGCAAGGAAAGGGTAACGCAAGGCAAGGCACGTTTTGGGGAGGCAAGGCTAATGCACGACAACGCAAGGCTAGGCAGTGCACGGCTAGGCAAGGAACGAGTAACGGAAGGAAAGGAAGGCAATGCAAATCAAGGCAAGGCAAGTGTAACAAAAGGCAAGTCACGGCAAGGGGAAACAAGGCTAAGGAACGGCAACGCACGGCTAGGCAATGCACGGCCAGTCAAGGAAAGGGTAACGCAAGGCAAGGTACGGTAAGGCAAGACAAGGCTAATGCATGACAACGCACGGCTAGGCAATGCACGGCAAGGCAAGGAAAGGGTAACGCAAGGCAAGGCACGGTCAGGCGAGGCAAGGCTAATGCACGACAACGCAAGGCTAGGCAATGCACGGAAGGCAAGCAAAGAGTAACGGAAGGCAAGGAAGGCAAGGGAAACCAAGGCAAGGCAAGGGTAACGGAAGGAACGGCTCCGCAAGGGGAAACAAGGCTAAGGCACGGCATCGCAGGGCTAGGCAATGCACGGCAAGGCAAGGAAAGGGTAACGCAAGGCAAGGCACTGTCAGGCGAGGCAAAGCTAATGCACGACATCGCAAGGCTAGGCAGTGCACGGCTAGGCAAGGAAAGAGTAACGGAAGGAAAGGAAGGCAAGGCAAAGCATGGCAAGGCAAGTGTAACAAGAGGCACGGCACGGCAAGGGGAAACAAGGCTAAGGCACAAAAACGCAAGGCTAGGCAATGCACGGAAGGCAAGCAAAGAGTAACGGAAGGCAAGGAATGCAAAGGAAAGCAGGGGAAGGCAAGGGTAACGGAAGGAACGGCACGGCAAGGGGAAACAAGGCTAAGGCACGACAACAGAGGACTAGGCAATGCAGGGCAAGGCAAGGAAATGGTAACGCAAGGCAAGGCACGGTTTGGGGAGGCAAGGCTAATGCACGACAACGCAAGGCTAGGCAATGCACGGAAGGCAAGCAAAGAGTAACGGAAGGCAAGGAAGGCAAGGGAAAGCAAGGCAAGGCAAGGGTAACTGAAGGAACGGCACGGCAAGGGGAAACAAGGCTAAGGCACAGCAACGCACGGCTAGGCAATGCACGGCAAGGCAAGGAAAGGGTAACGCAAGGTAAGGCACGGTTAGGCGAGGCAAGGCTAAGGCACGACAACGCAAGGCTAGGCAATGCACGGAAGGCAAGCAAAGAGTAACGGAAGGCAAGGAATGCAAGGCAAAGCAAGGCAAAGCAAGCAAGGCTATGGCAAGGTGAAACAAGGCTAAGGCACCACAACGCACGGCTAGGCAATGCACGGCCAGCCAAGGAAAAGGTAACGCAAAGCAAGGCACTCTGAGGCAAGGCAAGGCTAATGCACGACAGCGCAAGTCTAGGCAATGCACGGAAGGCAAGCAAAGAGTAACGGAAACCAAGGAAGGCAAGGGAAAGCAAGGCAAGGCAAGGGTAACGGAAGGAACGGCATGGCAAGGGGAAACAAGGCTAAGGCACGACAACGCACGGCTAGGCAATGCACGGCAAGGCAAGGAAAGGGTAACGCCAGGCAAGGCACGGTCAGGCAAGGCAAGGCTAATGCACGACAAGGCAAGCTAGGCAGTGCACGGCAAGGCAAGGAAAGGGTAACGCAAGGCAAGGCACTGTCAGGCGAGGCAAGGCTAAGGCACGACAACGCAAGGGTAGGCAATGCACGGAAGGAAAGCAAAGAGTAACGGAAGGCAAGGAAAGCAAGGGAAAGCAAGGGAAGGCAAGGGTAACGGAAGGAACGGCACGGCATGGGGAAACAAGGCTAAGGCACGACAACACAGGGCTAGGCAATGCAGGGTAAGGCAAGGAAAGGGTAACGGAAGGCAAGGAATGCAAGGCAAAGCAAGGCAACGCAAGCAAGTCTATGGCAAGGGTAAAAAAGGCTAAGGCAGGACAACGCAAGGCTAGGCAATGCGCGGAAGGCAAGCAAAGAGTAACGGAAGGCAAGGAATGCAAGGCAAAGCAAGGCAAAGCAAGCAAGGCTATGGCAAGGTGAAACAAGGCTGAGGCACCACAACGCACGGCTAGGCAATGCACGGCCAGCCAAGGAAAAGGTAATGCAAGGCAAGGCACTCTGAGGCAAGGCAAGGCTAATGCACGACAGCGCAAGGCTAGGCAATGCACGGAAGGCAAGCAAAGAGTAACGGAAATCAAGGAAGGCAAGGGAAAGCAAGGCAAGGCAAGGGTAACGGAAGGAACGGCACGGCAAGGGGAAACAAGGCTAAGGCACGACAACGCACGGCTAGGCAATGCACGGCAAGGCAAGGAAAGGGTAACGCCAGGCAAGGCACGGTCAGGCAAGGCAAGGCTAATGCACGACAAGGCAAGGCTAGGCAGTGCACGGCAAGGCAAGCAAAGAGTAACGGAAGGCAAGGAATGCAAGGCAAAGCAAGGCAACGCAAGCAAGTCTATGGCAAGGTGAAAAAAGGCTAAGGCACGACAACGCACGGCTAGGCAATGCACGGAAGGCAAGCAAAGATAATGCACGACAACGCACGGCTAGGCAATGCACGGCAAGGCAAGGAAAGGGTAACGCAAGGCAAGGCACGGTCAGGCGAGGCAAGGCTAAGGCACGACAACGCAAGGCTAGGCAATGCACGGAAGGCAAGCAAAGAGTAACGGAAGGCAAGGAAGGCAAGGCAAAGCAAGGCAACGCAAGCAAGGCTATGGCAAGGTGACGCAAGGCAAGGCACGGTCAGGCGAGGCAAGGCTAAGGCACGACAACGCAAGGCTAGGCAATTCACGAAAGGCAAGCAAAGAGTAACGGAAGGCAAGGAAGGCAAGGGAAAGCAGGGGAAGGCAGGGGTAACGGAATGAACGGCACGGTAAGGGGAAACAAGGCTCAGTCACGGCAACGCAAGGCTAAGCAATGCAAAGCCAGGCAAGGAAAGGGTAACGCAAGGCAAGGCACGGTAAGGCAAGGCGAGGCTAATGCACGACAACGCACGGCTAGGCAATGCACGGCAAGGCAAGGAAAGTGTAACGCAAGGCAAGGCACGGTTAGGCGAGGCAAGGCTAAGGCACGACATCGCAAGGTTAGGCAATGCACGGAAGGCAAGCAAAGAGTAACGGAAGGCAAGGAATGCAAGGCAAAGCAAGGCAACGCAAGCAAGGCTATGGCAAGGTGAAAAAAGGCTAAGGCAGGACAACGCAAGGCTAGGCAATCCGCGGAAGGCAAGCAAAGAGTAACGGAAGGCAAGGAATGCAAGGCAAAGCAAGGCAAAGCAAGCAAGGCTATGGCAAGGTGAAACAAGGCTAAGGCACCACAACGCACGGCTAGGCAATGCACGGCCAGCCAAGGAAAAGGTAACGCAAGGCAAGGCACTCTGAGGCAAGGCAAGGCTAATGCACGACAGCGCAAGGCTAGGCAATGCACGGAAGGCAAGCAAAGAGTAACGGAAACCAAGGAAGGCAAGGGAAAGCAAGGGAAGGCAAGGGTAACGGAAGGAACGGCACGGCAAGGGGAAACAAGGCTAAGGCACGACAACACAGGGCTAGGCAATGCAGGGTAAGGCAAGGAAAGGGTAACGGAAGGCAAGGAATGCAAGACAAAGCAAGGCAACGCCAGCAAGTCTATGGCAAGGTGAAAAAAGGCTAAGGCACGACCACGCAAGGCTAGGCAATGCAAGGCAAGGCAAGGAAAGGGTAACGCAAGGCAAGGCACGGTTAGGCGAGGCAAGGCTAAGGCACGACAACGCAAGGCTAGGCAATGCACGGAAGGCAAGCAAAGAGTAACGGAAGGCAAGGAATGCAAGGCAAAGCAAGGCAACGCAAGCAAGGCTATGGCAAGGTGAAAAAAGGCTAAGGCAGGACAACGCAAGGCTAGGCTATGTGCGGAAGGCAAGCAAAGAGTAACGGAAGGCAAGGAATGCAAGGCAAAGCAAGCAAGGCTATGGCAAGGTGAAACAAGGCTAAGGCACCACAACGCACGGCTAGGCAATGCACGGCCAGCCAAGGAAAAGGTAACGCAAGGCAAGGCACTCTGAGGCAAGGCAATGCTAATGCACGACAGCGCAAGGCTAGGCAATGCACGGAAGGCAAGCAAAGAGTAACGGAAACCAAGGAAGGCAAGGGAAAGCAAGGCAAGGCAAGGGTAACGGAAGGAACGGCACGGCAAGGGGAAGCAAGGCTAAGGCACGACAACGCACGGCTAGGCAATGCACGGCAAGGCAAGGAAAGGGTAACGCCAGGCAAGGCACGGTCAGGCAAGGCAAGGCTAATGCACGACAAGGCAAGGCTAGGCAGTGCACGGCAAGGCAAGGAAAGGGTAACGCAAGGCAAGGCACTGTCAGGCGAGGCAAGGCTAAGGCACGACAACGCAAGGGTAGGCAATGCAAGGAAGGAAAGCAAAGAGTAACGGAAGGCAAGGAAAGCAAGGGAAAGTAAGGGAAGGCAAGGGTAACGGAAGGAACGGCATGGCAAGGGGAAACAAGGCTAAGGCACGACAACACAGGGCTAGGCAATGCAGGGCAAGGCAAGGAAAGGGTAACGCAAGGCAAGGCACGGTTTGGGGAGGCAAGGCTAATGCACGACAACGCAAGGCTAGGCAATGCACGGAAGGCAAGCAAAGAGTAACGGAAGGCAAGGAATGCAAGGCAAAGCAAGGCAACGCAAGCAAGTCTATGGCAAGGTGAAAAAAGGCTAAGGCACGACAACGCAAGGCTAGGCAATGCCCGGAAGGCAAGCAAAGAGTAACGGAAGGCAAGGAAGGCAAGGGAAAGCAAGGCAAGGCAAGGGTAACGGAAGGAACGGCACGGCAAGGGGAAACAAGGCTAAGGCACGGCAACGCACGGCTAGGCAATGCACGGCAAGGCAAGGAAAGGGTAACGCAAGGCAAGGCACGGTGAGGCAAGGCAAGGCTGATGCACGACAACACACGGCTAGGCAATGCAGGGCAAGGCAAGGAAAGGGTAACGCAAGGCAAGGCACGGTTTGGGGAGGCAAGGCTAATGCACGACAACGCAAGGCTAGGCAATGCACGGAAGGCAAGCAAAGAGTAACGGAAGGCAAGGAATGCAAGGCAAAGCAAGGCAACGCAAGCAAGTCTATGGCAAGGTGAAAAAAGGCTAAGGCACGACCACGCAAGGCTAGGCAATGCACGGAAGGCAAGCAAAGAGTAACGGAAGGCAAGGAAGGCAAGGGAAAGCAAGGCAAGGCAAGGGTAACGGAAGGAACGGCACGGCAAGGGGAAACAAGGCTAAGGCACGGCAACGCACGGCTAGGCAATGCACGGCAAGGCAAGGAAAGGGTAACGCAAGGCAAGGCACGGTCAGGCGAGGCAAGGCTAAGGCACGACAACGCAAGGCTAGGCAATTCACGAAAGGCAAGCAAAGTGTAACGGAAGGCAAGGAAGGCAAGGGAAAGCAGGGGAAGGCAAGGGTAACGGAAGGAACGGCACGGTAAGGGGAAACAAGGCTAAGTCACGGCAACGCAAGGCTAAGCAATGCAAAGCCAGGCAAGGAAAGGGTAAAGCAAGGCAAGGCACGGCAAGGCAAGGCGAGGCTAATGCACGACAACGCACGGCTAGGCAATGCACGGCAAGGCAAGGAAAGTGTAACGCAAGGCAAGGCACGGTTAGGCGAGGCAAGGCTAAGGCACGACAACGCAAGGCTAGGCAATGCACGGAAGGCAAGCAAAGAGTAACGGAAGGCAAGGAATGCAAGGCAAAGCAAGGCAACGCAAGCAAGGCTATGGCAAGGTGAAACAAGGCTAAGGCACCACAACGCACGGCTAGGCAATGCTCGGCCAGCCAAGGAAAAGGTAACGCAAGGCAAGGCACTCTGAGGCGAGGCAAGGCTAATGCACGACAGCGCAAGGCTAGGCAATGCACGGAAGGCAAGCAAAGAGTAACGGAAAGCAAGGAAGGCAAGGGAAAGCAAGGCAAGGCAAGGGTAACGGAAGGAACGGCACGGCAAGTGGAAACAAGGCTAAGGCACGACAACGCACGGCTAGGCAATGCACGGCAACGCAAGGAAAGGGTAACGCCAGGCAAGGCACGGTCAGGCAAGGGAAGGCTAATGCACGACAAGGCAAGGTTAGGCAGTGCACGGCAAGGCAAGGAAAGGGTAACGCAAGGCAAGGCACTGTCAGGCGAGGCAAGGCTAAGGCACGACAACGCAAGGGTAGGCAATGCACGGAAGGAAAGCAAAGAGTAACGGAAGGCAAGGAAAGCAAGGGAAAGCAAGGGAAGGCAAGGGTAACGGAAGGAACGGCACGGCAAGGGGAAACAAGGCTAAGCCACGATAACACAGGGCTAGGCAATGCAGGGCAAGACAAGGAAAGGGTAACGCAAGGCAAGGCACGGTTTGGGGAGGCAAACCTAATGCACGACAACGCAAGGCTAGGCAATGCACGGAAGGCAAGCAAAGAGTAACGGAAGGCAAGGAATGCAAGGCAAAGCAAGGCAACGCAAGCAAGTCTATGGCAAGGTGAAAAAAGGCTAAGGCACGACCACGCAAGGCTAGGCAATGCACGGAAGGCAAGCAAAGTGTAACGGAAGGCAAGGAATGAAAGGGAAAGCAGGGGAAGGCAAGGGTAACGAAAGGAACGGCACGGTAAGGGGAAACAAGGCTACGGCACGGCAACGCAAGGCTAAGCAATGCAAAGCCAGGCAAGGAAAGTGTAACGCAAGGCAAGGCACGGTAAGGCAAGGCGAGGCTAATGCACGACAACGCACGGCTAGGCAATGCACGGCAAGGCAAGGAAAGGGTAACGCAAGGCAAGGCACGGTTAGGCGAGGCAAGGCTAAGGCACGACAACGCAAGGCTAGGCAATGCACGGAAGGCAAGCAAAGAGTAACGGAAGGCAAGGAATGCAAGGCAAAGCAAGGCAACGCAAGCAAGGCTATGGCAAGGTGAAAAAAGGCTAAGGCAGGACAACGCAAGGCTAGGCAATGCGCGGAAGGCAAAAAAAGAGTAACGGAAGGCAAGGAATGCAAGGCAAAGCAAGGCAAAGCAAGCAAGGCTATGGCAAGGTGAAACAAGGCTAAGGCCCCACAACGCACGGCTAGGCAATGCACGGCCAGCCAAGGAAAAGGTAACGCAAGGCTAGGCACTCTGAGGCAAGGCAAGGCTAATGCACGACAGCGCAAGGCTAGGCAATGCACGGAAGGCAAGCAAAGAGTAACGGAACCAAGGAATGCAAGGGAAAGCAAGGCAAGGCAAGGGTAACGGAAGGAACGGCACGGCAAGGGGAAACAAGGCTAAGGCACGACAACGCACGGCTAGGCAATGCACGGCAAGGCAAGGAAAGGGTAACGCCAGGCAAGGCACGGTCAGGCAAGGCAAGGCTAATGCACGATAAGGCAAGGCTAGGCAGTGCACGGCAAGGCAAGGAAAGGGTAACGCAAGGCAAGGCACGGTTTGGGGAGGCAAGGCTAATGCACGACAACGCAAGGCTAGGCAATGCACGGAAGGCAAGCAACGAGTAACGGAAGGCAAGGAATGCAAGGCAAAGCAAGGCAACGCAAGCAAGTCTATGGCAAGGTGAAAAAAGGCTAAGGCACGACCACGCAAGGCTAGGCAATGCACGGAAGGCAAGCAAAGAGTAACGGAAGGCAAGGAAGGCAAGGGAAAGCAAGGCAAGGCAAGGGTAACGGAAGGAACGGCACGGCAAGGGGAAACAAGGCTAAGGCACGACAACGAACGGCTAGGCAATGCACTGCAAGGCAAGGAAAGGGTAACGCAAGGCAAGGCACGGTGAGGCAAGACAAGGCAAATGCAGGACAACGCTCGGCTAGGCAATGCACGGCAAGGCAAGGAAAGGGTACCGCAAGGCAAGGCACGGTCAGGCGAGGCAAGCCTAAGGAACGACAACGCAAGGCTAGGCAATGCACGGAAGGGAAGCAAAGAGTAACGGAAGGCAAGGAAGGCAAGGGAAAGCAAGGCAAGGCAATGGTAACGGAAGGAACGGCCCGGCAAGGGGAAACAAGGCTAAGGCACGACAACGAACGGCTAGGCAATGCACTGCAAGGCAAGGAAAGGGTAACGCAAGGCAATGCACGGTGAGGCAAGGCAAGGCTAATGCACGACAATGCACGGCTAGGCAATTCACGGCAAGGCAAGGAAAGGGTAACGCAAGGCAAGGCACGGGCAGGCGAGGCAAGGCTAAGGCACGACTACGCAAGGCTAGGAAATGCACGGAAGGCAAGCAAAGAGTAACGGAAGGCAAGGAATGAAAGGGAAAGCAGGGGAAGGTAAGGGTAACGATAGGAACGGCACGGTAAGGGGAAACAAGGCTAAGGAACGACAACACAGGGCTAGGCAATGCAGGGCAAGGCAAGGAAAGGGTAACGCAAGGCAAGGCACGGTTTGGGAAGGCAAGGCTAATGCACGACAACGCAAGGCTAGACAATGCACGGAAGGTAAGCAAAGAGTAACGGAAGGCAAGGAAGGCACGGGAAAGCAAGGCAAGGCAAGGGTAACGGAAGGAACGGCACGGCAAGGGGAAACAAGTCTAAGGCACGGTAACGCACGGCTAGGCAATGCAGGGCAAGGCAAGGAAATGGTAACGCAAGGCAAGGCACGGTTTGGGGAGGCAAGGCTAATGCACGACAACGCACGGCTAGGCAATGCACGGCAAGGCAAGGAAAGGGTAACGCAAGGCAAGGCACGGTCAGGCGAGGCAAGTCTAATGCACGACAACGCAAGGCTAGGCAATGCACGGAAGGCAAGCAAAGAGTAACGGAAGGCAAGGAAGGCAAGGGAAACCAAGGCAAGGCAAGGGTAACGGAAGGAACGGCTCGGCAAGGGGAAACAAGGCTAAGGCACGGCAACGCTGGGCTAGGCAATGCACGGCAAGGCAAGGAAAGGGTAACGAAAGGCAAGGCACGGTTTGGGGAGGCAAGGCTAATGCACGACAACGCAAGGCTAGGCAGTGCACGGCTAGGCAAGGAACGAGTAACGGAAGGAAAGGAAGGCAATGCAAATCAAGGCAAGGCAAGTGTAACAAAAGGCAAGGCACGGCAAGGGGAAACAAGGCTAAGGAACGGCAACGCACGGCTAGGCAACGCACGGCCAGGCAAGGAAAGGGTAACGCAAGGCAAGGTACGGTAAGGCAAGACAAGGCTAATGCATGACAACGCACGGCTAGGCAATGCACGGCAAGGCAAGGAAAGGGTAACGCAAGGCAAGGCACGGTCAGGCGAGGCAAGGCTAATGCACGACAACGCAAGGCTAGGCAATGCACGGAAGGCAAGCAAAGAGTAACGGAAGGCAAGGAAGGCAAGGGAAACCAAGGAAAGGCAAGGGTAACGGAAGGAACGGCTCGGCAAGGGGAAACAAGGCGAAGGCACGGCATCGCAGGGCTAGGCAATGCACGGCAAGGCAAGGAAAGGGTAACGCAAGGCAAGGCACTGCCAGGCGAGGCAAAGCTAATGCACGACATCGCAAGGCTAGGAAGTGCACGGCTAGGGAAGGAAAGAGTAACGGAAGGAAAGGAAGGCAAGGCAAAGCATGGCAAGGCAAGTGTAACAACAGGCACGGCACGGCAAGGGGAAACAAGGCTAAGGCACAAAAACGCAAGGCTAGGCAATGCACGGAAGGCAAGCAAAGAGTAACGGAAGGCAAGGAATGCAAAGGAAAGCAGGGGAAGGCAAGGGTAACGAAAGGAACGGCACGGTAAGAGGAAACAAGGCTAAGGCACGACAACAGAGGACTAGGCAATGCAGGGCAAGGCAAGGAAAGGGTAACGCAAGGCAAGGCACGGTTTGGGGAGGCAAGGCTAATGCACGACAACGCAAGGCTAGGCAATGCACGGAAGGCAAGCAAAGAGTAACGGAAGGCAAGAAAGGCAAGGGAAAGCAAGGCAAGGCAAGGGTAACGGAAGGAACGGCACGGCAAGGGGAAACAAGGCTAAGGCACGGCAACGCACGGCTAGGCAATGCACGGCAAGGCAAGGAAAGGGTAACGCAAGGTAAGGCACGCTTAGGCGAGGCAAGGCTAAGGCACGACAACGCAAGGGTAGGCAATGCACGGAAGGCAAGCAAAGAGTAACGGAAGGCAAGGAATGCAAGGCAAAGCAAGGCAAAGCAAGCAAGGCTATGGCAAGGTGAAACAAGGCTAAGGCACCACAACGCACGGCTAGGCAATGCACGGCCAGCCAAGGAAAAGGTAACGCAAGGCAAGGCACTCTGAGGCAAGGCAAGGCTAATGCACGACAGCGCAAGTCTAGGCAATGCACGGAAGGCAAGCAAAGAGTAACGGAAACAAGGAAGGCAAGGGAAAGCAAGGCAAGGCAAGGGTAACGGAAGGAACGGCACGGCAAGGGGAAACAAGGCTAAGGCACGACAACGCACGGCTAGGCAATGCACGGCAAGGCAAGGAAAGGGTAACGCCAGGCAAGGCACGGTCAGGCAAGGCAAGGCTAATGCACGACAAGGCAAGGCTAGGCAGTGCACGCCAAGGCAAAAGAAAAGGGTAACGCAAGGCAAGGCACTGTCAGGCGAGGCAAGGCTAAGGCACGACAACGCAAGGCTAGGCAATTCACGAAAGGCAAGCAAAGAGTAACGGAAGGCAAGGAAGGCAAGGGAAAGCAGGGGAAGGCAGGGGTAACGGAATGAACGGCACGGTAAGGGGAAACAAGGCTAAGTCACGGCAACGCAAGGCTAAGCAATGCAAAGCCAGGCAAGGAAAGGGTAACGCAAGGCAAGGCACGGTAAGGCAAGGCGAGGCTAATGCACGACAACGCACGGCTAGGCAATGCACGGCAAGGCAAGGAAAGTGTAACGCAAGGCAAGGCACGGTTAGGCGAGGCAAGGCTAAGGCACGACAACGCAAGGTTAGGCAATGCACGGAAGGCAAGCAAAGAGTAACGGAAGGCAAGGAATGCAAGGCAAAGCAAGGCAACGCAAGCAAGGCTATGGCAAGGTGAAAAAAGGCTAAGGCAGGACAACGCAAGGCTAGGCAATCCGCGGAAGGCAAGCAAAGAGTAACGGAAGGCAAGGAATGCAAGGCAAAGCAAGGCAAAGCAAGCAAGGCTATGGCAAGGTGAAACAAGGCTAAGGCACCACAACGCACGGCTAGGCAATGCACGGCCAGCCAAGGAAAAGGTAACGCAAGGCAAGGCACTCTGAGGCAAGGCAAGGCTAATGCACGACAGCGCAAGGCTAGGCAATGCACGGAAGGCAAGCAAAGAGTAACGGAAACCAAGGAAGGCAAGGGAAAGCAAGGGAAGGCAAGGGCAACGGAAGGAACGGCACGGCAAGGGGAAACAAGGCTAAGGCACGACAACACAGGGCTAGGCAATGCAGGGTAAGGCAAGGAAAGGGTAACGGAAGGCAAGGAATGCAAGACAAAGCAAGGCAACGCAAGCAAGTCTATGGCAAGGTGAAAAAAGGCTAAGGCACGACCACGCAAGGCTAGGCAATGCAAGGCAAGGCAAGGAAAGGGTAACGCAAGGCAAGGCACGGCAAGGCAAGGCAAGGCTAAGGCACGACAACGCAAGGCTAGGCAATGCACGGAAGGCAAGCAAAGAGTAAAGGAAGGCAAGGAAGGCAAGGGAAAGCAAGGCAACGCAAGCAAGGCTATGGCAAGGTGAAAAAAGGCTAAGGCAGGACAACGCAAGGCTAGGCTATGTGGGGAAGGCAAGCAAAGAGTAACGGAAGGCAAGGAATGCAAGGCAAAGCAAGCAATGCTATGGCAAGGTGAAACAAGGCTAAGGCACCACAACGCACGGCTAGGCAATGCACGGCCAGCCAAGGAAAAGGTAACGCAAGGCAAGGCACTCTGAGGCAAGGCAAGGCTAATGCACGACAGCGCAAGGCTAGGCAATGCACGGAAGGCAAGCAAAGAGTAACGGAAACCAAGGAAGGCAAGGGAAAGCAAGGCAAGGCAAGGGTAACGGAAGGAACGGCACGGCAAGGGGAAACAAGGTTAAGGCACGACAACGCACGGCTAGGCAATGCACGGCAAGGCAAGGAAAGGGTAACGCCAGGCAAGGCACGGTCAGGCAAGGCAAGGCTAATGCACGACAATGCAAGGCTAGGGAGTGCACGGCAAGGCAAGGAAAGGGTAACGCAAGGCAAGGCACTGTCTGGCGAGGCAAGGCTAAGGCACGACAACGCAAGGGTAGGCAATGCAAGGAAGGAAAGCAAAGAGTAACGGAAGGCAAGGAAGGCAAGGGAAAGCAAGGCAAGGCAAGGGTAACGGAAGGAACGGCATGGCAAGGGGAAACAAGGCTAAGGCACGACAACACAGGGCTAGGCAATGCAGGGCAAGGCAAGGAAAGGGTAACGCAAGGCAAGGCACGGTGAGGCAAGGCAAGGCTGATGCACGACAACGCAAGGCTAGGCAATGCACGGAAGGCAAGCAAAGAGTAACGGAAGGCAAGGAATGCAAGGCAAAGCAAGGCAACGCAAGCAAGTCTATGGCAAGGTGAAAAAAGGCTAAGGCACGACCACGCAAGGCTAGGCAATGCACGGAAGGCAAGCAAAGAGTAACGGAAGGCAAGGAAGGCAAGGGAAAGCAAGGCAAGGCAAGGGTAACGGAAGGAACGGCACGGCAAGGGGAAACAAGGCTAAGGCACGGCAACGCACGGCTAGGCAATGCACGGCAAGGCAAGGAAAGGGTAACTCAAGGCAAGGCACGGTGAGGCAAGGCAAGGCTGATGCACGACAACACACGGCTAGGCAATGCAGGGCAAGGCAAGGAAAGGGTAACGCAAGGCAAGGCACGGTTTGGGGAGGCAAGGGTAATGCACGACAACGCAAGGCTAGGCAATGCACGGAAAGCAAGCAAAGAGTAACGGAAGGCAAGGAAGGCAAGGGAAAGCAAGGCAAGGCAAGGGTAACGGAAGGAACGGCACGGCAAGGGGAAACAAGGCTAAGGCACGGCAACGCACGGCTAGGCAATGCACGGAAGGCAAGCAAAGAGTAACGGAAGGCAAGGAAGGCAAGGGAAAGCAAGGCAAGGCAAGGGTAACGGAAGGCACGGCACGGCAAGGGGAAACAAGGCTAAGGCACGACAACGCACGGCTAGGCAATGCACGGCAAGGCAAGGAAAGGGTAACGCAAGGCAAGGCACGGTCAGGCGAGGCAAGGCTAAGGCACGACAACGCAAGGCTAGGCAATTCACGAAAGGCAAGCAAAGAGTAACGGAAGGCAAGGAAGGCAAGGGAAAGCAGGGGAAGGCAAGGGTAACGGAATGAACGGCACGGTAAGGGGAAACAAGGCTAAGTCACGGCAACGCAAGGCTAAGCAATGCAGGGCAAGGCAAGGAAAGGGTAACGCAAGGCAAGGCACGGTGAGGCAAGGCAAGGCTAAGGCACGACAACGCACGGCTAGGCAATGCACGGCAAGTCAAGGAAAGTGTAACGCAAGGCAAGGCACGGTTAGGCGAGGCAAGGCTAAGGCACGACAACGCAAGGCTAGGCAATGCACGGAAGGCAAGCAAAGAGGAACGGAAGGCAAGGAATGCAAGGCAAAGCAAGGCAACGCAAGCAAGGCTATGGCAAGGTCAAAAAAGGCTAAGGCAGGACAACGCAAGGCTAGGCAATCCGCGGAAGGCAAGCAAAGAGTAACGGAAGGCAAGGAATGCAAGGCAAAGCAAGGCAAAGCAAGCAACGCTATGGCAAGGTGAAACAAGGCTAAGGCACCACAACGCACGGCTAGGCAATGCACGGCCAGCCAAGGAAAAGGTAACGCAAGGCAAGGCACTCTGAGGCAAGGCAAGGCTAATGCACGACAGCGCAAGGATAGGCAATGCACGGAAGGCAAGCAAAGAGTAACGGAAACCAAGGAAGGCAAGGGAAAGCAAGGGAAGGCAAGGGTAACGGAAGGAACGGCACGGCAAGGGGAAACAAGGCTAAGGCACGACAACACAGGGCTAGGCAATGCAGGGTAAGGCAAGGAAAGGGTAACGGAAGGCAAGGAATGCAAGACAAAGCAAGGCAACGCAAGCAAGTCTATGGCAAGGTGAAAAAAGGCTAAGGCACGACCACGCAAGGCTAGGCAATGCACGGCAAGGCAAGGAAAGGGTAACGCAAGGCAAGGCACGGTTAGGCGAGGCAAGGCTAAGGCACGACAACGCAAGGCTAGGCAATGCACGGAAGGCAAGCAAAGAGTAACGGAAGGCAAGGAATGCAAGGCAAAGCAAGGCAACGCAAGCAAGGCTATGGCAAGGTGAAAAAAGGCTAAGGCAGGACAACGCAAGGCTTGGCAATGCGCGGAAGGCAAGCAAAGAGTAACGGAAGGCAAGGAATGCAAGGCAAAGCAAGGCAAAGCAAGCAAGGCTATGGCAAGGTGAAACAAGGCTAAGGCACCACAACGCACGGCTATGCAATGCACGGCCAGCCAAGGAAAAGGTAACGCAAGGCAAGGCACTCTGAGGCAAGGCAAGGCTAATGCACGAAAGCGCAAGGCTAGGCAATGCACGGAAGGCAAGCAAAGAGTAACGGAAACCAAGGAAGGCAAGGGAAAGCAAGGCAAGGCAAGGGTAACGGAAGGAACGGCACGGCAAGGGGAAACAAGGCTAAGGCACGACAACGCACGGCTAGGCAATGCACGGCAAGGCAAGGAAAGGGTAACGCCAGGCAAGGCACGGTCAGGCAAGGCAACGCTAATGCACGACAAGGCAAGGCTAGGGAGTGCACGGCAAGGCAAGGAAAGGGTAACGCAAGGCAAGGCACTGTCAGGCGAGGCAAGGCTAAGGTACGACAACGCAAGGGTAGGCAATGCACGGAAGGAAAGCAAAGAGTAACGGAAGGCAAGGAAAGCAAGGGAAAGCAAGGGAAGGCAAGGGTAACGGAAGGAACGGCATGGCAAGGGGAAAGAAGGCTAAGGCACGACAACACAGGGCTAGGCAATGCAGGGCAAGGCAAGGAAAGGGTAACGCAAGGCAAGGCACGGTTTGGGGAGGCAAGGCTAATGCACGACAACGCAAGGCTAGGCAATGCACGGAAGGCAAGCAAAGAGTAACGGAAGGCAAGGAATGCAAGGCAAAGCAAGGCAACGCAAGCAAGTCTATGGCAAGGTGAAAAAAGGCTAAGGCACGACCACGCAAGGCTAGGCAATGCACGGAAGGCAAGCAAACAGTAACGGAAGGCAAGGGAAAGCAAGGCAAGGCAAGGGTAACGGAAGGTACGACACGGCAAGGGGAAACAAGGCTAATGCACGACAACGCAAGGCTAAGAAATGCACGGCAAGGCAAGGAAAGGGTAACGCAAGGCAAGGCACGGTGAGGCAAGGCAAAGCTGATGCACGACAACACACGGCTAGGCAATGCAGGGCAAGGCAAGGAAAGGGTAACGCAAGGCAAGGCACGGTTTGGGGAGGCAAGGCTAATGCACGACAACGCAAGGCTAGGCAATGCACGGAAAGCAAGCAAAGAGTAACGGAAGGCAAGGAATGCAAGGCAACGCTAGGCAACGCAAGCAAGTCTATTGCAAGGTGAAAAAAGGCTAAGGCACGACAACGGAAGGCTAGGCAATGCACGGCAAGGCAAGGAAAGAGTAACGGAAGGCAAGGAAGGCAAGGGAAAGCAAGGCAAGGCAAGGGTAACGGAAGCAACGGCACGGCAAGGGGAAACAAGGCTAAGGCACGGCAACGCACGGCTAGGCAATGCACGGCAAGGCAAGGAAAGGGTAACGCAAGGCAAGGCACGGTCAGGCGAGGCAAGGCTAAGGCACGACAACGCAAGGCTAGGCAATTCACGAAAGGCAAGCAAAGAGTAACGGAATGCAAGGAAGGCATGGGAAAGCAGGGGAAGGCAAGGGTAACGGAAGGAACGGCACGGTAAGGGGAAACAAGGCTAAGCCACGGCAACGCAAGGCTAAGCAATGCAAAGCCAGGCAAGGAAAGGGTAACGCAAGGCAAGGCACGGTAAGGCAAGGCGAGGCTAATGCACGACAACGCACGGCTAGGCAATGCACGGCAAGGCAAGGAAAGGGTAACGCAAGGAAAGGCACGGTTAGGCGAGGCAAGGCTAAGGCACGACAACGCAAGGCTAGGCAATGCACGGAAGGCAAGCAAAGAGTAACGGAAGGCAAGGAATGCAAGGCAAAGCAAGGCAATGCAAGCAAGGCTATGGCAAGGTGAAAAAAGGCTAAGGCAGGACAACGCAAGGCTAGGCAATCCGCGGAAGGCAAGCAAAGAGTAACGGAAGGCAAGGAATGCAAGGCAAAGCAAGGCAAAGCAAGCAAGGCTATGGCAAGGTGAAACAAGGCTAAGGCACCACAACGCACGGCTAGGCAATGCACGGCCAGCCAAGGAAAAGGTAACGCAAGGCAAGGCACTCTGAGGTAAGGCAAGGCTAATGCACGACAGCGCAAGGCTAGGCAATGCACGGAAGGCAAGCAAAGAGTAACGGAAACCAAGGAATACAAGGGAAAGCAAGGCAAGGCAACCGTAACGGAAGGAACGGCACGGCAAGGGGAAACAAGGCTAAGGCACGACAACGCACGGCTAGGCAATGCACGGCAAGGCAAGGAAAGGGTAACGCAAGGCAAGGCACGGTCAGGCAAGGCAAGGCTAATGCACGACAAGGCAAGGCTAGGCAGTGCACGGCAAGGCAAGGAAAGGGTAACGCAAGGCAAGGCACTGTCAGGCGAGGCAAGGCTAAGGCACGACAACGCAAGGGTAGGCAATGCACGGAAGGAAAGCAAAGAGTAACGGAAGGCAAGGAAAGCAAGGGAAAGCAAGGGAAGGCAAGGGTAACGGAAGGAACGGCACGGCAAGGGGAAACAAGGCTAAGGCACGACAACACAGGGCTAGGCAATGCAGGGCAAGGCAAGGAAAGGGTCACGCAAGGCAAGGCACGGTTTGGGGAGGCAAGGCTAATGCACGACAACGCAAGGCTAGGCAATGCACGGAAGGCAAGCAAAGAGTAACGGAAGGCAAGGAATGCAAGGCAAAGCAAGGCAACGCAAGCAAGTCTATGGCAAGGTGAAAAAAGGCTAAGGCACGACCACGCAAGGCTAGGCAATGCACGGAAGGCAAGCAAAGAGTAACGGAAGGCAAGGAAGGCAAGGGAAAGCAAGGCAAGGCAAGGGTAACGGAAGGAACGGCACGGCAAGGGGAAACAAGGCTAAGGCACGACAACGAACGGCTAGGCAATGCACTGCAAGGCAAGGAAAGGGTAACGCAAGGCAATGCACGGTGAGGCAAGGCAAGGCTGATGCACGACAATGCACGGCTAGGCAATTCACGGCAAGGCAAGGAAAGGGTAACGCAAGGCAAGGCACTGTCAGGCGAGGCAAGGCTAAGGCACGACTACGCAAGGCTAGGCAATGCACGGAAGGCAAGCAAAGAATAACGGAAGGCAAGGAAGGCAAGGGAAAGCAAGGCAAGGCAATGGTAACGGAAGGAACGGCACGGCAAGGGGAAACAAGGCTAAGGCACGACAACGAACGGCTAAGCAATGCACTGCAAGGCAAGGAAAGGGTAACGCAAGGCAATGCACGGTGAGGCAAGGCAAGGCTGATGCACGACAATGCACGGCTAGGCAATTCACGGCAAGGCAAGGAAAGGGTAACGCAAGGCAAGGCACGGGCAGGCGAGGCAAGGCTAAGGCACGACTACGCAAGGCTAGGCAATGCACGGAAGGCAAGCAAAGAGTAACGGAAGGCAAGGAATGAAAGGGAAAGCAGGGGAAGGCAAGGGTAACGAAAGGAACGGCACGGTAAGGGGAAACAAGGCTAAGGCACGACAACACAGGGCTAGGCAATGCAGGGCAAGGCAAGGTAAGGGTAACGCAAGGCAAGGCACGGTCAGGCGAGGCAAGGCTAAGGCACGACAACGCAAGGCTAGGCAATGCACGGAAGGCAAGCAAAGAGTAAGGGAACGCAAGGAAGGCAAGGGAAAGCAAGGCAAGGCAAGGTTAACGGAAGGAACGGCACGGCAAGGGGAAACAAGGCTAAGGCACGGTAATGCACGGCTAGGCAATGCAGGGCACGGCAAGGAAATGGTAACGCAAGGCAAGGCACGGTTTGGGGAGGCAAGGCTAATGCACGACAACGCAAGGCTAGGCAGTGCACGGCTAGGCAAGGAACGAGTAACGGAAGGAAAGGAAGGCAAGGCAAAGCAAGGCAAGGCAAGTGTAACAAAAGGCAAGGCACGGCAAGGGGAAACAAGGCTAAGGAACGGCAACGCACGGCTAGGCAATGCACGGCCAGGCAAGGAAAGGGTAACGCAAGGCAAGGCACGGTAAGGCAAGACAAGGCTAAGGCACGACAACGCACGGCTAGGCAATGCACGGCAAGGCAAGGAAAGGGTAACGCAAGGCAAGGCACTGTCAGGCGAGGCAAAGCTAATGCACGACATCGCAAGGCTAGGCAGTGCACGGCTAGGCAAGGAAAGAGTAACGGAAGGAAAGGAAGGCAAGGCAAAGCATGGCAAGGCAAGTGTAACAACAGGCACGGCACGGCAAGGGGAAACAAGGCTAAGGCACGACAACGCAAGGCTAGGCAATTCACGGAAGGCAAGCAAAGAGTAACGGAAGGCAAGGAATGCAAAGGAAAGCAGGGGAAGGCAAGGGTAACGAAAGGAACGGCACGGTAAGGGGAAACAAGGCTAAGGCACGACAACAGAGGGCTAGGCAATGCAGGGCAAGGCAAGGAAATGGTAACGCAAGGCAAGGCACGGTTTGGGGAGGCAAGGCTAATGGACGACAACGCAAGGCTAGGCAATGCACGGAAGGCAAGCAAAGAATAACGGAAGGCAAGGAAGGCAAGTGAAAGCAAGGCAAGGCAAGGGTAACGGAAGGAACGGCACGGCAAGGGGAAACAAGGCTAAGGCACGGCAACGCACGGCTAGGCAATGCACGGCAAGGCAAGGAAAGGGTAACGCAAGGCAAGGCACGGTGAGGCAAGGCAAGGCTGATGCATGACAACGCACGGCTAGTCAATGCACGGCAAGGCAAGGAAAGGGTAACGAAAGGCAAGGCACGGTCAGGCGAGGCAAGGCTAAGGCACGACAACGAAAGGCTAGGCAATTCACGAAAGGCAAGCAAAGAGTAACGGAAGGCAAGGAAGGCAAGGGAAAGCAGGGGAAGGCAAGGGTAACGGAAGGAACGGCACGGTAAGGGGAAACAAGGCTAAGGCACGGCAACGCAAGGCTAAGCAATGCAAAGCCAGGCAAGGAAAGGGTAACGCAAGGCAAGGCACGGTAAGGCAAGGCGAGGCTAATGCACGACAACGCACGGCTAGGCAATGCACGGCAAGGCAAGGAAAGGGTAACGCAAGGCAAGGCACGGTTAGGCGAGGCAAGGCTAAGGCACGACAACGCAAGGCTAGGCAATGCACGGAAGGCAAGCAAAGAGTAACGGAAGGCAAGGAATGCAAGGCAAAGCAAGGCAACGCAAGCAAGGCTATGGCAAGGTGAAAAAAGGCTAAGGCAGGACAACGCAAGGCTAGGCAATGCGCGGAAGGCAAGCAAAGAGTAACGGAAGGCAAGGAATGCAAGGCAAAGCAAGGCAAAGCAAGCAAGGCTATGGCAAGGTGAAACAAGGCTAAGGCACCACAACGCACGGCTAGGCAATGCACGGCCAGCCAAGGAAAAGGTAACGCAAGGCAAGGCACTGTGAGGCAAGGCAAGGCTAATGCACGACAGCGCAAGGCTAGGCAATGCACGGAAGGCAAGCAAAGAGTAACGGAAACCAAGGAAGGCAAGGGAAAGCAAGGCAAGGCAAGGGTAACGGAAGGAACGGCACGGCAAGGGGAAACAAGGCTAAGGCACGACAACGCACGGCTAGGCAATGCACGGCAAGGCAAGGAAAGGGTAACGCCAGGCAAGGCACGGTCAGGCAAGGCAAGGCTAATGCACGACAAGGCAAGGCTAGGCAGTGCACTGCAAGGCAAGCAAAGGGTAACGCAAGGCAAGGCACTGTCAGACGAGGCAAGGCTAAGGCACGACAACGCAAGGGTAGGCAATGCACGGAAGGAAAGCAAAGAGTAACGGAAGGCAAGGAAAGCAAGTGAAAGCAAGGGAAGGCAAGGGTAACGGAAGGAACGGCACGGCAAGGGGAAACAAGGCTAAGGCACGACAACACAGGGCTAGGCAATGCAGGGCAAGGCAAGGAAAGGGTAACGCAAGGCAAGGCACGGTTTGGGGAGGCAAGGCTAATGCACGACAACGCAAGGCTAGGCAATGCACGGAAGGCAAGCAAAGAGTAACGGAAGGCAAGGAATGCAAGGCAAAGCAAGGCAACGCAAGCAAGTCTATGGCAAGGTGAAAAAAGCCTAAGGCACGACCACGCAAGGCTAGGCAATGCACGGAAGGCAAGCAAAGAGTAACGGAAGGCAAGGAAGGCAAGGGAAAGCAAGGCAAGGCAAGGGTAACGGAAGGAACGGCACGGCAAGGGGAAACAAGGCTAAGGCACGACAACGAACGGCTAGGCAATGCACTGCAAGGCAAGGAAAGGGTAACGCAAGGCAAGGCACGGTGAGGCAAGACAAGGCAAATGCAGGACAACGCTCGGCTAGGCAATGCACGGCAAGGCAAGGAAAGGGTACCGCAAGGCAAGGCACGGTCAGGCGAGGCAAGGCTAAGGAACGACAACGCAAGGCTAGGCAATGCACGGAAGGGAAGCAAAGAGTAACGGAAGGCAAGGAAGGCAAGGGAAAGCAAGGCAAGGCAATGGTAACGGAAGGAACGGCACGGCAAGGGGAAACAAGGCTAAGGCACGACAACGAACGGCTAGGCAATGCACTGCAAGGCAAGGAAAGGGTAACGCAAGGCAATGCACGCTGAGGCAAGGCAAGGCTGATGCACGACAATGCACGGCTAGGCAATTCACGGCAAGGCAAGGAAAGGGTAACGCAAGGCAAGGCACGGGCAGGCGAGGCAAGGCTAAGGCACGACTACGCAAGGCTAGGCAATTAACGGAAGGCAAGCAAAGAGTAACGGAAGGCAAGGAATGAAAGGGAAAGCAGGGGAAGGCAAGGGTAACGAAAGGAACGGCACGGTAAGGGGAAACTAGGCTAAGGCACGACAACACAGGGCTAGGAAATGCAGCGCAAGGCAAGGTAAGGGTAACGCAAGGCAAGACACTGTCAGGCGAGGCAAGGCTAAGGCACGACAACGCAAGGCTAGGCAATGCACGGAAGGCAAGCAAAGAGTAAGGGAACGCAAGGAAGGCAAGGGAAAGCAAGGCAAGGCAAGGTTAACGGAAGGAACGGCACGGCAAGGGGAAACAAGGCTAAGGCACGGTAACGCACGGCTAGGCAATGCAGGGCAAGGCAAGGAAATGGTAACGCAAGGCAAGGCACGGTTTGGGGAGGCAAGGCTAATGCACGACAACGCAAGGCTAGGCAGTGCACGGCTAGGCAAGGAACGAGTAACGGAAGTAAAGGAAGGCAAGGCAAAGCAAGGCAAGGCAAGTGTAACAAAAGGCAAGGCACGGCAAGGGGAAACAAGGCTAAGGAACGGCAACGCACGGCTAGGCAATGCACGGCCAGGCAAGGAAAGGGTAACGCAAGGCAAGGCACGGTAAGGCAAGACAAGGCTAATGCACGACAACGCACGGCTAGGCAATGCACGGCAAGGCAAGGAAAGGGTAACGCAAGGCAAGGCACTGTCAGGCGAGGCAAAGCTAATGCACGACATCGGAAGGCTAGGCAGTGCACGGCTAGGCAAGGAAAGAGTAACGGAAGGAATGAAGGCAAGGCAAAGCATGGCAAGGCAAGTGTAACAACAGGCACGGCACGGCAAGGGGAAACAAGGCTAAGGCACGACAACGCAAGGCTAGGCAATGCACGGAAGGCAAGCAAAGAGTAACGGAAGGCAAGGAATGCAAGGGAAAGCAGGGGAAGGCAAGGGTAACGAAAGGAACGGCACGGTAAGGGGAAACAAGGCTAAGGCACGACAACAGAGGGCTAGGCAATGCAGGGAAAGGCAAGGAAATGGTAACGCAAGGCAAGGCACGGTTTGGGGAGGCAAGGCTAATGGACGACAACGCAAGGCTAGGCAATGCACGGAAGGCAAGCAAAGAGTAACGGAAGGCAAGAAAGGCAAGGGAAAGCAAGGCAAGGCAAGGGTAACGGAAGGAACGGCACGGCAAGGGGAAACAAGGCTAAGGCACGGCAACGCACGGCTAGGCAATGCACGGCAAGGCAAGGAAAGGGTAACGCAAGGTAAGGCACGCTTAGGCGAGGCAAGGCTAAGGCACGACAACGCAAGGGTAGGCAATGCACGGAAGGCAAGCAAAGAGTAACGGAAGGCAAGGAAGGCAAGGCAAAGCAAGGCAAAGCAAGCAAGGCTATGGCAAGGTGAAACAAGGCTAAGGCACCACAACGCACGGCTAGGCAATGCACGGCCAGCCAAGGAAAAGGTAACGCAAGGCAAGGCACTCTGAGGCAAGGCAAGGCTAATGCACGACAGCGCAAGTCTAGGCAATGCACGGAAGGCAAGCAAAGAGTAACGGAAACAAGGAAGGCAAGGGAAAGCAAGGCAAGGCAAGGGTAACGGAAGGAACGGCACGGCAAGGGGAAACAAGGCTAAGGCACGACAACGCACGGCTAGGCAATGCACGGCAAGGCAAGGAAAGGGTAACGCCAGGCAAGGCACGGTCAGGCAAGGCAAGGCTAATGCACGACAAGGCAAGGCTAGGCAGTGCACGCCAAGGCAAGAAAAGGGTAACGCAAGGCAAGGCACTGTCAGGCGAGGCAAGGCTAAGGCACGACAACGCAAGGCTAGGCAATTCACGAAAGGCAAGCAAAGAGTAACGGAAGGCAAGGAAGGCAAGGGAAAGCAGGGGAAGGCAGGGGTAACGGAATGAACGGCACGGTAAGGGGAAACAAGGCTAAGTCACGGCAACGCAAGGCTAAGCAATGCAAAGCCAGGCAAGGAAAGGGTAACGCAAGGCAAGGCACGGTAAGGCAAGGCGAGGCTAATGCACGACAACGCACGGCTAGGCAATGCACGGCAAGGCAAGGAAAGTGTAACGCAAGGCAAGGCACGGTTAGGCGAGGCAAGGCTAAGGCACGACAACGCAAGGTTAGGCAATGCACGGAAGGCAAGCAAAGAGTAACGGAAGGCAAGGAATGCAAGGCAAAGCAAGGCAACGCAAGCAAGGCTATGGCAAGGTGAAAAAAGGCTAAGGCAGGACAACGCAAGGCTAGGCAATCCGCGGAAGGCAAGCAAAGAGTAACGGAAGGCAAGGAATGCAAGGCAAAGCAAGGCAAAGCAAGCAAGGCTATGGCAAGGTGAAACAAGGCTAAGGCACCACAACGCACGGCTAGGCAATGCACGGCCAGCCAAGGAAAAGGTAACGCAAGGCAAGGCACTGTGAGGCAAGGCAAGGCTAATGCACGACAGCGCAAGGCTAGGCAATGCACGGAAGGCAAGCAAAGAGTAACGGAAACCAAGGAAGGCAAGGGAAAGCAAGGGAAGGCAAGGGCAACGGAAGGAACGGCACGGCAAGGGGAAACAAGGCTAAGGCACGACAACGCACGGCTAGGCAATGCACGGCAAGGCAAGGAAAGGGTAACGGAAGGCAAGGTAACGGAAGACAAAGCAAGGCAAGTCAAGGCAAGGCAAGGCTAAGACAAGGCAACGCAATGCTAGGCAATGCAAGGCAAGGCAAGGAAAGGGTAACGCAAGGCAAGGCACGGTTAGGCGAGGCAAGGCTAAGGCACGACAACGCAAGGCTAGGCAATGCACGGAAGGCAAGCAAAGAGTAACGGAAGGCAAGGAAGGCAAGGCAAAGCAAGGCAACGCAAGCAAGGCTATGGCAAGGTGAAAAAAGGCTAAGGCAGGACAACGCAAGGCTAGGCTATGTGGGGAAGGCAAGCAAAGAGTAACGGAAGGCAAGGAATGCAAGGCAAAGCAAGCAATGCTATGGCAAGGTGAAACAAGGCTAAGGCACCACAACGCACGGCTAGGCAATGCACGGCCAGCCAAGGAAAAGGTAACGCAAGGCAAGGCACTCTGAGGCAAGGCAAGGCTAATGCACGACAGCGCAAGGCTAGGCAATGCACGGAAGGCAAGCAAAGAGTAACGGAAACCAAGGAAGGCAAGGGAAAGCAAGGCAAGGCAAGGGTAACGGAAGGAACGGCACGGCAAGGGGAAACAAGGTTAAGGCACGACAACGCAAGGCTAGGCAATGCACGGCAAGGCAAGGAAAGGGTAACGCAAGGCAAGGCACGGTGAGGCAAGGCAAGGCTAAGGCACGACAATGCAAGGCTAGGCAGTGCACGGCAAGGCAAGGAAAGGGTAACGCAAGGCAAGGCACGGTCAGGCGAGGCAAGGCTAAGGCACGACAACGCAAGGCTAGGCAATGCACGGAAGGAAAGCAAAGAGTAACGGAAGGCAAGGAAGGCAAGGGAAAGCAAGGCAAGGCAAGGGTAACGGAAGGAACGGCATGGCAAGGGGAAACAAGGCTAAGGCACGACAACACAGGGCTAGGCAATGCAGGGCAAGGCAAGGAAAGGGTAACGCAAGGCAAGGCACGGTTTGGGGAGGCAAGGCTGATGCACGACAACGCAAGGCTAGGCAATGCACGGAAGGCAAGCAAAGAGTAACGGAAGGCAAGGAATGCAAGGCAAAGCAAGGCAACGCAAGCAAGTCTATGGCAAGGTGAAAAAAGGCTAAGGCACGACCACGCAAGGCTAGGCAATGCACGGAAGGCAAGCAAAGAGTAACGGAAGGCAAGGAAGGCAAGGGAAAGCAAGGCAAGGCAAGGGTAACGGAAGGAACGGCACGGCAAGGGGAAACAAGGCTAAGGCACGGCAACGCACGGCTAGGCAATGCACGGCAAGGCAAGGAAAGGGTAACTCAAGGCAAGGCACGGTGAGGCAAGGCAAGGCTGATGCACGACAACACACGGCTAGGCAATGCAGGGCAAGGCAAGGAAAGGGTAACGCAAGGCAAGGCACGGTTTGGGGAGGCAAGGGTAATGCACGACAACGCAAGGCTAGGCAATGCACGGAAAGCAAGCAAAGAGTAACGGAAGGCAAGGAAGGCAAGGGAAAGCAAGGCAAGGCAAGGGTAACGGAAGGAACGGCACGGCAAGGGGAAACAAGGCTAAGGCACGGCAACGCACGGCTAGGCAATGCACGGAAGGCAAGCAAAGAGTAACGGAAGGCAAGGAAGGCAAGGGAAAGCAAGGCAAGGCAAGGGTAACGGAAGGAACGGCACGGCAAGGGGAAACAAGGCTAAGGCACGGCAACGCACGGCTAGGCAATGCACGGCAAGGCAAGGAAAGGGTAACGCAAGGCAAGGCACGGTCAGGCGAGGCAAGGCTAAGGCACGACAACGCAAGGCTAGGCAATTCACGAAAGGCAAGCAAAGAGTAACGGAAGGCAAGGAAGGCAAGGGAAAGCAGGGGAAGGCAAGGGTAACGGAATGAACGGCACGGTAAGGGGAAACAAGGCTAAGGCACGGCAACGCACGGCTAGGCAATGCACGGCAAGGCAAGGAAAGGGTAACGCAAGGCAAGGCACGGTGAGGCAAGGCAAGGCTAATGCACGACAACGCACGGCTAGGCAATGCACGGCAAGTCAAGGAAAGTGTAACGCAAGGCAAGGCACGGTTAGGCGAGGCAAGGCTAAGGCACGACAACGCAAGGCTAGGCAATGCACGGAAGGCAAGCAAAGAGGAACGGAAGGCAAGGAATGCAAGGCAAAGCAAGGCAACGCAAGCAAGGCTATGGCAAGGTCAAAAAAGGCTAAGGCAGGACAACGCAAGGCTAGGCAATCCGCGGAAGGCAAGCAAAGAGTAACGGAAGGCAAGGAATGCAAGGCAAAGCAAGGCAAAGCAAGCAACGCTATGGCAAGGTGAAACAAGGCTAAGGCACCACAACGCACGGCTAGGCAATGCACGGCCAGCCAAGGAAAAGGTAACGCAAGGCAAGGCACTCTGAGGCAAGGCAAGGCTAATGCACGACAGCGCAAGGATAGGCAATGCACGGAAGGCAAGCAAAGAGTAACGGAAGGCAAGGAAGGCAAGGGAAAGCAAGGCAAGGCAAGGGTAACGGAAGGAACGGCACGGCAAGGGGAAACAAGGCTAAGGCACGACAACACAGGGCTAGGCAATGCAGGGTAAGGCAAGGAAAGGGTAACGGAAGGCAAGGAATGCAAGACAAAGCAAGGCAACGCAAGCAAGTCTATGGCAAGGTGAAAAAAGGCTAAGGCACGACCACGCAAGGCTAGGCAATGCACGGCAAGGCAAGGAAAGGGTAACGCAAGGCAAGGCACGGTTAGGCGAGGCAAGGCTAAGGCACGACAACGCAAGGCTAGGCAATGCACGGAAGGCAAGCAAAGAGTAACGGAAGGCAAGGAATGCAAGGCAAAGCAAGGCAACGCAAGCAAGGCTATGGCAAGGTGAAAAAAGGCTAAGGCAGGACAACGCAAGGCTTGGCAATGCGCGGAAGGCAAGCAAAGAGTAACGGAAGGCAAGGAATGCAAGGCAAAGCAAGGCAAAGCAAGCAAGGCTATGGCAAGGTGAAACAAGGCTAAGGCACCACAACGCACGGCTATGCAATGCACGGCCAGCCAAGGAAAAGGTAACGCAAGGCAAGGCACTCTGAGGCAAGGCAAGGCTAATGCACGAAAGCGCAAGGCTAGGCAATGCACGGAAGGCAAGCAAAGAGTAACGGAAACCAAGGAAGGCAAGGGAAAGCAAGGCAAGGCAAGGGTAACGGAAGGAACGGCACGGCAAGGGGAAACAAGGCTAAGGCACGACAACGCACGGCTAGGCAATGCACGGCAAGGCAAGGAAAGGGTAACGCCAGGCAAGGCACGGTCAGGCAAGGCAACGCTAATGCACGACAAGGCAAGGCTAGGGAGTGCACGGCAAGGCAAGGAAAGGGTAACGCAAGGCAAGGCACTGTCAGGCGAGGCAAGGCTAAGGTACGACAACGCAAGGGTAGGCAATGCACGGAAGGAAAGCAAAGAGTAACGGAAGGCAAGGAAAGCAAGGGAAAGCAAGGGAAGGCAAGGGTAACGGAAGGAACGGCATGGCAAGGGGAAAGAAGGCTAAGGCACGACAACACAGGGCTAGGCAATGCAGGGCAAGGCAAGGAAAGGGTAACGCAAGGCAAGGCACGGTTTGGGGAGGCAAGGCTAATGCACGACAACGCAAGGCTAGGCAATGCACGGAAGGCAAGCAAAGAGTAACGGAAGGCAAGGAATGCAAGGCAAAGCAAGGCAACGCAAGCAAGTCTATGGCAAGGTGAAAAAAGGCTAAGGCACGACCACGCAAGGCTAGGCAATGCACGGAAGGCAAGCAAAGAGTAACGGAAGGGAAGGCAAGGCAAGGGAAAGCAAGGCAAGGCAAGGGTAACGGAAGGAACGGCACGGCAAGGGGAAACAAGGCTAAGGCACGGCAACGCACGGCTAGGCAATGCACGGCAAGGCAAGGAAAGGGTAACGCAAGGCAAGGCACGGTGAGGCAAGGCAAGGCTGATGCACGACAACGCACGGCTAGGCAATGCAGGGCAAGGCAAGGAAAGGGTAACGCAAGGCAAGGCACGGTTTGGGGAGGCAAGGCTAATGCACGACAACGCAAGGCTAGGCAATGCACGGAAAGCAAGCAAAGAGTAACGGAAGGCAAGGAATGCAAGGCAAAGCAAGGCAACGCAAGCAAGTCTATTGCAAGGTGAAAAAAGGCTAAGGCACGACCACGCAAGGCTAGGCAATGCACGGAAGGCAAGGAAAGAGTAACGGAAGGCAAGGAAGGCAAGGGAAAGCAAGGCAAGGCAAGGGTAACGGAAGCAACGGCACGGCAAGGGGAAACAAGGCTAAGGCACGACAACGCACGGCTAGGCAATGCACGGCAAGGCAAGGAAAGGGTAACGCAAGGCAAGGCACGGTCAGGCGAGGCAAGGCTAAGGCACGACAACGCAAGGCTAGGCAATTCACGAAAGGCAAGCAAAGAGTAACGGAATGCAAGGAAGGCATGGGAAAGCAGGGGAAGGCAAGGGTAACGGAAGGAACGGCACGGTAAGGGGAAACAAGGCTAAGTCACGGCAACGCAAGGCTAAGCAATGCAAAGCCAGGCAAGGAAAGGGTAACGCAAGGCAAGGCACGGTAAGGCAAGGCGAGGCTAATGCACGACAACGCACGGCTAGGCAATGCACGGCAAGGCAAGGAAAGGGTAACGCAAGGAAAGGCACGGTTAGGCGAGGCAAGGCTAAGGCACGACAACGCAAGGCTAGGCAATGCACGGAAGGCAAGCAAAGAGTAACGGAAGGCAAGGAATGCAAGGCAAAGCAAGGCAATGCAAGCAAGGCTATGGCAAGGTGAAAAAAGGCTAAGGCAGGACAACGCAAGGCTAGGCAATCCGCGGAAGGCAAGCAAAGAGTAACGGAAGGCAAGGAATGCAAGGCAAAGCAAGGCAAAGCAAGCAAGGCTATGGCAAGGTGAAACAAGGCTAAGGCACCACAACGCACGGTTAGGCGATGCACGGCCAGGCAAGGAAAGGGTAACGCAAGGCAAGGCACGGTGAGGTAAGGCAAGGCTAATGCACGACAACGTACGGCTAGGCAATGCACGGAAGGCAAGCAAAGAGTAACGGAAACCAAGGAATACAAGGGAAAGCAAGGCAAGGCAAGGGTAACGGAAGGAACGGCACGGCAAGGGGAAACAAGGCTAAGGCACGACAACGCACGGCTAGGCAATGCACGGCAAGGCAAGGAAAGGGTAACGCCAGGCAAGGCACGGTCAGGCAAGGCAAGGCTAATGCACGACAAGGCAAGGCTAGGCAGTGCACGGCAAGGCAAGGAAAGGGTAACGCAAGGCCAGGCACTGTCAGGCGAGGCAAGGCTAAGGCACGACAACGCAAGGCTAGGCAATGCACGGAAGGAAAGCAAAGAGTAACGGAAGGCAAGGAAAGCAAGGGAAAGCAAGGGAAGGCAAGGGTAACGGAAGGAACGGCACGGCAAGGGGAAACAAGGCTAAGGCACGACAACACAGGGCTAGGCAATGCAGGGCAAGGCAAGGAAAGGGTCACGCAAGGCAAGGCACGGTTTGGGGAGGCAAGGCTAATGCACGACAACGCAAGGCTAGGCAATGCACGGAAGGCAAGCAAAGAGTAACGGAAGGCAAGGAATGCAAGGCAAAGCAAGGCAACGCAAGCAAGTCTATGGCAAGGTGAAAAAAGGCTAAGGCACGACCACGCAAGGCTAGGCAATGCACGGAAGGCAAGCAAAGAGTAACGGAAGGCAAGGAAGGCAAGGGAAAGCAAGGCAAGGCAAGGGTAACGGAAGGAACGGCACGGCAAGGGGAAACAAGGCTAAGGCACGACAACGAACGGCTAGGCAATGCACTGCAAGGCAAGGAAAGGGTAACGCAAGGCAATGCACGGTGAGGCAAGGCAAGGCTGATGCACGACAATGCACGGCTAGGCAATGCACGGCAAGGCAAGGAAAGGGTAACGCAAGGCAAGGCACGGTCAGGCGAGGCAAGGCTAAGGCACGACAACGCAAGGCTAGGCAATGCACGGAAGGCAAGCAAAGAATAACGGAAGGCAAGGAAGGCAAGGGAAAGCAAGGCAAGGCAATGGTAACGGAAGGAACGGCACGGCAAGGGGAAACAAGGCTAAGGCACGACAACGAACGGCTAAGCAATGCACTGCAAGGCAAGGAAAGGGTAACGCAAGGCAATGCACGGTGAGGCAAGGCAAGGCTGATGCACGACAACGCACGGCTAGGCAATGCACGGCAAGGCAAGGAAAGGGTAACGCAAGGCAAGGCACGGTCAGGCGAGGCAAGGCTGATGCACGACAACACAGGGCTAGGCAATGCAGGGCAAGGCAAGGAAAGGGTAACGCAAGGCAAGGCACGGTCAGGCGAGGCAAGGCTAAGGCACGACAACGCAAGGCTAGGCAATGCACGGAAGGCAAGCAAAGAGTAAGGGAACGCAAGGAAGGCAAGGGAAAGCAAGGCAAGGCAAGGGTAACGGAAGGAACGGCACGGTAAGGGCAAACAAGACTAAGGCACGGTAATGCACGGCTAGGCAATGCAGGGCACGGCAAGGAAATGGTAACGCAAGGCAAGGCACGGTTTGGGGAGGCAAGGCTAATGCACGACAACGCAAGGCTAGGCAGTGCACGGCTAGGCAAGGAACGAGTAACGGAAGGAAAGGAAGGCAAGGCAAAGCAAGGCAAGGCAAGTGTAACAAAAGGCAAGGCACGGCAAGGGGAAACAAGGCTAAGGAACGGCAACGCACGGCTAGGCAATGCACGGCCAGGCAAGGAAAGGGTAACGCAAGGCAAGGCACGGTAAGGCAAGACAAGGCTAAGGCACGACAACGCACGGCTAGGCAATGCACGGCAAGGCAAGGAAAGGGTAACGCAAGGCAAGGCACTGTCAGGCGAGGCAAAGCTAATGCACGACATCGCAAGGCTAGGCAGTGCACGGCTAGGCAAGGAAAGAGTAACGGAAGGAAAGGAAGGCAAGGCAAAGCATGGCAAGGCAAGTGTAACAACAGGCACGGCACGGCAAGGGGAAACAAGGCTAAGGCACGACAACGCAAGGCTAGGCAATTCACGGAAGGCAAGCAAAGAGTAACGGAAGGCAAGGAATGCAAAGGAAAGCAGGGGAAGGCAAGGGTAACGAAAGGAACGGCACGGTAAGGGGAAACAAGGCTAAGGCACGACAACAGAGGGCTAGGCAATGCAGGGCAAGGCAAGGAAATGGTAACGCAAGGCAAGGCACGGTTTGGGGAGGCAAGGCTAATGGACGACAACGCAAGGCTAGGCAATGCACGGAAGGCAAGCAAAGAGTAACGGAAGGCAAGGAAGGCAAGTGAAAGCAAGGCAAGGCAAGGGTAACGGAAGGAACGGCACGGCAAGGGGAAACAAGGCTAAGGCACGGCAACGCACGGCTAGGCAATGCACGGCAAGGCAAGGAAAGGGTAACGCAAGGCAAGGCACGGTGAGGCAAGGCAAGGCTGATGCATGACAACGCACGGCTAGTCAATGCACGGCAAGGCAAGGAAAGGGTAACGAAAGGCAAGGCACGGTCAGGCGAGGCAAGGCTAAGGCACGACAACGAAAGGCTAGGCAATTCACGAAAGGCAAGCAAAGAGTAACGGAAGGCAAGGAAGGCAAGGGAAAGCAGGGGAAGGCAAGGGTAACGGAAGGAACGGCACGGTAAGGGGAAACAAGGCTAAGGCACGGCAACGCAAGGCTAAGCAATGCAAAGCCAGGCAAGGAAAGGGTAACGCAAGGCAAGGCACGGTAAGGCAAGGCGAGGCTAATGCACGACAACGCACGGCTAGGCAATGCACGGCAAGGCAAGGAAAGGGTAACGCAAGGCAAGGCACGGTTAGGCGAGGCAAGGCTAAGGCACGACAACGCAAGGCTAGGCAATGCACGGAAGGCAAGCAAAGAGTAACGGAAGGCAAGGAATGCAAGGCAAAGCAAGGCAACGCAAGCAAGGCTATGGCAAGGTGAAAAAAGGCTAAGGCAGGACAACGCAAGGCTAGGCAATGCGCGGAAGGCAAGCAAAGAGTAACGGAAGGCAAGGAATGCAAGGCAAAGCAAGGCAAAGCAAGCAAGGCTATGGCAAGGTGAAACAAGGCTAAGGCACCACAACGCACGGCTAGGCAATGCACGGCCAGCCAAGGAAAAGGTAACGCAAGGCAAGGCACTGTGAGGCAAGGCAAGGCTAATGCACGACAGCGCAAGGCTAGGCAATGCACGGAAGGCAAGCAAAGAGTAACGGAAACCAAGGAAGGCAAGGGAAAGCAAGGCAAGGCAAGGGTAACGGAAGGAACGGCACGGCAAGGGGAAACAAGGCTAAGGCACGACAACGCACGGCTAGGCAATGCACGGCAAGGCAAGGAAAGGGTAACGCCAGGCAAGGCACGGTCAGGCAAGGCAAGGCTAATGCACGACAAGGCAAGGCTAGGCAGTGCACTGCAAGGCAAGCAAAGGGTAACGCAAGGCAAGGCACTGTCAGACGAGGCAAGGCTAAGGCACGACAACGCAAGGGTAGGCAATGCACGGAAGGAAAGCAAAGAGTAACGGAAGGCAAGGAAAGCAAGTGAAAGCAAGGGAAGGCAAGGGTAACGGAAGGAACGGCACGGCAAGGGGAAACAAGGCTAAGGCACGACAACACAGGGCTAGGCAATGCAGGGCAAGGCAAGGAAAGGGTAACGCAAGGCAAGGCACGGTTTGGGGAGGCAAGGCTAATGCACGACAACGCAAGGCTAGGCAATGCACGGAAGGCAAGCAAAGAGTAACGGAAGGCAAGGAATGCAAGGCAAAGCAAGGCAACGCAAGCAAGTCTATGGCAAGGTGAAAAAAGCCTAAGGCACGACCACGCAAGGCTAGGCAATGCACGGAAGGCAAGCAAAGAGTAACGGAAGGCAAGGAAGGCAAGGGAAAGCAAGGCAAGGCAAGGGTAACGGAAGGAACGGCACGGCAAGGGGAAACAAGGCTAAGGCACGACAACGAACGGCTAGGCAATGCACTGCAAGGCAAGGAAAGGGTAACGCAAGGCAAGGCACGGTGAGGCAAGACAAGGCAAATGCAGGACAACGCTCGGCTAGGCAATGCACGGCAAGGCAAGGAAAGGGTACCGCAAGGCAAGGCACGGTCAGGCGAGGCAAGGCTAAGGAACGACAACGCAAGGCTAGGCAATGCACGGAAGGGAAGCAAAGAGTAACGGAAGGCAAGGAAGGCAAGGGAAAGCAAGGCAAGGCAATGGTAACGGAAGGAACGGCACGGCAAGGGGAAACAAGGCTAAGGCACGACAACGAACGGCTAGGCAATGCACGGCAAGGCAAGGAAAGGGTAACGCAAGGCAAGGCACGCTGAGGCAAGGCAAGGCTAATGCACGACAACGCACGGCTAGGCAATTCACGGCAAGGCAAGGAAAGGGTAACGCAAGGCAAGGCACGGGCAGGCGAGGCAAGGCTAAGGCACGACTACGCAAGGCTAGGCAATTCACGGAAGGCAAGCAAAGAGTAACGGAAGGCAAGGAATGAAAGGGAAAGCAGGGGAAGGCAAGGGTAACGAAAGGAACGGCACGGTAAGGGGAAACTAGGCTAAGGCACGACAACACAGGGCTAGGAAATGCAGCGCAAGGCAAGGTAAGGGTAACGCAAGGCAAGACACGGTCAGGCGAGGAAAGGCTAAGGCACGACAACGCAAGGCTAGGTAATGCACGGAAGGCAAGCAAAGAGTAAGGGAACGCAAGGAAGGCAAGGGAAAGCAAGGCAAGGCAAGGTTAACGGAAGGAACGGCACGGCAAGGGGAAACAAGGCTAAGGCACGGTAACGCACGGCTAGGCAATGCAGGGCAAGGCAAGGAAATGGTAACGCAAGGCAAGGCACGGTTTGGGGAGGCAAGGCTAATGCACGACAACGCAAGGCTAGGCAGTGCACGGCTAGGCAAGGAACGAGTAACGGAAGTAAAGGAAGGCAAGGCAAAGCAAGGCAAGGCAAGTGTAACAAAAGGCAAGGCACGGCAAGGGGAAACAAGGCTAAGGAACGGCAACGCACGGCTAGGCAATGCACGGCCAGGCAAGGAAAGGGTAACGCAAGGCAAGGCACGGTAAGGCAAGACAAGGCTAATGCACGACAACGCACGGCTAGGCAATGCACGGCAAGGCAAGGAAAGGGTAACGCAAGGCAAGGCACTGTCAGGCGAGGCAAAGCTAATGCACGACATCGGAAGGCTAGGCAGTGCACGGCTAGGCAAGGAAAGAGTAACGGAAGGAATGAAGGCAAGGCAAAGCATGGCAAGGCAAGTGTAACAACAGGCACGGCACGGCAAGGGGAAACAAGGCTAAGGCACGACAACGCAAGGGTAGGCAATGCACGGAAGGCAAGCAAAGAGTAACGGAAGGCAAGGAATGCAAAGGAAAGCAGGGGAAGGCAAGGGTAACGAAAGGAACGGCACGGTAAGGGGAAACAAGGCTGAGGCACGACAACAGAGGGCTAGGCAATGCAGGGAAAGGCAAGGAAATGGTAACGCAAGGCAAGGCACGGTTTGGGGAGGCAAGGCTAATGGACGACAACGCAAGGCTAGGCAATGCACGGAAGGCAAGCAAAGAGTAACGGAAGGCAAGGAAGGCAAGGGAAAGCAAGGCAAGGCAAGGGTAACGGAAGGAACGGCACGGCAAGGGGAAACAAGGCTAAGGCACGGCAACGCACGGGTAGGCAATGCTCGGCAAGGCAAGGAAAGGGTAACGCAAGGCAAGGCACGGTGAGGCAAGGCAAGGCTGATGCACGACAACGCAAGGCTAGGCAATGCACGGCAAGGCAAGGAAAGGGTAACGCAAGGCAAGGCACGGTCAGGCGAGGCAAGGCTAAGGCACGACAACGCAAGGCTAGGCAATTCACGGAAAGGCAAGCAAAGAGAAACGGAAGGCAAGGAAGGCAAGGGAAAGCAGGGGAAGGCAAGGGTAACGGAAGTAACGGCACGGTAAGGGGAAACAAGGCTAAGGCACGGCAACGCAAGGCTAAGCAATGCAAAGCCAGGCAAGGAAAGTGTAACGCAAGGCAAGTCACGGTAAGGCAAGGCGAGGCTAATGCACGACAACGCACGGCTAGGCAATGCACGGCAAGGCAAGGAAAGGGTAACGCAAGGCAAGGCACGGTTAGGCGAGGCAAGGCTAAGGCACGACAACGCAAGGCTAGGCAATGCACGGAAGGCAAGCAAAGAGTAACGGAAGGCAAGGAATGCAAGGCAAAGCAAGGCAAGGCAAGCAAGGCTATGGCAAGGTGAAAAAAGGCTAAGGCAGGACAACGCACGGCTAGGCAATGCACGGCCAGCCAAGGAAAAGGTAACGCAAGGGAAGGCACTGTGAGGCAAGGCAAGGCTAATGCACGACAGCGCAAGGCTAGGCAATGCACGGAAGGCAAGCAAATAGTAACGGAAACCAAGGAAGGCAAGGGAAAGCAAGTCAAGGCAAGGGTAACGGAAGGAACGGCACGGCAAGGGGAAACAAGGCTAAGGCACGACAACGCACGGCTAGGCAATGCAGGGCAAGGCAAGGAAATGGTAACGCAAGGCAAGGCACGGTTTGGGGAGGCAAGGCTAATGCACGACAACGCAAGGCTAGGCAGTGCACGGCTAGGCAAGGAACGAGTAACGGAAGGAAAGGAAGGCAAGGCAAAGCAAGGCAAGGCAAGTGTAACAAAAGTCAAGGCACGGCAAGGGGAAAGAAGGCTAAGGAACGGCAACGCACGGCTAGGCAATGCACGGCCAGGCAAGGAAAGGGTAACGCAAGGCAAGGCACGGTGAGGCAAGGCAAGGCTGATGCACGACAACGCACGGCTAGGCAATGCACGGCAAGGCAAGGAAAGGGTAACGCAAGGCAAGGCACGGTCAGGCGAGGCAAGGCTAAGGCACGACAACGCAAGGCTAGGCAGTGCACGGCTAGGCAAGGAAAGAGTAACGGAAGGAAAGGAAGGCAAGGCAAAGCATGGCAAGGCAAGTGTAAGAACAGGCACGGCCCGGCAAGGGGAACCAAGGCTAAGGCACGACAACGCAAGGCTAGGCAATGCACGGAAGGCAAGCAAAGAGTAACGGAAGGCAAGGAATGCAAAGGAAAGCAGGGGAAGGCAACGGTAACGAAAGGAACAGCACGGTAAGGGGAAACAAGGCTAAGGCACGACAACAGAGGGCTAGGCAATGCAGGGCAAGGCAATGAAATGGTAACGCAAGGCAAGGCACGGTTTGGGGAGGCAAGGCTAATGGACGACAACGCAAGGCTAGGCAATGCACGGAAGGCAAGCAAAGAGTAACGGAAGGCAAGGAAGGCAAGGGAAAACAAGGCAAGGCAAGGGTAACGGAAGGAACGGCACGGCAAGGGGAAACAAGGCTAAGGCACGACAACGCACGGCTAGGCAATGCACGGCAAGGCAAGGAAAGGGTAACGCCAGGCAAGGCACGGTCAGGCAAGGCAAGGCTAATGCACGACAAGGCAAGGCTTGGCAGTGCACGGCAAGGCAAGGAAAGGGTAACGCAAGGCAAGGCACTGTCAGGCGACGCAAGGCTAAGGCACGACAACGCAAGGGTAGGCAATGCACGGAAGGAAAGCAAAGAGTAACGGAAGGCAAGGAAAGCAAGGGAAAGCAAGGGAAGGCAAGGGTAACGGAAGGAACGGCACGGCAAGGGGAAACAAGGCTAAGGCACGACAACACAGGGCTAGGCAATGCAGGGTAAGGCAAGGAAAGGGTAACGGAAGGCAAGGAAGGCAAGGGAAAGCAAGGCAACGCAAGCAAGGCTACGGCAAGGTGAAACGACAACGCAAGCTAGGCAATGCACGGCAAGGCAAGGAAAGGGTAACGCAAGGCAAGGAATGCAAGGCAAAGCAAGGCAACGCAAGCAAGGCTACGGCAAGGTGAAACAAGGCTAAGGCACCACAACGCACGGCTAGGCAATGCACGGCCAGCCAAGGAAAAAGTAACGCAAGGCAAGGCACTCTGAGGCAAGGCAAGGCTAATGCACGACAGCGCAAGGCTAGGCAATGCACGGAAGGCAAGCAAAGAGTAACGGAAGGCAAGGAAGGCAAGGGAAAGCAGGGGAAGGCAAGGGTAACGGAAGGAACGGCACGGCAAGGGGAAACAAGGCTAAGGCACGGCAACGCACGGCTAGGCAATGCACGGCAAGGCAAGGAAAGGGTAACGCAAGGCAAGGCACGGTGAGGCAAGGCAAGGCTAATGCACGACAACGCACGGCTAGGCAATGCAGGGCAAGGCAAGGAAAGGGTAACGCAAGGCAAGGCACGGTTTGGGGAGGCAAGGCTAATGCACGACAACGCAAGGCTAGGCAATGCACGGAAAGCAAGCAAAGAGTAATGGAAGGCAAGGAATGCAAGGCAAAGCAAGGCAACGCAAGCAATTCTATGGCAAGGTGAAAAAAGGCTAAGGCACGACCACGAAAGGCTAGGCAATGCACGGAAGGCAAGCAAAGAGTAACGGAAGGCAAGGAAGGCAAGGGAAAGCAAGGCAAGGCAAGGGTAACGGAAGGAACGGCACGGCAAGGGGAAACAAGGCTAAGGCACGGCAACGCACGGCTAGGCAATGCACGGCAAGGCAAGGAAAGGGTAACGCAAGGCAAGGCACGGTCAGGCGAGGCAAGGCTAAGGCACGACTACGCAAGGCTAGGCAATTCACGAAAGGCAAGCAAAGAGTAACGGAAGGCAAGGAAGGCAAGGGAAAGCAGGGGAAGGCAAGGGTAACGGAATGAACGGCACGGTAAGGGGAAACAAGGCTAAGTCACGGCAACGCAAGTCTAAGCAATGCAAAGCCAGGCAAGGAAAGGGTAACGCAAGGCAAGGCACGGTAAGGCAAGGCGAGGCTAATGCACGACAACGCTCGGCTAGGCAATGCACGGCAAGGCAAGGAAAGGGTAACGCAAGGCAAGGCACGGTTAGGCGAGGCAAGGCTAAGGCACGACAACGCAAGGCTAGGCAATGCACGGAAGGCAAGCAAAGAGTAACGGAAGGCAAGGAATGCAAGGCAAAGCAAGGCAAAGCAAGCAAGGCTATGGCAAGGTGAAACAAGGCTAAGGCACCACAACGCACGGCTACGCAATGCACGGCCAGCCAAGGAAAAGGTAACGCAAGGCAAGGCACTGTGAGGCAAGGCAAGGCTAATGCACGACAGCGCAAGTCTAGGCAATGCACGGAAGGCAAGCAAAGAGTAACGGAAACCAAGGAAGGCAAGGGAAAGCAAGGGAAGGCAAGGGTAACGGAAGGAACGGCACGGCAAGGGGAAACAAGGCTAAGGCACGACAACACAGGGCTAGGAAATGCAGGGTAAGGCAAGGAAAGGGTAACGGAAGGCAAGGAATGCAAGACAAAGCAAGGCAACGCAAGCAAGTCTATGGCAAGGTGAAAAAAGGCTAAGGCACGACCACGAAAGGCTAGGCAATGCACGGCAAGTCAAGGAAAGGGTAACGCAAGGCAAGGCACGGTTAGGCGAGGCAAGGCTAAGGCACGACAACGCAAGGCTAGGCAATGCACGGAAGGCAAGCAAAGAGTAACGGAAGGCAAGGAATGCAAGGCAAAGCAAGGCAAAGCAAGCAAGGCTATGGCAAGGTGAAACAAGGCTAAGGCACCACAACGCACGGCTAGGCAATGCACGGCCAGCCAAGGAAAAGGTAACGCAAGGCAAGGCACTGTGAGGCAAGGCAAGGCTAATGCACGACAGCGCAAGGCTAGGCAATGCACGGAAGGCAAGCAAAGAGTAACGGAAACCAAGGAAGGCAAGGGAAAGCAAGGCAAGGCAAGGGTAATGGAAGGAACGGCACGGCAAGGGGAAACAAGGCTAAGGCACGGTAACGCACGGCTAGGCAATGCACGGCAAGGCAAGGAAAGGGTAACGCAAGGCAAGGCACGGTTTGGGGAGGCAAGGCTAATGCACGACAACGCAAGGCTAGGCAGTGCACGGCTAGGCAAGGAAAGAGTAACGGAAGGAAAGGAAGGCAAGGGAAAGCAAGGCAAGGCAAGGGTAACGGAAGGAACGGCACGGCAAGGGGAAACAAGGCTAAGGCACGGCAACGCACGGGTAGGCAATGCTCGGCAAGGCAAGGAAAGGGTAACGCAAGGCAAGGCACGGTGAGGCAAGGCAAGGCTGATGCACGACAACGCACGGCTAGGCAATGCACGGCAAGGCAAGGAAAGGGTAACGCAAGGCAAGGCACGGTCAGGCGAGGCAAGGCTAAGGCACGACAACGCAAGGCTAGGCAATTCACGAAAGGCAAGCAAAGAGTAACGGAAGGCAAGGAAGGCAAGGGAAAGCAGGGGAAGGCAAGGGTAACGGAAGGAACGGCACGGTAAGGGGAAACAAGGCTAAGGCACGGCAACGCAAGGCTAAGCAATGCAAAGCCAGGCAAGTAAAGTGTAACGCAAGGCAAGGCACGGTAAGGCAAGGCGAGGCTAATGCACGACAACGCACGGCGAGGCAATGCACGGCAAGGCAAGGAAAGGGTAACGCAAGGCAAGGCACGGTTAGGCGAGGCAAGGCTAAGGCACGACAACGCAAGCCTAGGCAATGCACGGAACGCAAGCAAAGAGTAACGGAAGGCAAGGAATGCAAGGCAAAGCAAGGCAACGCAAGCAAGGCTATGGCAAGGTGAATCAAGGCTAAGGCACCACAACGCACGGCTAGGCAATGCACGGCCAGCCAAGGAAAAGGTAACGCAAGGCAAGGCACTCTGAGGCAAGGCAAGGCTAATGCACGACAGCGCAAGGCTAGGCAATGCACGGAAGGCAAGCAAAGAGTAACGGAAACCAAGGAAGGCAAGGGAAAGCAAGGCAAGGCAAGGGTAACGGAAGGAACGGCACGGCAAGGGGAAACAAGGCTAAGGCACGACAACACACGGCTAGGCAATGCACGGCAAGGCAAGGAAAGGGTAACGCCAGGCAAGGCACGGTCAGGCAAGGCAAGGCTAATGCACGACAAGGCAAGGCTAGGCAGTGCACGGCAAGGCAAGGAAAGGGTAACGCAAGGCAAGGCACTGTCAGGCGAGGCAAGTCTAAGGCACAACGCAAGGGTAGGCAATGCACGGAAGGAAAGCAAAGAGTAACGGAAGGCAAGGAAAGCAAGGGAAAGCAAGGGAAGGCAAGGGTAACGGAAGGAACGGCACGGCAAGGGGAAACAAGGCTAAGGCACGACAACACAGGGCTAGGCAATGCAGGGCAAGGCAAGGAAAGGGTAACGCAAGGCAAGGCACGGTTTGGGGAGGCAAGGCTAATGCACGACAACGCAAGGCTAGGCAATGCACGGAAGGCAAGCAAAGAGTAACGGAAGGCAAGGAATGCAAGGCAAAGCAAGGCAACGCAAGCAAGTCTATGGCAAGGTGAAAAAAGGCTAAGGCACGACCACGCAAGGTTAGGCAATGCACGGAAGGCAAGCAAAGAGTAACGGAAGGCAAGGAAGGCAAGGGAAAGCAAGGCAAGGCAAGGGTAACGGAAGGGACGGCACGGCAAGGGGAAACAAGGCTAAGGCACGACAACGCACGGCTAGGCAATGCACGGCAAGGCAAGGAAAGGGTAACGCAAGGCAATGCACGGTGAGGCAAGGCAAGGCTGATGCACGACAATGCACGGCTAGGCAATTCACGGCAAGGCAAGGAAAGGTTAACGCAAGGCAAGGCACGGGCAGGCGAGGCAAGGCTAAGGCATGACTACGCAAGGCTAGGCAATGCACGGAAGGCAAGCAAAGAGTAACGGAAGGCAAGGAATGAAAGAGAAAGGAGGGGAAGGCAAGGGTAATGAAAGGAACGGCACGGTAAGGGGAAACAAGGCTAAGGCACGACAACACAGGGCTAGGCAATGCAGGGCAAGGCAAGGTAAGGGTAACGCAAGGCAAGGCACTGTCAGGCGAGGCAAGGCTAAGGCACGACAACGCAAGGCTAGGCAATGCACGGAAGGCAAACAAAGAGTAAGGGAACGCAAGGAAGGCAAGGGAAAGCAAGGCAAGGCAAGGTTAACGGAAGGAACGGCACGGCAAGGGGAAACAAGGCTAAGGCACGGTAACGCACGGCTAGGCAATGCAGGGCAAGGCAAGGAAATGGTAACGCAAGGCAAGGCACGGTTTGGGGAGGCAAGGCTAATGCACGACAACGCAAGGCTAGGCAGTGCACGGCTAGGCAAGGAACGAGTAACGGAAGGAAAGGAAGGCAAGGCAAAGCAAGGCAAGGCAAGTGTAACAAAAGGCAAGGCACGGCAAGGGGAAACAAGGCTAAGGAACGGCAACGCACGGGTAGGCAATGCACGGCCAGGCAAGGAAAGGGTAACGCAAGGCAAGGCACGGTAAGGCAAGACAAGGCCAATGCACGACAACGCACGGCTAGGCAATGCACGGCAAGGCAAGGAAAGGGTAACGCAAGGCAAGGCACTGTCAGGCGAGGCAAAGCTAATGCACGACATCGCAAGTCTAGGCAGTGCACGGCTAGGCAAGGAAAGAGTAACGGAAGGAAAGGAAGGCAAGGCAAAGCATGGCAAGGCAAGTGTAACAACAGGCACGGCACGGCAAGGGGAACCAAGGCTAAGGCACGACAACGCAAGGCTAGGCAATGCACGGAAGGCAAGCAAAGAGTAACGGAAGGCAAGGAATGCAAAGGAAAGCAGGGGAAGGCAAGGGTAACGAAAGGAACGGCACGGTAAGGGGAAACAAGGCTAAGGCACGACAACAGAGGGCTAGGCAATCCAGGGCAAGGCAAGGAAATGGTAACGCAAGGCAAGGCACGGTTTGGGGAGGCAAGGCTAATGGACGACAACGCAAGGCTAGGCAATGCACGGAAGGCAAGCAAAGAGTAACGGAAGGCAAGGAAGGCAAGGGAAAGCAAGGCAAGGCAAGGGTAACGGAAGGAACGGCACGGCAAGGGGAAACAAGGCTAATGCACGGCAACGCACGGCTAGGCAATGCACGGCAAGGCAAGGAAAGGGTAACGCAAGGCAAGGCACGGTGAGGCAAGGCAAGGCTGATGCACGACAACGCACGGCTAGGCAATGCACGGCAAGGCAAGGAAAGGGTAACGCAAGGCAAGGCACGGTCAGGCGAGGCAAGGCTAAGGCACGACAACGCAAGGCTAGGCAATGCACGGCAAGGCAAGGAAAGGGTAACGCAAGGCAAGGCACGGTTAGGCGAGGCAAGGCTAAGGCACGACAACGCAAGGCTAGGCAATGCACGGAAGGCAAGCAAAGAGTAACGGAAGGCAAGGAATGCAAGGCAAAGCAAGGCAACGCAAGCAAGGCTATGGCAAGGTGAAAAAAGGCTAAGGCAGGACAACGCAAGGCTAGGCAATGCGCGGAAGGCAAGCAAAGAGTAACGGAAGGCAAGGAATGAAAGGGAAAGCAGGGGAAGGTAAGGGTAACGAAAGGAACGGCACGGTAAGGGGAACAAGGCTAAGGCTCGACAACACAGGGCTAGGCAATGCAGGGCAAGGCAAGGAAAGGGTAACGCAAGGCAAGGCACGGTTTGGGAAGGCAAGGCTAATGCACGACAACGCAAGGCTAGGCAATGCACGGAAGGTAAGCAAAGAGTAACGGAAGGCAAGGAAGGCAAGGGAAAGCAAGGCAAGGCAAGGGTAACGGAAGGAACGGCACGGCAAGGGGAAACAAGGCTAAGGCACGGTAACGCACGGCTAGGCAATGCACGGCAAGGCAAGGAAAGGGTAACGCAAGGCAAGGCACGGTAAGGGGAGGCAAGGCTAATGCACGACAACGCACGGCTAGGCAATGCACGGCAAGGCAAGGAAAGGGTAACGCAAGGCAAGGCACAGTCAGGCGAGGCAAGGCTAAGGCACGACAGCGCAAGGCTAGGCAATGCACGGAAGGCAAGCAAAGAGTAACGGAAGACAAGGAATGCAAGGCAAAGCAAGGCAACGCAAGCAAGTCTATGGCAAGGTGAAAAAAGGCTAAGGCACGACAACGCAAGGCTAGGCAATGCACGGAAGGCAAGCAAAGAGTAACGGAAGGCAAGGAATGCAAGGCAAAGCAAGGCAAAGCAAGCAAGGCTATGGCAAGGTGAAACAAGGCTAAGGCACCACAACGCACGGCTAGGCGATGCACGGCCAGCCAAGGAAAAGGTAACGCAAGGCAAGGCACTCTGAGGCAAGGCAAGGCTAATGCACGACAGCGCATTCTAGGCAATGCACGGAAGGCAAGCAAAGAGTAACGGAAACCAAGGAAGGCAAGGGAAAGCAAGGCAAGGCAAGGGTAACGGAAGGAACGGCACGGCAAGGGGAAACAAGGCTAAGGCACGACAACGCACGGCTAGGGAATGCACGGCAAGGCAAGGACAGGGTAACGCCAGGCAAGGCACGGTCAGGCAAGGTAAGGCTAATGCACGACAAGGCAAGGCTAGGCAGTGCACGGCAAGGCAAGGAAAGGGTAACGCAAGGCAAGGCACTGTCAGGCGAGGCAAGGCTAAGGCACGACAACGCAAGGGTAGGCAATGCACGGAAGGAAAGCAAAGAGTAACGGAAGGCAAGGAAAGCAAGGGAAAGCAAGGGAAGGCAAGGGTAACGGAAGGAACGGCACGGCAAGGGGAAACAATGCTAAGGCACGACAACGCAGGGCTAGGCAATGCAGGGCAAGGCAAGGAAAGGGTAACGGAAGGCAAGGAATGCAAGGCAAAGCAAGGCAACGCAAGCAAGGCTATGGCAAGGTGAAAAAAGGCTAAGGCACGACAACGCACGGCTAGGCAATGCACGGCAAGGCAAGGAAAGGGTAACGCAAGGCAAGGCACGGTTAGGCGAGGCAAGGCTAAGGCACGACAACGCAAGGCTAGGCAATGCACGGAAGGCAAGCAAAGAGTAACGGAAGGCAAGGAATGCAAGGCAAAGCAAGGCAACGCATGCAAGTCTATGGCAAGGTGAAAAAAGGCTAAGGCAGGACAACGCAAGGCTAGGCAATGCGCGGAAGGCAAGCAAAGAGTAACGGAAGGCAAGGAAGGCAAGGGAAAGCAAGGCAAGGCAAGGGTAACGGAAGGAATGGCACGGCAAGGGGAAACAAGGCTAAGGCACGACAACGCACGGCTAGGCAATGCACGGCAAGGCAAGGAAAGGGTAACGCAAGGCAAGGCACGGTGAGGCAAGGCAAGGCTGATGCACGACAACACACGGCTAGGCAATGCACGGCAAGGCAAGGAAAGGGTAACGCAAGGCAAGGCACGGTCAGGCGAGGCAAGGCTAAGGCACGACAACGCAAGGCTAGGCAATTCACGAAAGGCAAGCAAAGAGTAACGGAAGGCAAGGAAGGCAAGGGAAAGCAGGGGAAGGCAAGGGTAACGGAATGAACGGCACGGTAAGGGGAAACAAGGCTAAGTCACGGCAACGCAAGGCTAACCAATGCAAAGCCAGGCAAGGAAAGGGTAACGCAAGGCAAGGCACGGTAAGGCAAGGCGAGGCTAATGCACGACAACGCACGGCTAGGCAATGCACGGCAAGGCAAGGAAAGTGTAACGCAAGGCAAGGCACGGTTAGGCGAGGCAAGGCTAAGGCACGACAACGCAAGGCTAGGCAATGCACGGAAGGCAAGCAAAGAGTAACCGAAGGCAAGGAATGCAAGGCAAAGCAAGGCAACGCAAGCAAGGCTATGGCAAGGTGAAAAAAGGCTAAGGCAGGACAACGCAAGGCTAGGCAATCCGCGGAAGGCAAGCAAAGAGTAACGGAAGGCAAGGAATGCAAGGCAAAGCAAGGCAAAGCAAGCAAGGCTATGGCAAGGTGAAACAAGGCTAAGGCACCACAACGCACGGCTAGGCAATGCACGGCCAGCCAAGGAAAAGGTAACGCAAGGCAAGGCACTCTGAGGCAAGGCAAGGCTAATGCACGACAGCGCAAGGCTAGGCAATGCACGGAAGGCAAGCAAAGAGTAACGGAAACCAAGGAAGGCAAGAAAAAGCAAGGGAAGGCAAGGGTAACGGAAGGAACGGCACGGCAAGGGGAAACAAGGCTAAGGCACGACAACACAGGGCTAGGCAATGCAGGGTAAGGCAAGGAAAGGGTAACGGAAGGCAAGGAATGCAAGACAAAGCAAGGCAACGCAAGCAAGTCTATAGCAAGGTGAAAAAAGGCTAAGGCACGACCACGCAAGGCTAGGCAATGCACGGCAAGGCAAGGAAAGGGTAACGCAAGGCAAGGCAAGGTTAGGCGAGGCAAGGCTAAGGCACGACAACGCAAGGCTAGGCAATGCACGGAAGGCAAGCAAAGAGTAACGGAAGGCAAGGAATGCAAGGCAAAGCAAGGCAACGCAAGCAAGGCTATGGCAAGGTGAAAAAAGGCTAAGGCAGGACAACGCAAGGCTAGGCAATGCGCGGAAGGCAAGCAAAGAGTAACGGAAGGCAAGGAATGCAAGGCAAAGCAAGCAAGGCTATGGCAAGATGAAACAAGGCTAAGGCACCACAACGCACGGCTAGGCAATGCATGGCCAGCCAAGGAAAAGGTAACGCAAGTCAAGGCTAATGCACGACAGCGCAAGGCTAGGCAATGCACGGAAGGCAAGCAAAGAGTAACGGAAACCAAGGAAGGCAAGGGAAAGCAAGGCAAGGCAAGGGTAACGGAAGGAACGGCACGGCAAGGGGAAACAAGGCTAAGGCACGACAACGCACGGCTAGGCAATGCACGGCAAGGCAAGGAAAGGGTAACGCCAGGCAAGGCACGGTCAGGCAAGGCAAGGCTAATGCACGACAACGCAAGGCTAGGGAGTGCACGGCAAGGCAAGGAAAGGGTAACGCAAGGCAAGGCACTGTCAGGCGAGGCAAGGCTAAGGTACGACAACGCAAGGGTAGGCAATGCACGGAAGGAAAGCAAAGAGTAACGGAAGGCAAGGAAAGCAAGGGAAAGCAAGGGAAGGCAAGGGTAACGGAAGTAACGGCATGGCAAGGGGAAACAAGGCTAAGGCACGACAACACAGGGCTAGGCAATGCAGGGCAAGGCAAGGAAAGGGTAACGCAAGGCAAGGCACGGTGAGGCAAGGCAAGGCTAAGGCACGACAACGCAAGGCTAGGCAATGCACGGAAGGCAAGCAAAGAGTAACGGAAGGCAAGGAATGTAAGGCAAAGCAAGGCAACGCAAGCAAGTCTATGGCAAGGTGAAAAAAGGCTAAGGCACGACCACGCAAGGCTAGGCAATGCACGGAAGGCAAGCAAAGAGTAACGGAAGGCAAGGAAGGCAAGGGAAAGCAAGGCAAGGCAAGGGTAACGGAAGGAACGGCACGGCAAGGGGAAACAAGGCTAAGGCACGACAACGCACGGCTAGGCAATGCACGGCAAGGCAAGGAAAGGGTAACGCAAGGCAAGGCACGGTGAGGCAAGGCAAGGCTGATGCACGACAACACACGGCTAGGCAATGCAGGGCAAGGCAAGGAAAGGGTAACGCAAGGCAAGGCACGGTTTGGGGAGGCAAGGCTAATGCACGACAACGCAAGGCTAGGCAATGCACGGAAAGCAAGCAAAGAGTAACGGAAGGCAAGGAATGCAAGGCAAAGCAAGGCAACGCAAGCAAGTCTATGGCAAGGTGAAAAAAGGCTAAGGCACGACCACGCAAGGCTAGGCAATGCACGGAAGGCAAGCAAAGAGTAACGGAAGGCAAGGAAGGCAAGGGAAAGCAAGGCAAGGCAAGGGTAACGGAAGGAACGGCACGGCAAGGGGAAACAAGGCTAAGGCACGGCAACGCACGGCTAGGCAATGCACGGCAAGGCAAGGAAAGGGTAACGCAAGGCAAGGCACGGTCAGGCGAGGCAAGGCTAAGGCACGACAACGCAAGGCTAGGCAATTCACGAAAGGCAAGCAAAGAGTAACGGAAGGCAAGGAAGGCAAGGGAAAGCAGGGGAAGGCAAGGGTAACGGAAGGAACGGCACGGTAAGGGGAAACAAGGCTAAGTCACGGCAACGCAAGGCTAAGCAATGCAAAGCCAGGCAAGGAAAGGGTAACGCAAGGCAAGGCACGGTAAGGCAAGGCGAGGCTAATGCACGACAACGCACGGCTAGACAATGCACGGCAAGGCAAGGAAAGGGTAACGCAAGGCAAGGCACGGTTAGGCGAGGCAAGGCTAAGGCACGAAAACGCTAGGCTAGGCAATGCACGGAAGGCAAGCAAAGAGTAACGGAAGGCAAGGAATGCAAGGCAAAGCAAGGCAACGCAAGCAAGGCTATGGCAAGGTGAAAAAAGGCTAAGGCAGGACAACGCAAGGCTAGGCAATCCGCGGAAGGCAAGCAAAGAGTAACGGAAGGCAAGGAATGCAAGGCAAAGCAAGGCAACGCAAGCAAGGCTATGGCAAGGTGAAACAAGGCTAAGGCACCACAACGCACGGCTAGGCAATGCACGGCCAGCCAAGGAAAAGGTAACGCAAGGCAAGGCACTCTGAGGCAAGGCAAGGCTAATGCACGACAACGCAAGGCTAGGCAATGCACGGAAGGCAAGCAAAGAGTAACGGAAGGCAAGGAAGGCAAGTGAAAGCAAGGCAAGGCAAGGGTAACGGAAGGAACGGCACGGCAAGGGGAAACAAGGCTAAGGCACGACAACGCACGGCTAGGCAATGCACGGCAAGGCAAGGAAAGGGTAACGCCAGGCAAGGCACGGTCAGGCAAGGCAAGGCTAAGGCACGACAACGCAAGGCTAGGCAATGCACGGCAAGGCAAGGAAGGGGTAACGCAAGGCAAGGCACTGACAGGCGAGGCAAGGCTAAGGCACGACAACGCACGGCTAGGCAATGCACGGAAGGCAAGCAAAGAGTAACGGAAGGCAAGGAAGGCAAGGGAAAGCAAGGCAAGGCATGGGTAACGGAAGGAACGGCACGGCAAGGGGAAACAAGGCTAAGGCACGACAACACAGGGCTAGGCAATGCAGGGCAAGGCAAGGAAAGGGTAACGCAAGGCAAGGCACGGTTTGGGGAGGCAAGGCTAATGCACGACAACGCAAGGCTAGGCAATGCACGGAAGGCAAGCAAAGAGTAACGGAAGGCAAGGAATGCAAGGCAAAGCAAGGCAACGCAAGCAAGTCTATGGCAAGGTGAAAAAAGGCTAAGGCACGACCACGCAAGGCTAGGCAATGCACGGAAGGCAAGCAAAGAGTAATGGAAGGCAAGGAAGGCAAGGGAAAGCAAGGCAAGGCAAGGGTAACGGAAGGAACGGCACGGCAAGGGGAAACAAGGCTAAGGCACGACAACGAACGGCTAGGCAATGCACTGCAAGGCAAGGAAAGGGTAACGCAAGGCAATGCACGGTGAGGCAAGGCAAGGCTGATGCACGACAATGCACGGCTAGGCAATTCACGGCAAGGCAAGGAAAGGGTAACGCAAGGCAAGGCACGGGCAGGCGAGGCAAGGCTAAGGCACGACTACGCAAGGCTAGGCAATGCACGGAAGGCAAGCAAAGAGTAACGGAAGGCAAGGAATGAAAGGGAAAGCAGGGGAAGGCAAGGTTAACGGAAGGAACGGCACGGCAAGGGGAAACAAGGCTAAGGCACGGTAACGCACGGCTAGGCAATGCAGGGCACGGCAAGGAAATGGTAACGCAAGGCAAGGCACGGTTTGGGGAGGCAAGGCTAATGCACGACAACGCAAGGCTAGGCAGTGCACGGCTAGGCAAGGAACGAGTAACGGAAGGAAAGGAAGGCAAGGCAAAGCAAGGCAAGGCAAGTGTAACAAAAGGCAAGGCACGGCAAGGGGAAACAAGGCTAAGGAACGGCAACGCACGGCTAGGCAATGCACGGCCAGGCAAGGAAAGGGTAACGCAAGGCAAGGCACGGTAAGGCAAGACAAGGCTAAGGCACGACAACGCAAGGCTTGGCAATGCACGGCAAGGCAAGGAAAGGGTAACGCAAGGCAAGGCACTGTCAGGCGAGGCAAAGCTAATGCACGACATCGCAAGGCTATGCAGTGCACGGCTAGGCAAGGAAAGAGTAACGGAAGGAAAGGAAGGCAAGGCAAAGCATGGCAAGGCAAGTGTAACAACAGGCACGGCACGGCAAGGGGAAACAAGGCTAAGGCACGACAACGCAAGGCTAGGCAATTCACGGAAGGCAAGCAAAGAGTAACGGAAGGCAAGGAATGCAAAGGAAAGCAGGGGAAGGCAATGGTAACGAAAGGAACGGCACGGTAAGGGGAAACAAGGCTAAGGCACGACAACAGAGGGCTAGGCAATGCAGGGCAAGGCAAGGAAAGGGTAACGCAAGGCAAGGCACGGTTTGGGGAGGCAAGGCTAATGCACGACAACGCAAGGCTAGGCAATGCAAGGAAGGCAAGCAAAGAGTAACGGAAGGCAAGGAAGGCAAGGGAAAGCAAGGCAAGGCAAGGGTAACGGAAGGAACGGCACGGCAAGGGGAAGCAAGGCTAAGGCACGGCAACGCACGGCTAGGCAATGCACGGCAAGGCAAGGAAAGGGTAACGCAAGGCAAGGCACGGTGAGGCAAGGCAAGGCTGATGCATGACAACGCACGGCTAGTCAATGCACGGCAAGGCAAGGAAAGGGTAACGCAAGGCAAGGCACGGTCAGGCGAGGCAAGGCTAAGGCACGACAACGCAAGGCTAGGCAATGCACGGAAGGCAAGCAAAGAGTAACGGAAGGCAAGGAAGGCAAGGGAAAGCAGGGGAAGGCAAGGGTAACGGAAGGAACGGCACGGCAAGGGGAAACAAGGCTAAGGCACGACAACGCACGGCTAGGCAATGCACGGCAAGGCAAGGAAAGGGTAACGCCAGGCAAGGCACGGTCAGGCAAGGCAAGGCTAATGCACGACAACGCAAGGCTAGGCAGTGCACGGCAAGGCAAGGAAAGGGTAACGGAAGGCAAGGCACTGTCAGGCGACGCAAGGCTAAGGCACGACAACGCAAAGCTAGGCAATGCACGGAAGGAAAGCAAAGAGTAACGGAAGGGAAGGAAAGCAAGGGAAAGCAAGGCAAGGTAAGGGTAAGGCAAGGCAAGGCACGGTGAGGCAAGGCAAGGCTAATGCACGACAACGCACGGCTAGGCAATGCACGGCAAGGCAAGGAAAGGGTAACGCAAGGCAAGGCACGGTCAGGCGAGGCAAGGCTAAGGCACGACAACGCAAGGCTAGGCAATGCACGGAAGGCAAGCAAAGAGTAACGGAAGGCAAGGAATGCAAGGCAAAGCAAGGCAACGCAAGCAAGGCTATGGCAAGGTGAAAAAAGGCTAAGGCAGGACAACGCAAGGCTAGGCAATGCACGGAAGGCAAGGAAAGAGTAACGGAAGGAAAGGAAGGCAAGGCAAAGCAAGGCAACGCAAGCAAGGCTATGGCAAGGTGAAACAAGGCTAATGCACCACAACGCACGGCTAGGCAATGCACGGCCAGGCAAGGAAAGGGTAACGCAAGGCAAGGCACTGTCAGGCAAGGCAAGGCTAATGCACGACAGCGCAAGGCTAGGCAATGCACGGAAGGCAAGCAAAGAGTAACGGAAACCAAGGAAGGCAAGGGAAAGCAAGGCAAGGCAAGGGTAACGGAAGGAACGGCACGGCAAGGGGAAACAAGGCTAAGGCACGACAACGCACGGCTAGGCAATGCACGGCAAGGCAAGGAAAGGGTAACGCCAGGCAAGGCACGGTCAGGCAAGGCAAGGCTAATGCACGACAAGGCAAGGTTAGGCAGTGCACTGCAAGGCAAGGAAAGGGTAACGCAAGGCAAGGCACTGTCAGGCGAGGCAAGGCTAAGGCACGACAACGCAAGGGTAGGCAATGCACGGAAGGAAAGCAAAGAGTAACGGAAGGCAAGGAAAGCAAGGGAAAGCAAGGCAAGGCCAGGGTAACGGAAGGAACGGCACGGCAAGGGGAAATAAGGCTAAGGCACGACAACACAGGGCTAGGCAATGCAGGGCAAGGCAAGGAAAGGGTAACGCAAGGCAAGGCACGGTTTGGGGAGGCAAGGCTGATGCACGACAACGCAAGGCTAGGCAATGCACGGAAGGCAAGCAAAGAGTAACGGAAGGCAAGGAATGCAAGGCAAAGCAAGGCAACGCAAGCAAGTCTATGGCAAGGTGAAAAAAGCCTAAGGCACGCCCACGCAAGGCTAGGCAATGCACGGAAGGCAAGCAAAGAGTAACGGAAGGCAAGGAAGGCAAGGGAAAGCAAGGCAAGGCAAGGGTAACGGAAGGAAGACACGGCAAGGGGAAACAAGGCTAAGGCACGACAACGCACGGCTAGGCAATGCACGGCAAGGCAAGGAAAGGGTAACGCAAGGCAAGGCACGGTGAGGCAAGACAAGGCTAATGCACGACAACGCACGGCTAGGCAATGCACGGCAAGGCAAGGAAAGGGTAACGCAAGGCAAGGCACGGTCAGGCGAGGCAAGGCTAAGGCACGACAACGCAAGGCTAGGTAATGCACGGAAGGCAAGCAAAGAGTAACGGAAGGCAAGGAAGGCAAGGGAAAGCAAGGGAAGGCAAGGGTAACCGAAGGAACGGCACGGCAAGGGGAAACAAGGCTAAGGCACGACAACGCACGGCTAGGCAAGGCACTGCAAGGTAAGGAAAGGGTAACGCAAGGCAAGGCACGGTGAGGCAAGGCAAGGCTAATGCACGACAACGCACGGCTAGGCAATACACGGCAAGGCAAGGAAAGGGTAACGCAAGGCAAGGCACGGTCAGGCGAGGCAAGGCACGGGCAGACGAGGCAAGGCTAAGGCACGACAACGCAAGGCTAGGCAATGCACGGAAGGCAAGCAAAGAGTAACGGAAGGCAAGGAATGAAAGGGAAAGCAGGGGAAGGCAAGGGTAACGAAAGGAACGGCACGGTAAGGGGAAACAAGGCTAAGGCACGACAACACAGGGCTAGGCAATGCAGGGCAAGGCAAGGTAAGGGTAACGCAAGGCAAGGCACTGTCAGGCGAGGCAAGGCTAAGGCACGACAACGCAAGGCTAGGCAATGCACGGAAGGCAAGCCAAGAGTAAGGGAACGCAAGGAAGGCAAGGGAAAGCAAGGCAATTCAAGGTTAACGGAAGGAACGGGACGGCAAGGGGAAACAAGGCTAAGGCACGGTAACGCACGGCTAGGCAATGCAGGGCAAGGCAAGGAAATGGTAACGCAAGGCAAGGCACGGTTTGGGGAGGCAAGGCTAATGAACGACAACGCAAGGCTAGGCAGTGCACGGCTAGGCAAGGAACGAGTAACGGAAGGAAAGGAAGGCAAGGCAAAGCAAGGCAAGGCAAGTGTAACAAAAGGCAAGGCACGGCAAGGCTAGGCAATGCACGGCAAGGCAAGGAAAGGGTAACGCAAGGCAAGGCACGACAAGGCAAGGCAAGGCTAATGCACGACAACGCACGGCTAGGCAATGCACGGAAAGGCAAGGAAAGGGTAACGCAAGGCAAGGCACTGTCAGGCGAGGCAAAGCTAATGCACGACATCGCAAGGCTAGGCAGTGCACGGCTAGGCAAGGAAAGAGTAACGGAAGGAAAGGAAGGCAAGGCAAAGCATGGCAAGGCAAGTGTAACAACAGGCACGGCACGGCAAGGGGAAACAAGGCTAAGGCACGACAACGCAAGGCTAGGCAATGCACGGAAGGCAAGCAAAGAGTAACGGAAGGCAAGGAATGCAAAGGAAAGCAGGGGAAGGCAAGGGTAACGAAAGGAACGGCACGGTAAGGGGAAACAAGGCTGAGGCACGACAACAGAGGGCTAGGCAATGCAGGGCAAGGCAAGGAAATGGTAACGCAAGGCAAGGCACGGTTTGGGGAGGCAAGGCTAATGGACGACAACGCAAGGCTAGGCAATGCACGGAAGGCAAGCAAAGAGTAACGGAAGGCAAGGAAGGCAAGGGAAAGCAAGGCAAGGCAAGGGTAACGGAAGGAACGGCACGGCAAGGGGAAACAAGGCTAAGGCACGGCAACGCACGGGTAGGCAATGCTCGGCAAGGCAAGGAAAGGGTAACGCAAGGCAAGGCACGGTGAGGCAAGGCAAGGCTGATGCACGACAACGCACGGCTAGGCAATGCAGGGCAAGGCAAGGAAAGGGTAACGCAAGGCAAGGCACGGTCAGGCGAGGCAAGGCTAAGGCACGACAACGCAAGGCTAGGCAATTCACGAAAGGCAAGCAAAGAGAAACGGAAGGCAAGGAAGGCAAGGGAAAGCAGGGGAAGGCAAGGGTAACGGAAGGAACGGCACGGTAAGGGGAAACAAGGCTAAGGCACGGCAAGGCAAGGCTAAGCAATGCAAAGCCAGGCAAGGAAAGTGTAACGTAAGGCAAGGCACGGTAAGGCAAGGCGAGGCTAATGCACGACAACGCACGGCTAGGCAATGCACGGCAAGGCAAGGAAAGGGTAACGCAAGGCAAGGCACGGTTAGGCGAGGCAAGGCTAAGGCACGACAACGCAAGGCTAGGCAATGCACGGAAGGCAAGCAAAGAGTAACGGAAGGCAAGGAAGGCAAGGGAAAGCAAGGCAAGGAAGGCAAGGGAAAGCAAGGCAAGGCAAGGGTAACGGAAGGAACGGCACGGCAAGGGGAAACAAGGCTAAGGCACGACAACGCAGGGCTAGGCAATGCACGGCAAGGCAAGGAAAGGGTAACGGAAGGCAAGGAATGCAAGGCAAAGCAAGGCAACGCAAGCAAGGCTATGGCAAGGTGAAAAAAGGCTAAGGCACGACCACGCAAGGCTAGGCAATGCACGGCAAGGCAAGGAAAGGGTAACGCAAGGCAAGGCACGGTCAGGCGAGGCAAGGCTAAGGCACGACAACGCAAGGCTAGGCAATGCACGGAAGGCAAGCAAAGAGTAACGGAAGGCAAGGAATGCAAGGCAAAGCAAGGCAACGCAAGCAAGGCTATGGCAAGGTGAAACAAGGCTAAGGCACGACAACGCACGGCTAGGCAATGCACGGCAAGGCAAGGAAAGGGTAACGCAAGGCAAGGCTAATGCACGACAACGCAAGGCTAGGCAATGCACGGAAGGCAAGCAAAGAGTAACGGAAACCAAGGAAGGCAAGGGAAAGCAAGGCAAGGCAAGGGTAACGGAAGGAACGGCACGGCAAGGGGAAACAAGGCTACGGCACGACAACGCACGGCTAGGCAATGCACGGCAAGGCAAGGAAAGGGTAACGCAAGGCAAGGCACGGTCAGGCAAGGCAAGGCTAATGCACGACAAGGCAAGGCTAGGGAGTGCACGGCAAGGCAAGGAAAGGGTAACGCAAGGCAAGGCACTGTCAGGCGAGGCAAGGCTAAGGTACGACAACGCAAGGGTAGGCAATGCACGGAAGGAAAGCAAAGAGTAACGGAAGGCAAGGAAAGCAAGGGAAAGCAAGGGAAGGCAAGGGTAACGGAAGGAACGGCATGGCAAGGGGAAACAAGGCTAAGGCACGACAACACAGGGCTAGGCAATGCAGGGCAAGGCAAGGAAAGGGTAACGCAAGGCAAGGCACGGTTTGGGGAGGCAAGGCTAATGCACGACAACGCAAGGCTAGGCAATGCACGGAAGGCAAGCAAAGAGTAACGGAAGGCAAGGAATGCAAGGCAAAGCAAGGCAACGCAAGCAAGGCTATGGCAAGGTGAAAAAAGGCTAAGGCACGACCACGCAAGGCTAGGCAATGCACGGAAGGCAAGCAAAGAGTAACGGAAGGCAAGCAAGGCAAGGGAAAGCAAGGCAAGGCAAGGGTAACGGAAGGAACGGCACGGCAAGGGGAAACAAGGCAAAGGCACGACAACGCACGGCTAGGCAATGCACGGCAAGGCAAGGAAAGGGTAACGCAAGGCAAGGCACGGTGAGGCAAGGCAAGGCTGATGCACGACAACACACGGCTAGGCAATGCAGGGCAAGGCAAGGAAAGGGTAACGCAAGGCAAGGCACGGTTTGGGGAGGCAAGGCTAATGCACGACAACGCAAGGCTAGGCAATGCACGGAAAGCAAGCAAAGAGTAACGGAAGGCAAGGAATGCAAGGCAAAGCAAGGCAACGCAAGCAAGTCTATGGCAAGGTGAAAAAAGGCTAAGGCACGACCACGCAAGGCTAGGCAATGCACGGAAGGCAAGCAAAGAGTAACGGAAGGCAAGGAAGGCAAGGGAAAGCAAGGCAAGGCAAGGGTAACGGAAGGAACGGCACGGCAAGGGGAAACAAGGCTAAGGCACGGCAACGCACGGCTAGGCAATGCACGGCAAGGCAAGGAAAGGGTAACGCAAGGCAAGGCACGGTCAGGCGAGGCAAGGCTAAGGCACGACAACGCAAGGCTAGGCAATTCACGAAAGGCAAGCAAAGAGTAACGGAAGGCAAGGAAGGCAAGGGAAAGCAGGGGAAGGCAAGGGTAACGGAAGGAACGGCACGGCAAGGGGAAACAAGGCTAAGGCACGACAACGCACGGCTAGGCAATGCACGGCAAGGCAAGGAAAGGGTAACGCAAGGCAAGGCACGGTTAGGCAATGCACGGCAAGGCAAGGAAAGGGTAACGCAAGGCAAGGCACGGTCAGGCGAGGCAAGGCTAAGGCACGACAACGCAAGGCTAGGCAATGCACGGAAGGCAAGCAAAGAGTAACGGAAGGCAAGGAATGCAAGGCAAAGCAAGGCAACGCAAGCAAGGCTATGGCAAGGTGAAAAAAGGCTAAGGCAGGACAACGCAAGGCTAGGCAATCCGCGGAAGGCAAGCAAAGAGTAACGGAAGGCAAGGAATGCAAGGCAAAGCAAGCAAGGCTATGACAAGGTGAAACAAGGCTAAGGCACCACAACGCACGGCTAGGCAATGCACGGCCAGCCAAGGAAAAGGTAACGCAAGGCAAGGCACTCTGAGGCAAGGCAAGGCTAATGCACGACAGCGCAAGGGTAGGCAATGCACGGAAGGCCAGCAAAGAGTAACGGAAACCAAGGAAGGCAAGGGAAAGCAAGGCAAGGCAAGGGTAACGGAAGGAACGGCACGGCAAGGGGAAACAAGGCTAAGGCACGACAACGCACGGCTAGGCAATGCACGGCAAGGCAAGGAAAGGGTAACGCCAGGCAAGGCACGGTCAGGCAAGGCAAGGCTAATGCACGACAAGGCAAGGCTAGGCAGTGCACGGCAAGGCAAGGAAAGGGTAACGCAAGGCAAGGCACTGTCAGGCGAGGCAAGGCTAAGGCACGACAACGCAAGGGTACGCAATGCACGGAAGGAAAGCAAAGAGTAACGGAAGGCAAGGAAAGCAAGGGAAAGCAAGGGAAGGCAAGGGTAACGGAAGGAACGGCACGCTAAGGGGAAACAAGGCTAAGGCACGACAACACAGGGCTAGGCAATGCAGGGCAAGGCAAGGAAAGGGTCACGCAAGGCAAGGCACGGTTTGGGGAGGCAAGGCTAATGCACGACAACGCAAGGCTACGCAATGCACGGAAGGCAAGCAAAGAGTAACGGAAGGCAAGGAATGCAAGGCAAAGCAAGGCAACGCAAGCAAGTCTATGGCAAGGTGAAAAAAGGCTAAGGCACGACCACGCAAGGCTAGGCAATGCACGGAAGGCAAGCAAAGAGTAACGGAAGGCAAGGAAGGCAAGGGAAAGCAAGGCAAGGCAAGGGTAACGGAAGGAACGGCACGGCAAGGGGAAACAAGGCTAAGGCACGACAACGAACGGCTAGGCAATGCACTGCAAGGCAAGGAAAGGGTAACGCAAGGCAATGCACGGTGAGGCAAGGCAAGGCTAATGCACGACAACGCACGGCTAGGCAATTCACGGCAAGGCAAGGAAAGGGTAACGCAAAGCAAGGCACTGTCAGGCGAGGCAAGGCTAAGGCACGACTACGCAAGGCTAGGCAATGCACGGAAGGCAAGCAAAGAGTAACGGAAGGCAAGGAAGACAAGGGAAAGCAAGGCAAGGCAATGGTAACGGAAGGAAAGGCACGGCAAGGGGAAACAAGGCTAAGGCACGACAACGAACGGCTAGGCAATGCACTGCAAGGCAAGGAAAGGGTAACGCAAGGCAATGCACGGTGAGGCAAGGCAAGGCTGATGCACGACAATGCACGGCTAGGCAATTCACGGCAAGGCAAGGAAAGGGTAACGCAAGGCAAGGCACGGGCAGGGGAGGCAAGGCTAAGGCACGACTACGCAAGGCTAGGCAATGCACGGAAGGCAAGCAAAGAGTAACGGAAGGCAAGGAATGAAAGGGAAAGCAGGGGAAGGCAAGGGTAACGAAAGGAACGGCACGGTAAGGGGAAACAAGGCTAAGGCACGACAACACAGGGCTAGGCAATGCAGGGCAAGGCAAGGTAAGGGTAACGCAAGGCAAGGCACGGTCAGGCGGGGCAAGGCTAAGGCACGACAACGCAAGGCTAGGCAATGCACGGAAGGCAAGCAAAGAGTAAGGGAACGCAAGGAAGGCAAGGGAAAGCAAGGCAAGGCAAGTGTAACAAAAGGCAAGGCACGGCAAGGGGAAACAAGGCTAAGGAACGGCAACGCACGGCTAGGCAATGCACGGCCAGGCAAGGAAAGGGTAACGCAAGGCAAGGCACGGTAAGGCAAGACAAGGCTAAGGCACGACAACGCACGGCTAGGCAATGCACGGCAAGGCAAGGAAAGGGTAACGCAAGGCAAGGCACTGTCAGGCGAGGCAAAGCTAATGCACGACATCGCAAGGCTAGGCAGTGCACGGCTAGGCAAGGAAAGAGTAACGGAAGGAAAGGAAGGCAAGGCAAAGCATGGCAAGGCAAGTGTAACAACAGGCACGGCACGTTAAGGGGAAACAAGGCTAAGGCACGACAACGCAAGGCTAGGCAATTCACGGAAGGCAAGCAAAGAGTAACGGAAGGCAAGGAATGGAAAGGAAAGCAGGGGAAGGCAAGGGTAACGGAAGGAACGGCACGACAAGGGGAAACAAGGCTAAGGCACGACAACAGAGGGCTAGGCAATGCAGGGCAAGGCAAGGAAAGGGTAACGCAAGGCAAGGCACGGTTTGGGGAGGCAAGGCTAATGCACGACAACGCAAGGCTAGGCAATGCACGGAAGGCAAGCAAAGAGTAACGGAAGGCAAGGAACCAAGGGAAAGCAAGGCAAGGCAAGGGTAACGGAAGGAACGGCACGACAAGGGGAAACAAGGCTAAGGCACGACAACAGAGGGCTAGGCAATGCAGGGCAAGGCAAGGAAAGGGTAACGCAAGGCAAGGCACGGTAAGGCAAGGCAAGGCTAATGCACGACAACGCACGGCTAGGCAATGCACGGCAAGGCAAGGAAAGGGTAACGCAGGGCAAGGCACGGTTAGGCGAGGCAAGGCTAAGGCACGACAACGCAAGGCTAGGCAATGCACGGAAGGCAAGCAAAGAGTAACGGAAGGCAAGGAATGCAAGGCAAAGCAAGGCAACGCAAGCAAGGCTATGGCAAGGTGAAAAAAGGCTAAGGCAGGACAACGCAAGGCTAGGCAATGCGTGGAAGGCAAGCAAAGAGTAACCGAAGGCAAGGAATGCAAGGCAAAGCAAGGCAAAGCAAGCAAGGCTATGGCAAGGTGAAACAAGGCTAAGGCACCACAACGCACGGCTAGGCAATGCACGGCCAGCCAAGGAAAAGGTAACGCAAGGCAAGGCACTCTGAGGCAAGGCAAGGCTAATGCACGACAGCGCAAGGCTAGGCAATGCACGGAAGGCAAGCAAAGAGTAACGGAAACCAAGGAAGGCAAGGGAAAGCAAGGCAAGGCAAGGGTAACGGAAGGAACGGCACGGCAAGGGGAAACAAGGCTAAGGCACGACAACTCACGGCTAGGCAATGCACGGCAAGGCAAGGAAAGGGTAACGCAAGGCAAGGCACGGTCAGGCGAGGCAAGGCTAATGCACGACAACGCAAGGCTAGGCAGTGCACTGCAAGGCAAGTAAAGGGTAACGCAAGGCAAGGCACTGTCAGGCGAGGCAAGGCTAAGGCACGACAACGCAAGGGTAGGCAATGCACGGAAGGAAAGCAAAGAGTAACGGAAGGCAAGGAAAGCAAGGGAAAGGAAGGGAAGGCAAGGGTAACGGAAGGAACGGCACGGCAAGGGGAAACAAGGCTAAGGCACGACAACACAGGGCTAGGCAATGCAGGGCAAGGCAAGGAAAGGGTAACGCAAGGCAAGGCACGGTTTGGGGAGGCAAGGCTAATGCACGACAACGCAAGGCTAGGCAATGCACGGAAGGCAAGCAAAGAGTAACGGAAGGCAAGGAAGGCAAGGGAAAGCAAGGCAAGGCAAGGGTAACGGAAGGAACGGCACGGCAAGGGGAAACAAGGCTAAGGCACGGCAACGCACGGGTAGGCAATGCTCGGCAAGGCAAGGAAAGGGTAACGCAAGGCAAGGCACGGTGAGGCAAGGCAAGGCTGATGCACGACAACGCACGGCTAGGCAATGCAGGGCAAGGCAAGGAAAGGGTAACGCAAGGCAAGGCACGGTCAGGCGAGGCAAGGCTAAGGCACGACAACGCAAGGCTAGGCAATTCACGAAAGGCAAGCAAAGAGAAACGGAAGGCAAGGAAGGCAAGGGAAAGCAGGGGAAGGCAAGGGTAACGGAAGGAACGGCACGGTAAGGGGAAACAAGGCTAAGGCACGGCAAGGCAAGGCTAAGCAATGCAAAGCCAGGCAAGGAAAGTGTAACGTAAGGCAAGGCACGGTAAGGCAAGGCGAGGCTAATGCACGACAACGCACGGCTAGGCAATGCACGGCAAGGCAAGGAAAGGGTAACGCAAGGCAAGGCACGGTTAGGCGAGGCAAGGCTAAGGCACGACAACGCAAGGCTAGGCAATGCACGGAAGGCAAGCAAAGAGTAACGGAAACCAAGGAAGGCAAGGGAAAGCAAGGGAAGGCAAGGGTAAGGGAAGGAACGGCACGGCAAGGGGAAACAAGGCTAAGGCACGACAACACAGGGCTAGGCAATGCAGGGTAAGGCAAGGAAAGGGTAACGGAAGGCAAGGAATGCAAGACAAAGCAAGGCAACGCAAGCAAGTCTATGGCAAGGTGAAAAAAGGCTAAGGCACGACCACGCAAGGCTAGGCAATGCACGGCAAGGCAAGGAAAGGGTAACGCAAGGCAAGGCACGGTTAGGCGAGGCAAGGCTAAGGCACGACAACGCAAGGCTAGGCAATGCACGGAAGGCAAGCAAAGAGTAACGGAAGGCAAGGAAGGCAAGGCAAAGCAAGGCAACGCAAGCAAGGCTATGGCAAGGTGAAAAAAGGCTAAGGCAGGACAACGCAAGGCTAGGCAATGCGCGGAAGGTAAGCAAAGAGTAACGGAAGGCAAGGAATGCAAGGCAAAGCAAGGCAAAGCAAGCAAGGCTATGGCAAGGTGAAACAAGGCTAAGGCACCACAACGCACGGCTAGGCAATGCACGGCAAGGCAAGGAAAAGGTAACGCAAGGCAAGGCTAATGCACGACAGCGCAAGGCTAGGCAATGCACGGAAGGCAAGCAAAGAGTAACGGAAACCAAGGAAGGCAAGGGAAAGCAAGGCAAGGCAAGGGTAACGGAAGGAACGGCACGGCAAGGGGAAACAAGGCTACGGCACGACAACGCACGGCTAGGCAATGCACGGCAAGGCAAGGAAAGGGTAACGCAAGGCAAGGCACGGTCAGGCAAGGCAAGGCTAATGCACGACAAGGCAAGGCTAGGGAGTGCACGGCAAGGCAAGGAAAGGGTAACGCAAGGCAAGGCACTGTCAGGCGAGGCAAGGCTAAGGTACGACAACGCAAGGGTAGGCAATGCACGGAAGGAAAGCAAAGAGTAACGGAAGGCAAGGAAAGCAAGGGAAAGCAAGGGAAGGCAAGGGTAACGGAAGGAACGGCATGGCAAGGGGAAACAAGGCTAAGGCACGACAACACAGGGCTAGGCAATGCAGGGCAAGGCAAGGAAAGGGTAACGCAAGGCAAGGCACGGTTTGGGGAGGCAAGGCTAATGCACGACAACGCAAGGCTAGGCAATGCACGGAAGGCAAGCAAAGAGTAACGGAAGGCAAGGAATGCAAGGCAAAGCAAGGCAACGCAAGCAAGTCTATGGCAAGGTGAAAAAAGGCTAAGGCACGACCACGCAAGGCTAGGCAATGCACGGAAGGCAAGCAAAGAGTAACGGAAGGCAAGCAAGGCAAGGGAAAGCAAGGCAAGGCAAGGGTAACGGAAGGAACGACACGGCAAGGGGAAACAAGGCTAAGGCACGGCAACGCACGGCTAGGCAATGCACGGCAAGGCAAGGAAAGGGTAACGCAAGGCAAGGCACGGTGAGGCAAGGCAAGGCTGATGCACGACAACACACGGCTAGGCAATGCAGGGCAAGGCAAGGAAAGGGTAACGCAAGGCAAGGCACGGTTTGGGGAGGCAAGGCTAATGCACGACAACGCAAGGCTAGGCAATGCACGGAAAGCAAGCAAAGAGTAACGGAAGGCAAGGAATGCAAGGCAAAGCAAGGCAACGCAAGCAAGTCTATGGCAAGGTGAAAAAAGGCTAAGGCACGACCACGCAAGGCTAGGCAATGCACGGAAGGCAAGCAAAGAGTAACGGAAGGCAAGGAAGGCAAGGGAAAGCAAGGCAAGGCAAGGGTAACGGAAGGAACGGCACGGCAAGGGGAAACAAGGCTAAGGCACGGCAACGCACGGCTAGGCAATGCACGGCAAGGCAAGGAAAGGGTAACGCAAGGCAAGGCACGGTCAGGCGAGGCAAGGCTAAGGCACGACAACGCAAGGCTAGGCAATTCACGAAAGGCAAGCAAAGAGTAACGGAAGGCAAGGAAGGCAAGGGAAAGCAGGGGAAGGCAAGGGTAACGGAAGGAACGGCACGGTAAGGGGAAACAAGGCTAAGTAACGGCAACGCAAGGCTAAGCACTGCAAAGCCAGGCAAGGAAAGGGTAACGCAAGGCAAGGCACGGTTAGGCGAGGCAAGGCTAAGGCACGACAACGCAAGGCTAGGCAATGCACGGCAAGGCAAGGAAAGGGTAACGCAAGGCAAGGCACGGTTAGGCGAGGCAAGGCTAAGGCACGACAACGCAAGGCTAGGCAATGCACGGAAGGCAAGCAAAGAGTAACGGAAGGCAAGGAATGCAAGGCAAAGCAAGGCAACGCAAGCAAGGCTATGGCAAGGTGAAAAAAGGCTAAGGCAGGACAACGCAAGGCTAGGCAATCCGCGGAAGGCAAGCAAAGAGTAACGGAAGGCAAGGAATGCAAGGCAAAGCAAGCAAGGCTATGGCAAGGTGAAACAAGGCTAAGGCACCACAACGCACGGCTAGGCAATGCACGGCCAGCCAAGGAAAAGGTAACGCAAGGCAAGGCACTCTGAGGCAAGGCAAGGCTAATGCACGACAGCGCAAGGCTAGGCAATGCACGGAAGGCCAGCAAAGAGTAACGGAAACCAAGGAAGGCAAGGGAAAGCAAGGCAAGGCAAGGGTAACGGAAGGAACGGCACGGCAAGGGGAAACAAGGCTAAGGCACGACAACGCACGGCTAGGCAATGCACGGCAAGGCAAGGAAAGGGTAACGCCAGGCAAGGCACTGTCAGGCGAGGCAAGGCTAAGGCACGACAACGCAAGGCTAGGCAATGCACGGAAGGAAAGCAAAGAGTAACGGAAGGCAAGGAAAGCAAGGGAAAGCAAGGCAAGGCAAGGGTAACGGAAGGAACGGCACGGTAAGGGGAAACAAGGCTAAGGCACGACAACACAGGGCTAGGCAATGCAGGGCAAGGCAAGGAAAGGGTCACGCAAGGCAAGGCACGGTTTGGGGAGGCAAGGCTAATGCACGACAACGCAAGGCTACGCAATGCACGGAAGGCAAGCAAAGAGTAACGGAAGGCAAGGAATGCAAGGCAAAGCAAGGCAACGCAAGCAAGTCTATGGCAAGGTGAAAACAGGCTAAGGCACGACAACGCAAGGCTAGGCAATGCACGGAAGGCAAGCAAAGAGTAACGGAAGGCAAGGAAGGCAAGGGAAAGCAAGGCAAGGCAAGGGTAACGGAAGGAACGGCACGGCAAGGGGAAACAAGGCTAAGGCACGACAACGAACGGCTAGGCAATGCACTGCAAGGCAAGGAAAGGGTAACGCAAGGCAATGCACGGTGAGGCAAGGCAAGGCTGATGCACGACAATGCACGGCTAGGCAATTCACGGCAAGGCAAGGAAAGGGTAACGCAAAGCAAGGCACTGTCAGGCGAGGCAAGGCTAAGGCACGACTACGCAAGGCTAGGCAATGCACGGAAGGCAAGCAAAGAGTAACGGAAGGCAAGGAAGGCAAGGGAAAGCAAGGCAAGGCAAGGGTAACGGAAGGAATGGCACGGCAAGGGGAAACAAGGCTAAGGCACGACAACGCAAGGCTAGGCAATGCACGGAAGGCAAGGAAAGTGTAACGCAAGGCAATGCACGGTGAGGCAAGGCAAGGCTGATGCACGACAATGCACGGCTAGGCAATTCACGGCAAGGCAAGGAAAGGGTAACGCAAGGCAAGGCACGGGCAGGGGAGGCAAGGCTAAGGCACGACTACGCAAGGCTAGGCAATGCACGGAAGGCAAGCAAAGAGTAACGGAAGGCAAGGAATGAAAGGGAAAGCAGGGGAAGGCAAGGGTAACGAAAGGAACGGCACGGTAAGGGGAAACAAGGCTAAGGCACGACAACACAGGGCTAGGCAATGCAGGGCAAGGCAAGGTAAGGGTAACGCAAGGCAAGGCACGGTCAGGCGGGGCAAGGCTAAGGCACGACAACGCAAGGCTAGGCAATGCACGGAAGGCAAGCAAAGAGTAAGGGAACGCAAGGAAGGCAAGGGAAAGCAAGGCAAGGCAAGGTTAACGGAAGGAAGGGCACGGCAAGGGGAAATAAGGCTAAGGCACGGTAACGCACGGCTAGGCAATGCAGGGCACGGCAAGGAAATGGTAACGCAAGGCAAGGCACGGTTTGGGGAGGCAAGGCTAATGCACGACAACGCAAGGCTAGGCAGTGCACGGCTAGGCAAGGAACGAGTAACGGAAGGAAAGGAAGGCAAGGCAAAGCAAGGCAAGGCAAGTGTAACAAAAGGCAAGGCACGGCAAGGGGAAACAAGGCTAAGGAACGGCAACGCACGGCTAGGCAATGCACGGCCAGGCAAGGAAAGGGTAACGCAAGGCAAGGCACGGTAAGGCAAGACAAGGCTAAGGCACGACAACGCACGGCTAGGCAATGCACGGCAAGGCAAGGAAAGGGTAACGCAAGGCAAGGCACTGTCAGGCGAGGCAAAGCTAATGCACGACATCGCAAGGCTAGGCAGTGCACGGCTAGGCAAGGAAAGAGTAACGGAAGGAAAGGAAGGCAAGGCAAAGCATGGCAAGGCAAGTGTAACAACAGGCACGGCACGTTAAGGGGAAACAAGGCTAAGGCACGACAACGCAAGGCTAGGCAATTCACGGAAGGCAAGCAAAGAGTAACGGAAGGCAAGGAATGGAAAGGAAAGCAGGGGAAGGCAAGGGTAACGAAAGGAACGGCACGGTAAGAGGAAACAAGGCTAAGGCACGACAACAGAGGGCTAGGCAATGCAGGGCAAGGCAAGGAAATGGTAACGCAAGCAAGGCACGGTTTGGGGAGGCAAGGCTAATGGACGACAACGCAAGGCTAGGCAATGCACGGAAGGCAAGCAAAGAGTAACGGAAGGCAAGGAAGGCAAGGGAAAGCAAGGCAAGGCAAGGGTAACGGAAGGAACGGCACGGCAAGGGGAAACAAGGCTAAGGCACGGCAACGCACGGCTAGGCAATGCACGGCCAGGCAAGGAAAGGGTAACGCAAGGCAAGGCACGGTGAGGCAAGGCAAGGCTGATGCACGACAACGCACGGCTAGGCAATGCACGGCAAGGCAAGGAAAGGGTAACGCAAGGCAAGGCACGGTCAGGCGAGGCAAGGCTAAGGCACGACAACGCAAGGCTAGGCAATGCACGGCAAGGCAAGGAAAGGGTAACGCAAGGCAAGGCACGGTTAAGCGAGGCAAGGCTAAGGCACGACAACGCAAGGCTAGGCAATGCACGGAAGGCAAGCAAAGAGTAACGGAAGGCAAGGAATGCAAGGCAAAGCAAGGCAACGCAAGCAAGGCTATGGCAAGGTGAAAAAAGGCTAAGGCAGGACAACGCAAGGCTAGGCAATGCGCGGAAGGCAAGCAAAGAGTAACGGAAGGCAAGGAATGCAAGGCAAAGCAAGGCAAAGCAAGCAAGGCTATGGCAAGGTGAAACAAGGCTAAGGCACCACAACGCACGGCTAGGCAATGCACGGCCAGCCAAGGAAAAGGTAACGCAAGGCAAGGCACTCTGAGGCAAGGCAAGGCTAATGCACGACAGCGCAAGGCTAGGCAATGCACGGAAGGCAAGCAAAGAGTAACGGAAACCAAGAAAGGCAAGGGAAAGCAAGGCAAGGCAAGGGTAACGGAAGGAACGGCACGGTAAGGGGAAACAAGGGTAAGGCACGGCAACGCACGGCTAGGCAATGCACGGCAAGGCAAGGAAAGGGTAACGCCAGGCAAGGCACGGTCAGGCAAGGCAAGGCTAATGCACGACAAGGCAAGGCTAGGCAGTGCACTGCAAGGCAAGTAAAGGGTAACGCAAGGCAAGGCACTGTCAGGCGAGGCAAGGCTAAGGCACGACAACGCAAGGGTAGGCAATGCACGGAAGGAAAGCAAAGAGTAACGGAAGGCAAGGAAAGCAAGGGAAAGCAAGGGAAGGCAAGGGTAACGGAAGGAACGGCACGGCAAGGGGAAACAAGGCTAAGGCACGACAACACAGGGCTAGGCAATGCAGGGCAAGGCAAGGAAAGGGTAACGCAAGGCAAGGCACGGTTTGGGGAGGCAAGGCTAATGCACGACAACGCAAGGCTAGGCAATGTACGGAAGGCAAGCAAAGAGTAACGGAAGGCAAGGAATGCAAGGCAAAGCAAGGCAACGCAAGCAAGTCTATGGCAAGGTGAAAAAAGCCTAAGGCACGACCACGCAAGGCTAGGCAATGCACGGAAGGCAAGCAAAGAGTAACGGAAGGCAAGGAAGGCAAGGGAAAGCAAGGCAAGGCAAGGGTAACGGAAGGAACGGCACGGCAAGGGGAAACAAGGCTAAGGCACGACAACGAACGGCTAGGCAATGCACTGCAAGGCAAGGAAAGGGTAACGCAAGGCAAGGCACGGTGAGGCAAGACAAGGCAAATGCAGGACAACGCTCGGCTAGGCAATGCACGGCAAGGCAAGGAAAGGGTACCGCAAGGCAAGGCACGGTCAGGCGAGGCAAGGCTAAGGCACGACTACGCAAGGCTAGGCAATGCACGGAAGGCAAGCAAAGAGTAACGGAAGGCAAGGAATGAAAGGGAAAGCAGGGGAAGGCAAGGGTAACGAAAGGAACGGCACGGTAAGGGGAAACAAGGCTAAGGCACGACAACACAGGGCTAGGCAATGCAGGGCAAGGCAAGGTAAGGGTAACGCAAGGCAAGGCACTGTCAGGCGAGGCAAGGCTAAGGCACGACAACGCAAGGCTAGGCAATGCACGGAAGGCAAGCAAAGAGTAACGGAACGCAAGGAAGGCAAGGGAAAGCAAGGCAAGGCAAGGTTAACGGAAGGAACGGCACGGCAAGGGGAAACAAGGCTAAGGCACGGTAACGCACGGCTAGGCAATGCAGGGCAAGGCAAGGAAATGGTAACGCAAGGCAAGGCACGGTTTGGGGAGGCAAGGCTAATGCACGACAACGCAAGGCTAGGCAGTGCACGGCTAGGCAAGGAACGAGTAACGGAAGGAAAGGAAGGCAAGGCAAAGCAAGGCAAGGCAAGTGTAACAAAAGGCAAGGCACGGCAAGGGGAAACAAGGCTAAGGAACGGCAACGCACGGCTAGGCAATGCACGGCCAGGCAAGGAAAGGGTAACGCAAGGCAAGGCACGGTAAGGCAAGACAAGGCTAATGCACGACAACGCACGGCTAGGCAATGCACGGCAAGGCAAGGAAAGGGTAACGCAAGGCAAGGCACTGTCAGGCGAGGCAAAGCTAATGCACGACATCGCAAGGCTAGGCAGTGCACGGCTAGGCAAGGAAAGAGTAACGGAAGGAAAGGAAGGCAAGGCAAAGCATGGCAAGGCAAGTGTAACAACAGGCACGGCACGTTAAGGGGAACCAAGGCTAAGGCACGACAACGCAAGGCTAGGCAATGCACGGAAGGCAAGCAAAGAGTAACGGAAGGCAAGGCACTGTCAGGCGAGGCAAGGCTAAGGCACGACAACGCAAGGCTAGGCAATGCACGGAAGGAAAGCAAAGAGTAACGGAAGGCAAGGAAAGCAAGGGAAAGCAAGGCAAGGCAAGGGTAACGGAAGGAACGGCACGGCAAGGGGAAACAAGGCTAAGGCACGACAACGCAAGGCTAGGCAATGCACGGCAAGGCAAGGAAAGGGTAACGGAAGGCAAGGAAGGCAAGGCAAAGCAACGCAACGCAAGCAAGTCTATGGCAAGGTGAAACAAGGCTAAGGCACGACAACGCACGGCTAGGCAATGCACGGCAAGGCAAGGAAAGGGTAACGCAAGGCAAGGCACGGTTAGGAGAGGCAAGGCTAAGGCACGACAACGCAAGGCTAGGCAATGCACGGAAGGCAAGCAAAGAGTAACGGAAGGCAAGGAATGCAAGGCAAAGCAAGGCAACGCAAGCAAGGCTATGGCAAGGTGAAAAAAGGGTAAGGCAGGACAACGCAAGGCTAGGCAATGCGCGGAAGGCAAGCAAAGAGTAACGGAAGGCAAGGAATGCAAGGCAAAGCAAGGCAAAGCAAGCAAGGCTATGGCAAGGTGAAACAAGGCTAAGGCACCACAACGCACGGCTAGGCAATGCACGGCCAGCCAAGGAAAAAGTAACGCAAGGCAAGGCACTCTGAGGCAAGGCAAGGCTAATGCACGACAGCGCAAGGCTAGGCAATGCACGGAAGGCAAGCAAAGAGTAACGGAAGGCAAGGAAGGCAAGGGAAAGCAGGGGAAGGCAAGGGTAACGGAAGGAACGGCACGGTAAGGGGAAACAAGGCTAAGTCACGGCAACGCAAGGCTAAGCAATGCAAAGCCAGGCAAGGAAAGGGTAACGCAAGGCAAGGCACGGTTAGGCGAGGCAAGGCTAAGGCACGACAACGCACGGCTAGGCAATGCACGGCAAGGCAAGGAAAGGGTAACGCAAGGTAAGGCACGGTTAGGCGAGGCAAGGCTAATGCACGACAACGCAAGGCTAGGCAATGCACGGAAGGCAAGCAAAGAGTAACGGAAGGCAAGGAATGTAAGGCAAAGCAAGGCAACGCAAGCAAGGCTATGGCAAGGTGAAAAAAGGCTAAGGCAGGACAACGCAAGGCTAGGCAATGCGCGGAAGGCAAGCAAAGAGTAACGGAAGGCAAGGAATGCAAGGCAAAGCAAGCAAGGCTATGGCAAGGTGAAACAAGGCTAAGGCACCACAACGCACGGCTAGGCAATGCACGGCCAGCCAAGGAAAAGGTAACGCAAGGCAAGGCACTGTGAGGCAAGGCAAGGCTAATGCACGACAGCGCAAGGCTAGGCAATGCACGGAAGGCCAGCAAAGAGTAACGGAAACCAAGGAAGGCAAGGGAAAGCAAGGCAAGGCAAGGGTAACGGAAGGAACGGCACGGCAAGGGGAAAGAAGGCTAAGGCACGACAACGCACGGCTAGGCAATGCACGGCAAGGCAAGGAAAGGGTAACGCCAGGCAAGGCACGGTCAGGCAAGGCAAGGCTAATGCACGACAAGGCAAGGCTAGGCAGGGCACGGCAAGGCAAGGAAAGGGTAACGTAAGGCAAGGCACTGTCAGGCGAGGCAAGGCTAAGGCACGACAACGCAAGGGTAGGCAATGCACGGAAGGAAAGCAAAGAGTAACGGAAGGCAAGGAAAGCAAGGGAAAGCAAGGGAAGGCAAGGGTAACGGAAGGAACGGCACGGCAAGGGGAAACAAGGCTAAGGCACGACAACACAGGGCTAGGCAATGCATGGGAAGGCAAGGAAACGGTCACGCAAGGCAAGGCACGGTCAGTCAAGGCAAGGGTAATGAACGACAACGCAAGGCTAGGCAATGCACGGAAGGCAAGCAAAGAGTAACGGAAGGCAAGGAATGCAAGGCAAAGCAAGGCAACGCAAGCAAGTCTATGGCAAGGTGAAACAAGGCTAAGGCACGACAACGCAAGGCTAGGCAATGCACGGAAGGCAAGCAAAGAGTAACGGAAGGCAAGGAAGGCAAGGGAAAGCAAGGCAAGTCAAGGGTAACGGAAGGAACGGCACGGCAAGGGGAAACAAGGCTAAGGCACGACAACGCACGGCTAGGCAATGCACTGCAAGGCAAGGAAAGGGTAACGCAAGGCAATGCACGGTGAGGCAAGGCAAGGCTGATGCACGACAATGCACGGCTAGGCAATTCACGGCAAGGCAAGGAAAGGGTAACGCAAAGCAAGGCACTGTCAGGCGAGGCAAGGCTAAGGCACGACTACGCAAGGCTAGGCAATGCACGGAAGGCAAGCAAAGAGTAACGGAAGGCAAGGAAGGCAAGGGAAAGCAAGGCAAGGCAAGGGTAACGGAAGGAAAGGCACGGCAAGGGGAAACAAGGCTAAGGCACGACAACGCACGGCTAGGCAATGCACGGCAAGGCAAGGAAAGTGTAACGCAAGGCAATGCACGGTGAGGCAAGGCAAGGCTAATGCACGACAACGCACGGCTAGGCAATGCACGGCAAGGCAAGGAAAGGGTAACGCAAGGCAAGGCACGGTCAGGCGAGGCAAGGCTAAGGCACGACAACGCAAGGCTAGGCAATGCAAGGAAGGCAAGCAAAGAGTAACGGAAGGCAAGGAATGAAAGGGAAAGCAGGGGAAGGCAAGGGTAACGAAAGGAACGGCACGGTAAGGGGAAACAAGGCTAAGGCACGACAACACAGGGCTAGGCAATGCAGGGCAAGGCAAGGAAAGGGTAACGCAAGGCAAGGCACGGTCAGGCGAGGCAAGGCTAAGGCACGACAACGCAAGGCTAGGCAATGTACGGAAGGCAAGCAAAGAGTAAGGGAACGCAAGGAAGGCAAGGGAAAGCAAGGCAAGGCAAGGTTAACGGAAGGAAGGGCACGGCAAGGGGAAACAAGGCTAAGGCACGGTAACGCACGGCTAGGCAATGCACGGCAAGGCAAGGAAAGGGTAACGCAAGGCAAGGCACTGTCAGGCGAGGCAAAGCTAATGCACGACATCGCAAGGCTAGGCAGTGCACGGCTAGGCAAGGAAAGAGTAACGGAAGGAAAGGAAGGCAAGGCAAAGCATGGCAAGGCAAGTGTAACAACAGGCACGGCACGTTAAGGGGAAACAAGGCTAAGGCACGACAACGCAAGGCTAGGCAATTCACGGAAGGCAAGCAAAGAGTAACGGAAGGCAAGGAATGGAAAGGAAAGCAGGGGAAGGCAAGGGTAACGAAAGGAACGGCACGGTAAGAGGAAACAAGGCTAAGGCACGACAACAGAGGGCTAGGCAATGCAGGGCAAGGCAAGGAAATGGTAACGCAAGCAAGGCACGGTTTGGGGAGGCAAGGCTAATGGACGACAACGCAAGGCTAGGCAATGCACGGAAGGCAAGCAAAGAGTAACGGAAGGCAAGGAAGTCAAGGGAAAGCAAGGCAAGGCAAGGGTAACGGAAGGAACGGCACGGCAAGGGGAAACAAGGCTAAGGCACGGCAACGCACGGCTAGGCAATGCACGGCCAGGCAAAGAAAGGGTAACGCAAGGCAAGGCACGGTGAGGCAAGGCAAGGCTAATGCACGACAACGCACGGCTAGGCAATGCACGGCAAGGCAAGGAAAGGGTAACGCAAGGCAAGGCACGGTCAGGCGAGGCAAGGCTAAGGCACGACAACGCAAGGCTAGGCAATGCACGGAAGGCAAGCAAAGAGTAACGGAAGGCAAGGAATGCAAGGCAAAGCAAGGCAACGCAAGCAAGGCTATGGCAAGGTGAAAAAAGGCTAAGGCACGACAACGCAAGGCTAGGCAATGCACGGAAGGCAAGCAAAGAGTAACGGAAGGCAAGGAAGGCAAGGCAAAGCAAGGCAACGCAAGCAAGGCTATGGCAAGGTGAAACAAGGCTAAGGCACGACAACGCACGGCTAGGCAATGCACGGCCAGCCAAGGAAAAGGTAACGCAAGGCAAGGCACGGTGAGGCAAGGCAAGGCTAATGCACGACAACGCAAGGCTAGGCAATACACGGAAGGCAAGCAAAGAGTAACGGAAACCAAGGAAGGCAAGGGAAAGCAAGGCAAGGCAAGGGTAACGGAAGGAACGGCACGGCAAGGGGAAACAAGGCTAAGGCACGACAACGCACGGCTAGGCAATGCACGGCAAGGCAAGGAAAGGGTAACGCCAGGCAAGGCACGGTCAGGCAAGGCAAGGCTAATGCACGACAAGGCAAGGCTAGGCAGTGCACTGCAAGGCAAGTAAAGGGTAACGCAAGGCAAGGCACTGTCAGGCGAGGCAAGGCTAAGGCACGACAACGCAAGGGTAGGCAATGCACGGAAGGAAAGCAAAGAGTAACGGAAGGCAAGGAAAGCAAGGGAAAGCAAGGGAAGGCAAGGGTAACGGAAGGAACGGCACGGCAAGGGGAAACAAGGCTAAGGCACGACAACACAGGGCTAGGCAATGCAGGGCAAGGCAAGGAAAGGGTAACGCAAGGCAAGGCACGGTTTGGGGAGGCAAGGCTAATGCACGACAACGCAAGGCTAGGCAATGCACGGAAGGCAAGCAAAGAGTAACGGAAGGCAAGGAATGCAAGGCAAAGCAAGGCAACGCAAGCAAGTCTATGGCAAGGTGAAAAAAGCCTAAGGCACGCCCACGCAAGGCTAGGCAATGCACGGAAGGCAAGCAAAGAGTAACGGAAGGCAAGGAAGGCAAGGGAAAGCAAGGCAAGGCAAGGGTAACGGAAGGAACGGCACGGCAAGGGGAAACAAGGCTAAGGCACGACAACGCACGGCTAGGCAATGCACGGCAAGGCAAGGAAAGGGTAACGCAAGGCACGGCACGGTGAGGCAAGACAAGGCAAATGCAGGACAACGCTCGGCTAGGCAACGCACGGCAAGGCAAGGAAAGGGTACCGCAAGGCAAGGCACGGTCAGGCGAGGCAAGGCTAAGGCACGACTACGCAAGGCTAGGCAATGCACGGAAGGCAAGCAAAGAGTAACGGAAGGCAAGGAATGAAAGGGAAAGCAGGGGAAGGCAAGGGTAACGAAAGGAACGGCACGGTAAGGGGAAACAAGGCTAAGGCACGACAACACAGGGCTAGGCAATGCAGGGCAAGGCAAGGTAAGGGTAACGCAAGGCAAGGCACTGTCAGGCGAGGCAAGGCTAAGGCACGACAACGCAAGGCTAGGCAATGCACGGAAGGCAAGCAAAGAGTAAGGGAACGCAAGGAAGGCAAGGGAAAGCAAGGCAAGGCAAGGTTAACGGAAGGAACGGCACGGCAAGGGGAAACAAGGCTAAGGCACGGTAACGCACGGCTAGGCAATGCAGGGCAAGGCAAGGAAATGGTAACGCAAGGCAAGGCACGGTTTGGGGAGGCAAGGCTAATGCACGACAACGCAAGGCTAGGCAGTACAAGGCTAGGCAAGGAACGAGTAACGGAAGGAAAGGAAGGCAAGGCAAAGCAAGGCAAGGCAAGTGTAACAAAAGGCAAGGCACGGCAAGGGGAAACAAGGCTAAGGAACGGCAACGCACGGCTAGGCAATGCACGGCCAGGCAAGGAAAGGGTAACGCAAGGCAAGGCACGGTAAGGCAAGACAAGGCTAATGCACGACAACGCACGGCTAGGCAATGCACGGCAAGGCAAGGAAGGGGTAACGCAAGGCAAGGCACTGTCAGGCGAGGCAAAGCTAATGCACGACATCGCAAGGCTAGGCAGTGCACGGCTAGGCAAGGAAAGAGTAACGGAAGGAAAGGAAGGCAAGGCAAAGCAAGGCAAGGCAAGTGTAACAAAAGGCACGGCACGGCAAGGGGAACCAAGGCTAAGGCACGACAACGCAAGGCTAGGCAATGCACGGAAGGCAAGCAAAGAGTAACGGAAGGCAAGGCACTGTCAGGCGAGGCAAGGCTAAGGCACGACAACGCAAGGCTAGGCAATGCACGGAAGGTAAGCAAAGAGTAACGGAAGGCAAGGAAAGCAAGGGAAAGCAAGGCAAGGCAAGGGTAACGGAAGGAACGGCACGGCAAGGGGAAACAAGGCTAAGGCACGACAACGCAGGGCTAGGCAATGCAGGGCAAGGCAAGGAAAGGGTAACGGAAGGCAAGGAAGGCAAGGCAAAGCAAGGCAACGCAAGCAAGTCTATGGCAAGGTGAAAAAAAGGCTAAGGCACGACAACGCAAGGCTAGGCAATGCACGGCAAGGCAAGGAAAGGGTAACGCAAGGCAAGGCACGGTCAGGCGAGGCAAGGCTAAGGCACGACAACGCAAGGCTAGGCAATGCACGGAAGGCAAGCAAAGAGTAACGGAAGGCAAGGAATGCAAGGCAAAGCAAGGCAACGCAAGCAAGGCTATGGCAAGTTGAAAAAAGGCTAAGGCACGACAACGCAAGGCTAGGCAATGCACGGAAGGCAAGCAAAGAGTAACGGAAGGCAAGGAATGCAAGGCAAAGCAAGGCAACGCAAGCAAGGCTATGGCAAGGTGAAACAAGGCTAAGGCACGACAACGCACGGCTAGGCAATGCACGGCCAGCCAAGGAAAGGGTAACGCAAGGCAAGGCACGGTGAGGCAAGGCAAGGCTGATGCACGACAACGCACGGCTAGGCAATGCAGGGCAAGGCAAGGAAAGGGTAACGCAAGGCAAGGCACGGTCAGGCAAGGCAAGGCTAATGCACGACAACGCAAGGCTAGGCAGTGCACGGCAAGGCAAGGAAAGCGTAACGCAAGGCAAGGCACTGTCAGGCGAGGCAAGGCTAAGGCACGACAACGCAAGGGTAGGCAATGCACGGAAGGCAAGCAAAGAGCAACGGAAGGCAAGGAAAGCAAGGGAAAGCAAGGGAAGGCAAGGGTAACGGAAGGAACGGCATGGCAAGGGGAAACAAGGCTAAGGCACGACAACACAGGGCTAGGCAATGCAGGGCAAGGCAAGGAAAGGGTAACGCAAGGCAAGGCACGGTTTGGGGAGGCAAGGATAATGCACGACAACGAAAGGCTAGGCAATGCACGGAAGGCAAGCAAAGAGTAACGGAAGGCAAGGAATGCAAGGCAAAGCAAGGCAACGCAAGCAAGTCTATGGCACGGTGAAAAAAGGCTAAGACACGACCACGCAAGGCTAGGCAATGCACGGAAGGCAAGCAAAGAGTAACGGAAGGCAAGGAAGGCAAGGGAAAGCAAGGCAAGGCAAGGGTAACGGAAGGAACGGCACGGCAAGGGGAAACAAGGCTAAGGCACGGCAACGCACGGCTAGGCAATGCACGGCAAGGCAAGGAAAGGGTAACGCAAGGCAAGGCACGGTGAGGCAAGGCAAGGCTGATGCACGACAACACACGGCTAGGCAATGCAGGGCAAGGCAAGGAAAGGGTAACGCAAGGCAAGGCACGGTTTGGGGAGGCAAGGCTAATGCACGACAACGCAAGGCTAGGCAATGCACGGAAAGCAAGCAAAGAGTAACGGAAGTCAAGGAATGCAAGGCAAAGCAAGGCAACGCAAGCAAGTCTATGGCAAGGTGAAAAAAGGCTAAGGCACGACAACGCAAGGCTAGGCAATGCACGGAAGGCAAGCAAAGAGTAACGGAAGGCAAGGAAGGCAAGGGAAAGCAAGGCAAGGCTAGGGTAACGGAAGGAACGGCACGGCAAGGGGAAACAAGGCTAAGGCACGGCAACGCACGGCTATGCAATGCACGGCAAGGCAAGGAAAGGGTAACGCAAGGCAAGGCACGGTCAGGCGAGGCAAGGCTAAAGCACGACAACGCAAGGCTAGGCAATTCACGAAAGGCAAGCAAAGAGTAACGGAAGGCAAGGAAGGCAAGGGAAATCAGGGGAAGTCAAGGGTACCGAAAGGCACGGCACGGCAAGGGGAAACAAGGCTAAGGCACGGCAACGCAAGGCTAAGCAATGCAAAGCCAGGCAAGGAAAGGGTAAAGCAAGGCAAGGCACGGTAAGGCAAGGCGAGGCTAATGCACGACAACGCTCGGCTAGGCAATGCACGGCAAGGCAAGGAAAGGGTAACGCAAGGCAAGGCACGGTTAGGCGAGGCAAGGCTAAGGCACGACAACGCAAGGCTAGGCAATGCACGGAAGGCAAGCAAGAGTAACGGAAGGCAAGGAATGCAAGGCAAAGCAAGGCAACGCAAGCAAGGCTATGGCAAGGTGAAAAAAGGCTAAGGCAGGACAACGCAAGGCTAGGCAATCCCCGGAAGGCAAGCAAAGAGTAACGGAAGGCAAGGAATGCAAGGCAAAGCAAGGCAAAGCAAGCAAGGCTATGGCAAGGTGAAACAAGGCTAAGGCACCACAACGCACGGCTAAGCAATGCACGGCCAGCCAAGGAAAAGGTAATGCAAGGCAAGGCACTCTGAGGCAAGGCAAGGCTAATGCACGACAGCGCAAGGCTAGGCAATGCACGGAAGGCAAGCAAAGAGTAATGGAAACCAAGGAAGGCAAGGGAAAGCAAGGGAAGGCAAGGGTAAGGGAAGGAACGGCACGGCAAGGGGAAACAAGGCTAAGGCACGACAACACAGGGCTAGGCAATGCAGGGTAAGGCAAGGAAAGGGTAACGGAAGGCAAGGAATGCAAGACAAAGCAAGGCAACGCAAGCAAGTCTATGGCAAGGTGAAAAAAGGCTAAGGCACGACTACGCAAGGCTAGGCAATGCACGGCAAGTCAAGGAAAGGGTAACGCAAGGCAAGGCACGGTCAGGCGAGGCAAGGCTAAGGCACGACAACGCAAGGCTAGGCAATGCACGGAAGGCAAGCAAAGAGTAAGGGAACGCAAGGAAGGCAAGGGAAAGCAAGGCAAGGCAAGGTTAACGGAAGGAACGGCACGGCAAGGGGAAACAAGGCTAAGGCACGACAACACAGGGCTAGGCAATGCAGGGCAAGGCAAGGTACGGGTAACGCAAGGCAAGGCACGGTCAGGCGAGGCAAGGCTAAGGCACGACAACGCAAGGCTAGGCAATGCACGGAAGGCAAGCAAAGAGTAAGGGAACGCAAGGAAGGCAAGGGAAAGCAAGGCAAGGCAAGGTTAACGGAAGGAACGGCACGGCAAGGGGAAACAAGGCTAAGGCACGGTAACGCACGGCTAGGCAATGCAGGGCAAGGCAAGGAAATGGTAACGCAAGGCAAGGCACGGTTTGGGGAGGCAAGGCTAAGGCACGACAACGCAAGGCTAGGCAATGCACGGAAGGCAAGCAAAGAGTAACGGAAGGAAAGGAAGGCAAGGGAAAGCAAGGCAAGGCAAGGGTAACGGAAGGAACGGCACGGCAAGGGGAAACAAGACTAAGGCACGGCAACGCACGGCTAGGCAAAGCTCGGCAAGGGAAGGAGAGGGTAACGCAAGGCAAGGCACGGTCAGGCGAGGCAAGGCTAAGGCACGACAACGCAAGGCTAGGCAATTCACGAAAGGCAAGCAAAGAGAAACGGAAGGCAAGGAAGGCAAGGGAAAGCAGGGGAAGGCAAGGGTAACGGAAGGAACGGCACGGTAAGGGGAAACAAGGCTAAGGCACGGCAACGCAAGGCTAAGCAATGCAAAGCCAGGCAAGGAAAGGGTAACGCAAGGCAAGGCACGGTATGGCAAGGCGAGGCTAATGCACGACAACGCACGGCTAGGCAATGCACGGCAAGGCAAGGAAAGGGTAACGCAAGGCAAGGCACGGTTAGGCGAGGCAAGGCTAAGGCACGACAACGCAAGCCTAGGCAATGCACGGAACGCAAGCAAAGAGTAACGGAAGGCAAGGAATGCAAGGCAAAGCAAGGCAACGCAAGCAAGGCTATGGCAAGGTGAAAAAAGGCTAAGGCAGGACAACGCAAGGCTAGGCAATGCGCGGAAGGCAAGCAAAGAGTAACGGAAGGCAAGGAATGCAAGGCAAAGCAAGGCAAAGCAAGCAAGTCTATTGCAAGGTGAAGCAAGGCTAAGGCACCACAACGCACGGCTAGGCAATTCACGGCCAGCCAAGGAAAAGGTAACGCAAGGCAAGGCACTCTGAGGCAAGGCAAGGCTAATGCACGACAGCGCAAGGCTAGGCAATGCACGGAAGGCAAGCAAAGAGTAACGGAAACCAAGGAAGGCAAGGGAAAGCAAGGCAAGGCAAGGGTAACGGAAGGAACGGCACGGCAAGGGGAAACAAGGCTAAGGCACGACAACGCACGGCTAGGCAATGCACGGCAAGGCAAGGAAAGGGTAACGCCAGGCAAGGCACGGTCAGGCAAGGCAAGGCTAATGCACGACAAGGCAAGGCTAGGCAGTGCATGGCAAGGCAAGGAAAGGGTAACGCAAGGCAAGGCACTGTCAGGCGAGGCCAGTCTAAGGCACAACGCAAGGGTAGGCAATGCACGGAAGGAAAGCAAAGAGTAACGGAAGGCAAGGAAAGCAAGGGAAAGCAAGGGAAGGCAAGGGTAATGGAAGGAACGGCACGGCAAGGGGAAACAAGGCTAAGGCACGACAACACAGGGCTAGGCAATGCAGGGCAAGGCAAGGAAAGGGTAACGCAAGGCAAGGCACGGTTTGGGGAGGCAAGGCTAATGCACGACAACGCAAGGCTAGGCAATGCACGGAAGGCAAGCAAAGAGTAACGGAAGGCAAGGAATGCAAGGCAAAGCAAGGCAACGCAAGCACGTCTATGGCAAGGTGAAAAAAGGCTAAGGCACGACCACGCAAGGCTAGGCAATGCACGGAAGGCAAGCAAAGAGTAACGGAAGGCAAGGAAGGCAAGGGAAAGCAAGGCAAGGCAAGGGTAAAGGAAGGGACGGCACGGCAAAGGGAAACAAGGCTAAGGCACGACAACGAACGGCTAGGCAATGCACTGCAAGGCAAGGAAAGGGTAACGCAAGGCAATGCACGGTGAGGCAAGGCAAGGCTGATGCACGACAATGCACGGCTAGGCAATTCACGGCAAGGCAAGGAAAGGGTAACGCATGGGAAAGCACGGTCAGGCGAGGCAAGGCTAAGGCATGACTACGCAAGGCTAGGCAATGCACGGAAGGCAAGCAAAGAGTAACGGAAGGCAAGGAATGAAAGGGAAAGGAGGGGAAGGCAAGGGTAACGAAAGGAACGGCACGGTAAGGGGAAACAAGGCTAAAGCACGACAACACAGGGCTAGGCAATGCAGGGCAAGGCAAGGTAAGGGTAACGCAAGGCAAGGCACTGTCAGGCGAGGCAAGGCTAAGGCACGACAACGCAGGGCTAGGCAATGCACGGAAGGCAAGCAAAGAGTAAGGGAACGCAAGGAAGGCAAGGGAAAGCAAGGCAAGGCAAGGTTAACGGAAGGAACGGCACGGCAAGGGGAAACAAGGCTAAGGCACGGCAACGCACGGCTAGGCAATGCAGGGCAAGGCAAGGAAATGGTAACGCAAGGCAAGGCACGGTTTGGGGAGGCAAGGCTAATGCACGACAACGCAAGGCTAGGCAGTGCACGGCTAGGCAAGGAACGAGTAACGGAAGGAAAGGAAGGCAAGGCAAAGCAAGGCAAGGCAAGTGTAACAAAAGGCAAGGCACGGCAAGGGGAAACAAGGCTAAGGAACGGCAACGCACGGCTAGGCAATGCACGGCCAGGCAAGGAAAGGGTAACGCAAGGCAAGGCAAGGTAAGGCAAGACAAGGCCAATGCACGACAACGCACGGCTAGGCAATGCACGGCAAGGCAAGGAAAGGGTAACGCAAGGCAAGGCACTGTCAGGCGAGGCAAAGCTAATGCACGACATCGCAAGTCTAGGCAGTGCACGGCTAGGCAAGGAAAGAGTAACGGAAGGAAAGGAAGGCAAGGCAAAGCATGGCAAGGCAAGTGTAACAACAGGCACGGCACGGCAAGGGGAAACAAGGCTAAGGCACAAAAACGCAAGGCTAGGCAATGCACGGAAGGCAAGCAAAGAGTAACGGAAGGCAAGGAATGAAAGGGAAAGGAGGGGAAGGCAAGGGTAACGAAAGGAACGGCACGGTAAGGGGAAACAAGGCTAAGGCACGACAACAGAGGGCTAGGCAATGCAGGGCAAGGCAAGGAAATGGTAACGCAAGGCAAGGCACGGTTTGGGGAGGCAAGGCTAATGGACGACAACGCAAGGCTAGGCAATGCACGGAAGGCAAGCAAAGAGTAACGGAAGGCAAGGAAGGCAAGGTAAAGCAAGGCAAGGCAAGGGTAACGGAAGGAACGGCACGGCAAGGGGAAACAAGGCTAATGCACGGCAACGCACGGCTAGGCAATGCACGGCAAGGCAAGGAAAGGGTAACGCAAGGCAAGGCACGGTGAGGCAAGGCAAGGCTGATGCACGACAACGCACGGCTAGGCAATGCACGGCAAGGCAAGGAAAGGGTAACGCAAGGCAAGGCACGGTCAGGCGAGGCAAGGCTAAGGCACGACAACGCAGGGCTAGGCAATGCACGGCAAGGCAAGGAAAGGGTAACGCAAGGCAAGGCACGGTTAAGCGAGGCAAGGCTAAGGCACGACAACGCAAGGCTAGGCAATGCACGGAAGGCAAGCAAAGAGTAACGGAAGGCAAGGAATGCAAGGCAAAGCAAGGCAACGCAAGCAAGGCTATGGCAAGGTGAAAAAAGGCTAAGGCAGGACAACGCAAGGCTAGGCAATCCGCGGAAGGCAAGCAAAGAGTAACGGAAGGCAAGGAATGCAAGGCAAAGCAAGGCAAAGCAAGCAAGGCTATGGCAAGGTGAAACAAGGCTAAGGCACCACAACGCACGGCTAGGCAATGCACGGCCAGCCAAGGAAAAGGTAACGCAAGGCAAGGCACTCTGAGGCAAGGCAAGGCTAATGCACGACAGCGCAAGGCTAGGCAATGCACGGAAGGGAAGCAAAGAGTAACGGAAGGCAAGGAAGGCAAGGGAAAGCAAGGCAAGGCAATGGTAACGGAAGGAACGGCACGGCAATGGGAAACAAGGCTAAGGCACGACAACGAACGGCTAGGCAATGCACTGCAAGGCAAGGAAAGGGTAACGCAAGGCAATGCACGGTGAGGCAAGGCAAGGCTGATGCACGACAATGCACGGCTAGGCAATTCACGGCAAGGCAAGGAAAGGGTAATGCAAGGCAACGCACGGTCAGGCGAGGCAAGGCTAAGGCACGACAACGCAAGGCTAGGCAATGCACGGAAGGCAAGCAAAGAGTAACGGAAGGCAAGGAAGGCAGGTGAAACCAAGGCAAGGCAAGGGTAACGGAAGGAACGGCTCGGCAAGGGGAAACAAGGCTAAGGCACGGCAACGCAGGGCTAGGCAATGCACGGCAAGGCAAGGAAAGGGTAACGCAAGGCAAGGCACTGTCAGGCGAGGCAAAGCTAATGCACGACATCGCAAGGCTAGGCAGTGCACGGCTAGGCAAGGAAAGAGTAACGGAAGGAAAGGAAGGCAAGGCAAAGCATGGCAAGGCAAGTGTAACAACAGGCACGGCACGGCAAGGGGAAACAAGGCTAAGGCACAAAAACGCAAGGCTAGGCAATGCACGGAAGGCAAGCAAAGAGTAACGGAAGGCAAGGAATGCAAAGGAAAGCAGGGGAAGGCAAGGGTAACGAAAGGAACGGCACGGTAAGGGGAAACAAGGCTAAGGCACGACAACAGAGGGCTAGGCAATGCAGGGCAAGGCAAGGAAAGGGTAACGCAAGGCAAGGCACGGTTTGGGGAGGCAAGGCTAATGCACGAAAACGCAAGGCTAGGCAATGCACGGAAGGCAAGCAAAGAGTAACGGAAGGCAAGGAATGCAAGGCAAAGCAAGGCAACGCAAGCAAGGCTATGGCAAGGTGAAAAAAGGCTAAGGCACGACAACGCAAGGCTAGGCAATGCACGGAAGGCAAGCAAAGAGTAACGGAAGGCAAGGAAGGCAAGGGAAAGCAAGGCAAGGCAAGGGTAACGGAAGGAACGGCACGGTAAGGGGAAACAAGGCTAAGGCACGACAACGAACGGCTAGGCAATGCACTGCAAGGCAAGGAAAGTGTAACGCAAGGCAAGGCACGGTGAGGCAAGACAAGGCAAATGCAGGACAACGCTCGGCTAGGCAATGCACGGCAAGGCAAGGAAAGGGTACCGCAAGGCAAGGCACGGTCAGGCGAGGCAAGGCTAAGGAACGACAACGCAAGGCTAGACAATGCACGGAAGGGAAGCAAAGAGTAACGGAAGGCAAGGAAGGCAAGGGAAAGCAAGGCAAGGCAATGGTAACGGAAGGAACGGCACGGCAAGGGAAAACAAGGCTAAGGCACGACAACGAACGGCTAGGCAATGCACTGCAAGGCAAGGAAAGGGTAACGCAAGGCAATGCACGGTGAGGCAAGGCAAGGGAAAACAAGGCTAAGGCACGACAACGCACGGCTAGGCAATGCACGGCAAGGCAAGGAAAGGCTAACGCAAGGCAAGGCACGGGCAGGCGAGGCAAGGCTAAGGCACGACTACGCAAGGCTAGGCAATGCACGGAAGGCAAGCAAAGAGTAACGGAAGGCAAGGAATGAAAGGGAAAGCAGGGGAAGGCAAGGGTAACGAAAGGAACGGCACGGTAAGGGGAAACAAGGCTAAGGCACGACAACACAGGGCTAGGCAATGCAGGGCAAGGCAAGGTAAGGGTAACGCAAGGCAAGGCACGGTCAGGCGAGGCAAGGCTAAGGCACGACAACGCAAGGCTAGGCAATGCACGGAAGGCAAGCAAAGAGTAACGGAAGGCAAGGAAGGCAATGGAAAGCAAGGCAAGGCAAGGGTAACGGAAGGAACGGCACGGCAAGGGGAAACAAGGCGAAGGGACGGTAACGCACGGCTAGGCAATGCACGGCAAGGCAAGGAAAGGGTAACGCAAGGCAAGGCACGGTTTGGGGACGCAAGGCTAATGCACGACAACGCAAGGCTAGGCAGTGCACGGCTAGGCAAGGAACGAGTAACGGAAGGAAAGGAAGGCAAGGCAAAGCAAGGCAAGGCAAGTGTAACAAAAGGCAAGGCACGGCAAGGGGAAACAAGGCTAAGGAACGGCAACGCACGGCTAGGCAATGCACGGCCAGGCAAGGAAAGGGTAACGCAAGGCAAGGCACGGTAAGGCAAGACAAGGCTAATGCACGACAATGCACGGCTAGGCAATGCACGGCAAGGCAAGGAAAGGGTAACGCAAGGCAAGGCACGGTCAGGCGAGGCAAGGCTAAGGCACGACAACGCAAGGCTAGGCAATGCACGGAAGGCAAGCAAAGAGTAACGGAAGGCAAGGAATGCAAGGCAAAGCAAGGCAACGCAAGCAAGTCTATGGCAAGGTGAAAAAAGGCTAAAGCACGACCACGCAAGGCTAGGCAATGCACGGAAGTCAAGCAAAGAGTAACGGAAGGCAAGGAAGGCAAGGGAAAGCAAGGCAAGGCAATGGTAACGGAAAGAACGGCACGGCAAGGGGAAACAAGGCTAAGGCACGACAACGCACTGCTAGGCAATGCACTGCAAGGCAAGGAAAGGGTAACGCAAGGCAAGTCCCGGTGAGGCAAGGCAAGGCTGATGCACGACAACGCACGGCTAGGCAACTCACGGCAAGGCAAGGGAAGGGTAACGCAAGGCAAGGCACGGTAAGGCAAGACAAGGCTAATGCACGACAACGCACGGCTAGGCAATGCACGGCAAGGCAAGGAAAGGGTAACGCAAGGCAAGGCCCGGTCAGGCGAGGCAAGGCTAATGCACGACAACGCAAGGCTAGGCAATGCACGGAAGGCAAGCAAAGAGTAACGGAAGGCAAGGAAGGCAAGGGAAACCAAGGCAAGGCAAGGGTAACGGAAGGAACGGCTCGGCAAGGGGAAAAAAGGCTAAGGCACGGCAACGCAGGGCTAGGCAATGCACGGCAAGGCAAGGAAAGGGTAACGCAAGGCAAGGCACGGTTTGGGGAGGCAAGGCTAATGCACGACAACGCAAGGCTAGGCAGTGCACGGCTAGGCAAGGAACGAGTAACGGAATGAAAGGAAGGCAATGCAAATCAAGGCAAGGCAAGTGTAACAAAAGGCAAGGCACGGCAAGGGGAAACAAGGCTAAGGAACGGCAACGCACGGCTAGGCAATGCACGGCCAGGCAAGGAAAGGGTAACGCAAGGCAAGGCACGGTAAGGCAAGACAAGGCTAATGCACGACAACGTACGGCTAGGCAATGCACGGCAAGGCAAGGAAAGGGTAACGCAAGGCAAGGCACGGTCAGGCGAGGCAAGGCTAAGGCACGACAACGCAAGGCTAGGCAATTAACGAAAGGCAAGCAAAGAGTAACGGATAGCAAGGAAGGCAAGGGAAAGCAGCGGAAGGCAAGGGTAACGGAAGAAACGGCACGGTAAGTGGAAACAAAGCTAAGGCACGGCAACGCAAGGCTAAGCAATGCAAAGCCAGGCAAGGAAAGTTTAACGCAAGGCAAGGCACGGTAAGGCAAGGCGAGGCTAATGCACGACAACGCACGGCTAGGCAATGCACGGCAAGGCAAGGAAAGGGTAACGCGAGGCAAGGCACGGTTAGGCGAGGCAAGGCTAAGGCACGACAACGCAAGGCTAGGCAATGCACGGAAGGCAAGCAAAGAGTAACGGAAGGCAAGGAATGCAAGGCAAAGCAAGGCAACGCAAGCAAGGCTATGGCAAGGTGAAAAAAGGCTAAGGCAGGAGAACGCAAGGCTAGGCAATGCGCGGAAGGCAAGCAAAGAGTAACGGAAGGCAAGGAATGCAAGGCAAAGCAAGGCAAAGCAAGCAAGGCTATGGCAAGGTGAAACAAGGCTAAGGCACCACAACGCACGGCTAGGCAATGCACGGCCAGCCAAGGAAAAGGTAACGCAAGGCAAGGCACTCTGAGGCAAGGCAAGGCTAATGCACGACAGCGCAAGGCTAGGCAATGCACGGAAGGCAAGCAAAGAGTAACGGAAACCAAGGAAGGCAAGGGAAAGCAAGGCAAGGCAAGGGTAACGGAAGGAACGGAACGGCAAGGGGAAACAAGGCTAAGGCACGACAACGCACGGCTAGGCAATGCACGGGAAGGCAAGGAAAGGGTAACGCAAGGCAAGTCACGGTCAGGCAAGGCAAGGCTAAGGCACGACAACGCAAGGGTAGACAATGCACGGAAGGCAAGCAAAGAGTAACGGAAGGCAAGGAAAGCAAGGGAAAGCAAGGGAAGGCAAGGGTAACGGAAGGAACGGCACGGCAAGGGGAAACAAGGCTAAGGCACGGCAACACAGGCCTAGGCAATGCAGGGTAAGGCAAGGAAAGGGTAACGCAAGGCAAGGCACGGTTTGGGGAGGCAAGTCTAATGCACGACAACGCAAGGCTAGGCAATGCACGGAAGGCAAGCAAAGAGTAACGGAAGGCAAGGAATGCAAGGCAAAGCAAGGCAACGCAAGCAAGTCTATGGCAAGGTGAAAAAAGGCTAAGGCAAGACTACGCAAGGCTAGGCAATGCACGGAAGGCAAGGAAAGAGTAACGGAAGGCAAGGAAGGCAAGGCAAAACAAGGCAACGCAAGCAAGGCTATGGCAAGGTGAAAACAGGCTAAGACCCGACAAGGCAAGGCTAGGCAATGCACGGAAGGCAAGCAAAGAGTAACGGAAGGCAAGGAAGGCAAGGGAAAGCAAGGCAAGGCAATGGTAACGGAAAGAACGGCACGGCAAGGGGAAACAAGGCTAAGGCACGACAACGCACTGCTAGGCAATGCACTGCAAGGCAAGGAAAGGGTAACGCAAGGCAAGTCTGGGTGAGGCAAGGCAAGGCTGATGCACGACAACGCACGGCTAGGCAATTCACGGCAAGGCAAGGAAAGGGTAACGCAAGGCAAGGCACGGTCAGGCGAGGCAAGGCTAAGGCACGAAAACGCAAGGCTAGGCAATGCACGGAAGGCAAGCAAAGAGTAACGGAAGGCAAGGAATGCAAGGGAAAGCAGGGGAAGTCAAGGGTAACGAACGGAACGGCACGGCAAGGGAAAACAAGGCTAAGGCACGACAACGAACGGCTAGGCAATGCACTGCAAGGCAAGGAAAGGGTAACGCAAGGCAATGCACGGTGAGGCAAGGCAAGGCTGATGCACGACAATGCACGGCTAGGCAATTCACGGCAAGGCAAGGAAAGGGTAACGCAAGGCAAGGCACGGTCAGGCGAGGCAAGGCTAAGGCACGAAAACGCAAGGCTAGGCAATGCACGGAAGGCAAGCAAAGAGTAACGGAAGGCAAGGAATGAAAGGGAAAGCAGGGGAAGGCAAGGGTAACGAAAGGAACGGCACGGTAAGGGGAAACAAGGCTAAGGCACGGCAACACAGGGCTAGGCAATGCAGGGCAAGGCAAGGTAAGGGTAACGCAAGGCAAGGCACGGTCAGGCGAGGCAAGGCTAAGGCACGACAACGCAAGGCTAGGCAATGCACGGAATGCAAGCAAAGAGTAAGGGAACTCAAGGAAGGCAAGGGAAAGCAAGGCAAGGCAAGGTTAACGGAAGGAACGGCACGGCAAGGGGAAACAAGGGGAAGGCACGGTAACGCACGGCTAGGCAATGCAGGGCAAGGCAAGGAAATGGTAACCCAAGGCAAGGCACGGTTTGGGGACGCAAAGCTAATGCACGACAACGCAAGGCTAGGCAGTGCACGGTTAGGCAAGGAACGAGTAACGGAAGGAAAGGAAGGCAAGGCAAAGCAAGGCAAGGCAAGTGTAACAAAAGGCAAGGCACGGCAAGGGGAAACAAGGCTAAGGAACGGCAACGCACGGCTAGGCAATGCACGGCCAGGCAAGGAAAGGGTAACGCAAGGCAAGGCACGGTAAGGCAAGACAAGGCTAATGCACGACAATGCACGGCTAGGCAATGCACGGCAAGGCAAGGAAAGGGTAACGCAAGGCAAGGCACGGTCAGGCGAGGCAAGGCTAATGCACGACAACGCAAGGCTAGGCAATGCACGGAAGGCAAGCAAAGAGTAACGGAAGGCAAGGAAGGCAAGGGAAAGCAAGGCAAGGCAAGGGTAACGGAAGGAACGGCTCGGCAAGGGGAAACAAGGCTAAGGCACGGCAACGCAGGGCTAGGCAATGCACGGCAAGGCAAGGAAAGGGTAACGCAAGGCAAGGCACGGTTTGGGGCGGCAAGGCTAATGCACGACAACGCAAGGCTAGGCAGTGCACGGCTAGGCAAGGAACGAGTAACGGAATGAAAGGAAGGCAATGCAAATCAAGGCAAGGCAAGTGTAACAAAAGGCAAGGCACGGCAAGGGGAAACAAGGCTAAGGAACGGCAACGCACGGCTAGGCAATGCACGGCCAGGCAAGGAAAGGGTAACGCAAGGCAAGGCACGGTAAGGCAAGACAAGGCTAATGCATGACAACGCACGGCTAGGCAATGCACGGCAAGGAAAGGAAAGGGGAACGCAAGGCAAGGCACGGTCAGGCGAGGCAAGGCTAATGCACGACAACGCAAGGCTAGGCAATGCACGGAAGGCAAGCAAAGAGTAACGGAAGGCAAGGAAGGCAAGGGAAACCAAGGCAAGGCAAGGGTAACGGAAGGAACGGCTCGGCAAGGGGAAACAAGGCTAAGGCACGGCAACGCACGGCTAGGCAATGCACGGCAAGGCAAGGAAAGGGTAACGCAAGGTAAGGCACGGTTAGGCGAGGCAAGGCTAAGGCACGACAACGCAAGGCTAGGCAATGCACGGAAGGCAAGCAAAGAGTAACGGAAGGCAAGGAATGCAAGTCAAAGCAAGGCAACGCAAGCAAGGCTATGGCAAGGTGAAAAAAGGCTAAGGCAGGACAACGCAAGGCTAGGCAATGCGCGGAAGGCAAGCAAAGATTAACGGAAGGCAAGGAATGCAAGGCAAAGCAAGCAAGGCTATGGCAAGGTGAAACAAGGCTAAGGCACCACAACGCACGGCTAGGCAATGCACGGCCAGCCAAGGAAAAGGTAACGCAAGGCAAGGCACTCTGAGGCAAGGCAAGGCTAATGCACGACAGCGCAAGTCTAGGCAATGCACGGAAGGCAAGCAAAGAGTAACGGAAGGCAAGGAAGGCAAGGGAAAGCAAGGCAAGAAAGGGGAACGGAAGGAACGGCACGGCAATGGGAAACAAGGCTAAGGCACGACAACGCACGGCTAGGCAATGCACGGCAAGGCAAGGAAAGGGTAACGCCAGGCAAGGCACGGTCAGGCAAGGCAAGGCTAATGCACGACAAGGCAAGGCTAGGCAGTGCACGGCAAGGCAAGGAAAGGGTAACGCAAGGCAAGGCACTGTCAGGCGAGGCAAGGCTAAGGCACGACAACGCAGGGGTAGGCAATGCACGGAAGGAAAGCAAAGAGTAACGGAAGGCAAGGAAAGCAAGGGAAAGCAAGGGAAGGCAAGGGTAACGGAAGGAACGGCACGGCAAGGGGAAACAAGGCTAAGGCACGACAACACAGGGCTAGGCAATGCAGGGTAAGGCAAGGAAAGGGTAACGCAAGGCAAGGCACGGTGAGGCAAGGCAAGGCTAATGCACGACAACGCAAGGCTAGGCAATGCACGGAAGGCAAGCAAAGAGTAACGGAAGGCAAGGAAGGCAAGGGAAAGCAAGGCAACGCAAGCAAGTCTATGGCAAGGTGAAAAAAGGCTAAGGCACTACCACGCAAGGCTAGGCAATGCACGGAAGGCAAGCAAAGAGTAACGGAAGGCAAGGAAGGCAAGGGAAAGCAAGGCAAGGCAATGGTAACGGAAGGAACGGCACGGCAAGGGGAAACAAGGCTAAGGCACGACAACGAACGGCTAGGCAATGCACGGCAAGGCAAGGAAAGGGTAACGCAAGGCAATGCACGGTGAGGCAAGGCAAGGCTGATGCACGACAAAGCACGGCTAGGCAATTCACGGCAAGGCAAGGAAAGGGTAACGCAAGGCAAGGCACGGTCAGGCGAGGCAAGGCTAAGGCACGACTACGCAAGGCTAGGCAATGCACGGAAGGCAAGCAAAGAGTAACGGAAGGCAAGGAATGCAAGAGAAAGCAGGGGAATGCAAGGGTAACGAAAGGAACGGCACGGTAAGGGGAAACAAGGCTAAGGCACGACAACACAGGGCTAGGCAATGCAGGGCAAGGCAAGGTAAGGGTAACGCAAGGCAAGGCACGGTCAGGCGAGGCAAGGCTAAGGCACGACAACGCAAGGCTAGGCAATGCACGGAAGGCAAGAAAAGAGTAACGGAATGCAAGGAAGGCAAGGGAAAGCAAGGCAAGGCAAGGGTAACGGAAGGAACGGCACGGCAAGGGGAAACAAGGCTAAGGCACGGCAACGCACGGCTAGGCAATGCAGGCCAAGGCAAGGAAATGGTAACGCAAGGCAAGGCACGGTTTGGGGAGGCAAGGCTAATGCACGACAACGCAAGGTTATGCAGTGAACGGCTAGGCAAGGAACGAGTAACGGAAGGAAAGGTAGGCAAGGCAAAGCAAGGCAAGGCAAGTGTAAAAAAAGGCAAGGCACGGCAAGGGGAAACAAGGCTAAGGAACGGCAACGCACGGCTAGGCAATGCACGGCCAGGCAAGGAAAGGGTAACGCAAGGCAAGGCACGGTAAGGCAAGACAAGGCTAATGCACGACAACGCACGGCTAGGCAATGCACGGCAAGGCAAGGAAAGGGTAACGCAAGGCAAGGCCCGGTCAGGCGAGGCAAGGCTAATGCACGACAACGCAAGGCTTGGCAATGCACGGAAGGCAAGCAAAGAGTAACGGAAGGCAAGGAAGAAAAGGGAAACCAAGGCAAGGCAAGGGTAACGGAAGGAACGGCTCGGCAAGGGGAAAAAAGGCTAAGGCACGGCAACGCAGGGCTAGGCAATGCACGGCAAGGCAAGGAAAGGGTAACGCAAGGCAAGGCACGGTTTGGGGAGGCAAGGCTAATGCACGACAACGCAAGGCTAGGCAGTGCACGGCTAGGCAAGGAACGAGTAACGGAATGAAAGGAAGGCAATGCAAATCAAGGCAAGGCAAGTGTAACAAAAGGCAAGGCACGGCAAGGGGAAACAAGGCTAAGGAACGGCAACGCACGGCTAGGCAATGCACGGCCAGGCAAGGAAAGGGTAACGCAAGGCAAGGCACGGTAAGGCAAGGCGAGGCTAATGCACGACAACGCAAGGCTAGGCAATGCACGGAAGGCAAGCAAAGAGTAACGGAAGGCAAGGAATGCAAGGCAAAGCAAGGCAACGCAAGCAAGGCTATGGCAAGGTGAAAAAAGGCTAAGGCAGGACAACGCAAGGCTAGGCAATGCGCGGAAGGCAAGCAAAGAGTAACGGAAGGCAAGGAATGCAAGGCAAAGCAAGGCAAAGCAAGCAAGGCTATGGCAAGGTGAAACAAGGCTAAGGCACCACAACGCACGGCTAGGCAATGCACGGCCAGCCAAGGAAAAGGTAACGCAAGGCAAGGCACTCTGAGGCAAGGCAAGGCTAATGCACGACAGCGCAAGTCTAGGCAATGCACGGAAGGCAATCAAAGAGTAACGGAAACCAAGGAAGGCAAGGGAAAGCAAGGCAAGTCAAGGGTAACGGAAGGAACGGCACGGCAAGGGGAAACAAGGCTAAGGCACGACAACGCACGGCTAGGCAATGCACGGCAAGGCAAGGAAAGGGTAACGCAAGGCAAGGCACGGTCAGGCCAGGCAAGGCTAAGGCACGACAACGCAAGGGTAGGCAATGCACGGAAGGAAAGCAAAGAGTAACGGAAGGCAAGGAAAGCAAGGGAAAGCAAGGGAAGGCAAGGGTAACGGAAGGAACGGCACGGGAAGGGGAAACAAGGCTAAGGCACGACAACACAGGCCTAGGCAATGCAGGGTAAGGCAAGGAAAGGGTAACGCAAGGCAAGGCACGGTTTGGGGAGGCAAGTCTAATGCACGACAACGCAAGCCTAGGCAATGCACGGAAGGCAAGCAAAGAGTAACGGAAGGCAAGGAATGCAAGGCAAAGCAAGGCAACGCAAGCAAGTCTATGGCAAGGTGAAAAAGGGCTAAAGCACGACCACGCAAGGCTAGGCAATGCACGGAAGGCAAGCAAAGAGTAACGGAAGGCAAGGAAGGCAAGGCAAAACAAGGCAACGCAAGCAAGGCTATGCAAGGTGAAAACAGGCTAAGACCCGACAAGGCAAGGCTAGGCAATGCACGGAAGGCAAACAAAGAGTAACGGAAGGCAAGGAAGGCAAGGGAAAGCAAGGCAAGGCAATGGTAACGGAAAGAACGGCACGGCAAGGGGAAACAAGGCTAAGGCACGACAACGCACTGCTAGGCAATGCACTGCAAGGCAAGGAAAGGGTAACGCAAGGCAAGGCACGGTGAGGCAAGGCAAGGCTGATGCACGACAACGCACGGCTAGGCAATTCACGGCAAGGCAAGGAAAGGGTAACGCAAGGCAAGGCACGGTCAGGCGAGGCAAGGCTAAGGCACGAAAACGCAAGGCTAGGCAATGCACGGAAGGCAAGCAAAGAGTAACGGAAGGCAAGGAATGCAAGGGAAAGCAGGGGAAGTCAAGGGTAACGAACGGAACGGCACGGTAAGGGGAAACAAGGCTAAGGCACGACAACACAGGGCTAGGCAATGCAGGGCAAGGCAAGGTAAGGGTAACGCAAGGCAAGGCACGGTCAGGCGAGGCAAGGCTAAGGCACGACAACGCAAGGCTAGGCAATGCACGGAAGGCAAGCAAAGAGTAACGGAAGGAAAGGAAGGCAAGGCAAAGCATGGGAAGGCAAGTGTAACAACAGGCACGGCACGGCAAGGGGAAACAAGGCTAAGGCACGACAACGCAAGGCTAGGCAATGCACGGAAGGCAAGCAAAGAGTAACGGAAGGCAAGGAATGCAAAGGAAAGCAGGGGAAGGCAAGGGTAACGAAAGGAACGGCACGGTAAGGGGAAACAAGGCTAAGGCACGACAACACAGGGCTAGGCAATGCAGGGCAAGGCAAGGAAAGGGTAACGCAAGGCAAGGCACGGTTTGGGGAGGCAAGGCTAATGCACGACAACGCAAGGCTAGGCAATGCACGGAAGGCAAGCAAAGAGTAACGGAAGGCAAGGAAGGCAAGGGAAAGCAAGGCAAGGCAAGGGTAACGGAAGGAACGGCACGGAAAGGGGAAACAAGGCTAAGGCACGGCAACGCACGGCAAGGCAAGGAAAGGGTAATGCAAGGCAAGGCACGGTGAGGAAAGGCAAGGCTGATGCACTACAAGGCAAGGCTAGGCAGTGCACGGCAAGGCAATGAAAGGGTAACGCCAGGCAAGGCACGGTCAGGCAAGGCAAGGCTAAGGCAAGACAACGCAAGGGTAGGCAATGTACGGAAGGAAAGCAAAGAGTAACGGAAGGCAAGGAAAGCAAGGGAAAGCAAGGGAAGGCAAGGGTAACGGAAGGAACGGCACGGCAATGGGAAACAAGGCTAGGGCACGACAACACAGGGCTAGGCAATGCAGGGCAAGGCAAGGAAAGGGTAACGCAAGGCAAGGCACGGTTTGGGGAGGCAAGGCTAATGCACGACAACGCAAGGCTAGGCAATGCACGGAAGGCAAGGAAAGAGTAACGGAAGGCAAGGAATGCAAGGCAAAGCAAGGCAACGCAAGCAAGTATATGGCAAGGTGAAAAAAGGCTAAGGCACGACCACGCAAGTCTAGGCAATGCACGGAAGGCAAGCAAAGAGTAACGGAAGGCAAGGAAGGCAAGGGAAAGCAAGGCAAGGCAAGGGTAACGGAAGGAACGGCACGGCAAGGGGAAACAAGGCTAAGGCACGACAACGAACGGCTAGGCAATGCACTGCAAGGCAAGGAAAGTGTAACGCAAGGCAAGGCACGGCGAGGCAAGACAAGGCAAATGCAGGACAACGCTCGGCTAGGCAATGCACGGCAAGGCAAGGAAAGGGTACCGCAAGGCAAGGCATGGTCAGGCGAGGCAAGGCTAAGGAACGACAACGCAAGGCTAGGCAATGCACGGAAGGGAAGCAAAGAGTAACGGAAGGCAAAGAAGGCAACGGAAAGCAAGGCAAGGCAATGGTAACGGAAGGAACGGCACGGCAAGGGAAAACAAGGCTAAGGCACGACAACGCACGGCTAGGCAATGCACGGCAAGGCAAGGAAAGGGTAACGCAAGGCAAGGCACGGTGAGGCAAGGCAAGGCTAATGCACGACAACGCACGGCTACGCAATGTACGGCAAGGCAAGGAAAGGGTAACGCAAGGGAAGGCACGGGTAGGCGAGGCAAGGCTAAGGCACGACAACGCAAGGCTAGGCAATGCACGGCAAGGCAAGGAAAGGGTAACGCAAGGCAAGGCCCGGTCAGGCGAGGCAAGGCTAATGCACGACAACGCAAGGCTAGGCAATGCACGGAAGGCAAGCAAAGAGTAACGGAAGGCAAGGAAGGCAAGGGAAACCAAGGCAAGGCAAGGGTAACGGAAGGAACGGCTCGGCAAGGGGAAAAAAGGCTAAGGCACGGCAACGCAGGGCTAGGCAATGCACGGCAAGGCAAGGAAAGGGTAACGCAAGGCAAGGCACGGTTTGGGGAGGCAAGGCTAATGCACGACAACGCAAGGCTAGACAGTGCACGGCTAGGCAAGGAACGAGTAACGGAATGAAAGGAAGGCAATGCAAATCAAGGCAAGGCAAGTGTAACAAAAGGCAAGGCACGGCAAGGGGAAACAAGGCTAAGGCACGGCAACGCACGGCTAGGCAATGCACGGCCAGGCAAGTAAAGGGTAACGCAAGGCAAGGCACGGTAAGGCAAGGCAAGGCTAATGCACGACAACGTAAGGTTAGGCAATGCACGGCAAGGGAAGGAAAGGGTAACGCAAGGCAAGGCACGCTCAGGCGAGGCAAGGCTAATGCACGACAACGCAAGGCTAGGCAATGCACGGAAGGCAAGCAAAGAGTAACGGAAGGCAAGGAAGGCAAGGGAAACCAAGGCAAGGCAAGGGTAATGGAAGGAACGGCACGGCAAGGGGAAACAAGGCTAAGGCACGGCAACGCACGGCTAGGCAATGCACGGCAAGGCAAGGAAAGGGTAACGCAAGGCAAGGCACGGAGAGGCAAGGCAAGGCTGATGCACGACAACGCACGGCTAGGCAATGCACGGCAAGGCAAGGAAAGGGTAACGCAAGGCAAGGCACGGTCAGGCGAGGCAAGGCTAAGGCACGACAACGCAAGTCTAGGCAATTCACGAAAGGCAAGCAAAGAGTAACGGAAGGCAAGGAAGGCAAGGGAAAGCAGGGGAAGACAAGGGTAACGGAAGGAACGGCACGGTAAGTGGAAACAAAGCTAAGGCACGGCAACGCAAGGCTAAGCAATGCAAAGCCAGGCAAGGAAAGGGTAACGCAAGGCAAGGCACGGTAAGGCAAGGCGAGGCTAATGCACGACAACGCACGGCTAGGCAATGCACGGCAAGGCAAGGAAAGGGTAACGCAAGGTAAGGCACGGTCAGGCGAGGCAAGGCTAAGGCACGACAACGCAAGGCTAGGCAATGCACGGAAGGCAAGCAAAGAGTAACGGAAGGCAAGGAATGCAAGGCAAAGCAAGGCAACGCAAGCAAGGCTATGGCAAGGTGAAAAAAGGCTAAGGCAGGACAACGCAAGGCTAGGCAATGCGCGGAAGGCAAGCAAAGAGTAACGGAAGGCAAGGAATGCAAGGCAAAGCAAGCAAGGCTATGGCAAGGTGAAACAAGGCTAAGGCACCACAACGCACGGCTAGGCAATGCACGGCCAGCCAAGGAAAAGGTAACGCAAGGCAAGGCACTCTGAGGCAAGGCAAGGCTAATGCACGACAGCGCAAGTCTAGGCAATGCACGGAAGTCAAGCAAAGAGTAACGGAAGGCAAGGAAGGCAAGGGAAAGGAAGGCAAGGCAAGGGTAACGGAAGGAACGGCACGGCAAGGGGAAACAAGGCTAAGGCACGACAACGAACGGCTAGGCAATGCACTGCAAGGCAAGGAAAGGGTAACGCAAGGCAAGGCACGGTGAGGCAAGACAAGGCAAATGCAGGACAACGCTCGGCTAGGCAATGCACGGCAAGGCAAGGAAAGGGTACCGCAAGGCAAGGCACGGTCAGGCGAGGCAAGGCTAAGGAAAGACAACGCAAGGCTAGGCAATGCACGGAAGGCAAGCAAAGAGTAACGGAAGGCAAGGAAGGCAAGGGAAAGCAAGGCAAGGCAATGGTAACGGAAGGAACGGCACGGCAAGGGGAAACAAGGCTAAGGCACGACAACGCACGGCTAGGCAATGCACTGCAAGGCAAGGAAAGAGTAACGCAAGGCAATGCACGGTGAGGCAAGGCAAGGCTGATGCACGACAAAGCACGGCTAGGCAATTCACGGCAAGGCAAGGAAAGGGTAACGCAAGGCAAGGCACGGTCAGGCGAGGCAAGGCTAAGGCACGACTACGCAAGGCTAGGCAATGCACGGAAGGGAAGCAAAGAGTAACGGAAGGCAAGGAAGGCAAGGGAAAGCAAGGCAAGGCAATGGTAACGAAAGGAACGGCACGGTAAGGGGAAACAAGGCTAAGGCACGACAACACAGGGCTAGGCAATGCAGGGCAAGGCAAGGAAAGGGTAACGCAAGGCAAGGCACGGTCAGGCGAGGCAAGGCTAAGGCACGACAACGCAAGGCTTGGCAATGCACGGAAGGCAAGAAAAGAGTAAGGGAAAGGAAGGAAGGCAAGGGAAAGCAAGGCAAGGCAAGGTTAACGGAAGGAACGGCACGGCAAGGGGAAACAAGGCTAAGGCACGGCAACGCACGGCTAGGCAATGCAGGCCAAGGCAAGGAAATGGTAACGCAAGGCAAGGCACGGTTTGGGGAGGCAAGGCTAATGCACGACAACGCAAGGTTAGGCAGTGCACGGCTAGGCAAGGAACGAGTAACGGAAGGAAAGGAAGGCAAGGCAAAGCAAGGCAAGGGAAGTGTAACAAAAGGCAAGGCACGGCAAGGGGAAACAAGGCTAAGGAACGGCAACGCACGGCTAGGCAATGCACGGCCAGGCAAGGAAAGGGTAACGCAAGGCAAGGCACGGTAAGGCAAGACAAGGCTAATGCACGACAACGCACGGCTAGGCAATGCACGGCAAGGCAAGGAAAGGGTAACGCAAGGCAAGGCCCGGTCAGGCGAGGCAAGGCTAATGCACGACAACGCAAGGCTAGGCAATGCACGGAAGGCAAGCAAAGAGTAACGGAAGGCAAGGAAGGCAAGGGAAACCAAGGCAAGGCAAGGGTAACGGAAGGAACGGCTCGGCAAGGGGAAAAAAGGCTAAGGCACGGCAACGCAGGGCTAGGCAATGCACGGCAAGGCAAGGAAAGGGTAACGCAAGGCAAGGCACGGTTTGGGGAGGCAAGGCTAATGCACGACAACGCAAGGCTAGACAGTGCACGGCTAGGCAAGGAACGAGTAACGGAATGAAAGGAAGGCAATGCAAATGAAGGCAAGGCAAGTGTAACAAAAGGCAAGGCACGGCAAGGGGAAACAAGGCTAAGGAACGGCAACGCACGGCTAGGCAATGCACGGCCAGGCAATGAAAGGGTAACGCAAGGCAAGGCACGGTGAGGCAAGGCAAGGCTAATGCACGACAACGCACGGCTAGGCAATGCACGGCAAGGCAAGGAAAGGGTAACGCAAGGCAAGGCACGCTCAGGCGAGGCAAGGCTAATGCACGACAACGCAAGGCTAGGCAATGCACGGAAGGCAAGCAAAGAGTAACGGAAGGCAAGGAAGGCAAGGGAAACCAAGGCAAGGCAAGGGTAACGGAAGGAACGGCACGGCAAGGGGAAACAAGGCTAAGGCACGGCAACGCACGGCTAGGCAATGCACGGCAAGGCAAGGAAAGGGTAACGCAAGGCAAGGCACGGAGAGGCAAGGCAAGGCTGATGCACGACAACGCACGGCTAGGCAATGCACGGCAAGGCAAGGAAAGGGTAACGCAAGGCAAGGCACGGTCAGGCGAGGCAAGGCTAAGGCACGACAACGCAAGTCTAGGCAATTCACGAAAGGCAAGCAAAGAGTAACGGAAGGCAAGGAAGGCAAGGGAAAGCAGGGGAAGACAAGGGTAACGGAAGGAACGGCACGGTAAGTGGAAACAAAGCTAAGGCACGGCAACGCAAGGCTAAGCAATGCAAAGCAAGGCAAGGAAAGGGTAACGCAAGGCAAGGCACGGTAAGGCAAGGCGAGGCTAATGCATGACAACGCACTTCTAGGCAATGCACGGCAAGGCAAGGAAAGGGTAACGCGAGGCAAGGCACGGTTAGGCGAGGCAAGGCTAAGGCACGACAACGCAAGCCTAGGCAATGCACGGAAGGCAAGCAAAGAGTAACGGAAGGCAAGGAATGCAAGGCAAAGCAAGGCAACGCAAGCAAGGCTATGGCAAGGTGAAAAAAGGCTAAGGCAGGACAACGCAAGGCTAGGCAATGCGCGGAAGGCAAGCAAAGAGTAACGGAAGGCAAGGAATGCAAGGCAAAGCAAGGCAAAGCAAGCAAGGCTATGGCAAGGTGAAACAAGGCTAAGGCACCACAACGCACGGCTAGGCAATGCACGGCCAGCCAAGGAAAAGGTAACGCAAGGCAAGGCACTCTGAGGCAAGGCAAGGCTAATGCACGACAGCGCAAGGCTAGGCAATGCACGGAAGGCAAGCAAAGAGTAACGGAACCCAAGGAAGGCAAGGGAAAGCAAGGCAAGGCAAGGGTAACGGAAGGAACGGCACGGCAAGGGGAAACAAGGCTAAGGCACGACAACGCACGGCTAGGCAATGCACGGCAAGGCAAGGAAAGGGTAACGCAAGGCAAGGCACGGTCAGGCAAGGCAAGGCTAAGGCACGACAACGCAAGGGTAGGCAATGCACGGAAGGAAAGCAAAGAGTAACGGAAGGCAAGGAAAGCTAGGGAAAGCAAGGGAAGGCAAGAGTAACGGAAGGAACGGCACGGCAAGGGGAAACAAGGCTAAGGCACGACAACACAGGCCTAGGCAATGCAGGGTAAGGCAAGGAAAGGGTAACGCAAGGCAAGGCACGGTTTGGGGAGGCAAGTCTAATGCACGACAACGCAAGGCTAGGCAATGCACGGAAGGCAAGCAAAGAGTAACGGAAGGCAAGGAATGCAAGGCAAAGCAAGGCAACGCAAGCAAGTCTATGGCAAGGTGAAAAAAGGCTAAAGGACGACCACGCAAGGCTAGGCAATACACGGAAGGCAAGCAAAGAGTAACGGAAGGCAAGGAAGGCAAGGCAAAACACGGCAACGCAAGCAAGTCTATGGCAAGGTGAAAACAGGCTAAGACCCGACAAGGCAAGGCTAGGCAATGCACGGAAGGCAAGCATAGAGTAACGGAAGGCACAGAAGGCAAGAGAAAGCAAGGCAAGGCAATGGTAACGGAAAGAACGGCACGGCAAGGGGAAACAAGGCTAAGGCACGACAACGCACTGCTAGGCAATGCACTGCAAGGCAAGGAAAGGGTAACGCAAGGCAAGGCACGGTGAGGCAAGGCAAGGCTGATGCACGACAACGCACGGCTAGGCAATTCACGGGAAGGCAAGGAAAGGGTAACGCAAGGCAAGGCACGGTCAGGCGAGGCAAGGCTAAGGCACGACAACGCAAGGCTAGGCAATGCACGGAAGGCAAGCAAAGAGTAACGGAAGGCAAGGAATGCAAGGCAAAGCAAGGCAACGCAAGCAAGGCTATGGCAAGGTGAAAAAAGGCTAAGGCAGGACAACGCAAGGCTAGGCAATGCGCGGAAGGCAAGCAAAGAGTAACGGAAGGCAAGGAATGCAAGGCAAAGCAAGCAAGGCTATGGCAAGGTGAAACAAGGCTAAGGCACCACAACGCACGGCTAGGCAATGCACGGCCAGCCAAGGAAAAGGTAACGCAAGGCAAGGAACTCTGAGGCAAGGCAAGGCTAATGCACGACAGCGCAAGTCTAGGCAATGCACGGAAGGCAAGCAAAGAGTAACGGAAACCAAGGAAGGCAAGGGAAAGCAAGGCAAGGCAAGGGTAACGGAAGGAACGGCACGGCAAGTGGAAACAAGGCTAAGGCACGACAACGCACGGCTAGGCAATGCACGGCAAGGCAAGGAAAGGGTAACGCAAGGCATGGCACGGTCAGGCAAGGCAAGGCTAATGCACGACAAGGCAAGGCTAGGCAGTGCACGGCAAGGCAAGGAAAGGGTAACGCAAGGCAAGGCACTGTCAGGCGAGGCAAGGCTAAGGCACGACAACGCAGGGGTAGGCAATGCACGGAAGGAAAGCAAAGAGTAACGGAAGGCAAGGAAAGCAAGGGAAAGCAAGGGAAGGCAAGGGTAACGGAAGGAACGGCACGGCAAGGGGAAACAAGGCTAAGGCACGACAACACAGGGCTAGGCAATGCAGGGTAAGGCAAGGAAAGGGTAACGCAAGGCAAGGCACGGTTTGGGGAGGCAAGTCTAATGCACGACAACGCAAGGCTAGGCAATGCACGGAAGGCAAGCAAAGAGTAACGGAAGGCAAGGAATGCAAGGCAAAGCAAGGCAACGCAAGCAAGTCTATGGCAAGGTGAAAAAAGGCTAAGGCACGACAACGCAAGGCTAGGCAATGCACGGAAGGCAAGCAAAGAGTAACGGAAGGCAAGGAAGGCAAGGGAAAGGAAGGCAAGGCAAGGGTAACGGAAGGAACGGCACGGCAAGGGGAAACAAGGCTAAGGCACGACAACGCACGGCTAGGCAATGCACGGCAAGGCAAGGAAAGGGTAACGCAAGGCAAGGCACGGTGAGGCAAGGCAAGGCTAATGCACGACAACGCACGGCTAGGCAATGCACGGCAAGGCAAGGAAAGGGTAACGCAAGGCAAGGCACGGTCAGCCGAGGCAAGGCTAAGGAACGACAACGCAAGGCTAGGCAATGCACGGAAGGCAAGCAAAGAGTAACGGAAGGCAAGGAAGGCAAGGGAAAGCAAGGCAAGGCAATGGTAACGGAAGGAACGGCACGGCAAGGGGAAACAAGGCTAAGGCACGACAACGAACGGCTAGGCAATGCACTGCAAGGCAAGGAAACGGTAACGCAAGGCAATGCACGGTGAGGCAAGGCATGGCTGATGCACGACAAAGCACGGCTAGGCAATTCACGGCAAGGCAAGGAAAGGGTAACGCAAGGCAAGGCACGGTAAGGCAAGACAAGGCTAATGCACGACAACGCACGGATAGGCAATGCACGGCAAGGCAAGGAGAGGCTAACGCAAGGCAAGGCCCGGTCAGGCGAGGCAAGGCTAAGGCACGACAACGCAAGGCTAGGCAATGCACGGAAGGCAAGCAAAGAGTAACGGAAGGCAAGGAATGCAAGGCAAAGCAAGGCAACGCAAGCAAGGCTATGGCAAGGTGAAAAAAGGCTAAGGCAGGACAACGCAAGGCTAGGCAATGCGCGGAAGGCAAGCAAAGAGTAACGGAAGGCAAGGAATGCAAGGCAAAGCAAGGCAAAGCAAGCAAGGCTATGGCAAGGTAAAACAAGGCTAAGGCACCACAACGCACGGCTAGGCAATGCACGGCCAGCCAAGGAAAAGGTAACGCAAGGCAAGGCACTGTGAGGCAAGGCAAGGCTAATGCACGACAGCGCAAGCCTAGGCAATGCACGGAAGGCAAGCAAAGAGTAACGGAAACCAAGGAAGGCAAGGGAAAGCAAGGCAAGGCAAGGGTAACGGAAGGAACGGCACGGCAAGGGGAAACAAGGCTAAGGCACGGCAACGCACGGCTAGGCAATGCACGGCAAGGCAAGGAAAGGGTAACGCAAGGCAAGGCACGGAGAGGCAAGGCAAGGCTAATGCACGACAACGCAAGGCTAGGCATGCACGGCAAGGCAAGGAAAGGGTAACGCAAGGCAAGGCACGGTCAGGCGAGGCAAGGCTAAGGCACGACAACGCAATTCTAGGCAATGCACGGAAGGCAAGCAAAGAGTAACGGAAGGCAAGGAAGGCAAGGGAAAGCAGGGGAAGCAAGGGTAACGGAAGGAACGGCACGGTAAGTGGAAACAAAGCTAAGGCACGGCAACGCAAGGCTAAGCAATGCAAAGCCAGGCAAGGAAAGGGTAACGCAAGGCAAGGCACGGTAAGGCAAGGCAAGGCTAATGCACGACAACGCACGGCTAGGCAATGCACGGCAAGGCAAGGAAAGGGTAACGCAAGGCAAGGCACGGTTAGGCGAGGCAAGGCTAAGGCACGACAACGCAAGGCTAGGCAATGCACGGAAGCCAAGCAAAGAGTAACGGAAGGCAAGGAATGCAAGGCAAAGCAAGGCAACGCAAGCAAGGCTATGGCAAGGTGAAAAAAGGCTAAGGCACTACAACGCAAGGCTAGGCAATGCACGGAAGGCAAGCAAAGAGTAACGGAAGGCAAGGAAGGCAAGGGAAAGGAAGGCAAGGCAAGGGTAACGGAAGGAACGGCACGGCAAGGGGAAACAAGGCTAAGGCACGACAACGAACGGCTAGGCAATGCACTGCAAGGCAAGGAAAGGGTAACGCAAGGCAAGGCACGGTGAGGCAAGACAAGGCAAATGCACGACAACGCACGGCTAGGCAATGCACGGCAAGGCAAGGAAAGGGTACCGCAAGGCAAGGCACGGTCAGGCGAGGCAAGGCTAAGGAACGACAACGCAAGGCTAGGCAATGCACGGAAGGCAAGCAAAGAGTAACGGAAGGCAAGGAAGGCAAGGGAAAGCAAGGCAAGGCAATGGTAACGGAAGGAACGGCACGGCAAGGGGAAACAAGGCTAAGGCACGACAACGAACGGCTAGGCAATGCACTGCAAGGCAAGGAAAGGGTAACGCAAGGCAATGCACGGTGAGGCAAGGCAAGGCTGATGCACGACAAAGCACGGCTAGGCAATTCACGGAAGGCAAGAAAGAGTAAGGAAGGCAAGGAAGGCAAGGGAAAGCAAGGCAAGGCAAGGTAACGGAAGGAACGGCACGGCAAGGGGAAACAAGGCTAAGGCACGACAACGCACGGCTAGGCAATGCACGGCAAGGCAAGGAAAGGGTAACGCAAGGCAAGGCACGGTTTGGGGAGGCAAGGCTAATGCACGACAACGCAAGGCTAGGCAATGCACGGAAGGCAAGCAAAGAGTAACGGAAGGCAAGGAATGCAAGGCAAAGCAAGGCAACGCAAGCAAGGCTATGGCAAGGTGAAAAAAGGCTAAGGCAGGACAACGCAAGGCTAGGCAATGCGCGGAAGGCAAGCAAAGAGTAACGGAAGGCAAGGAATGCAAGGCAAAGCAAGGCAAAGCAAGCAAGGCTATGGCAAGGTAAAACAAGGCTAAGGCACCACAACGCACGGCTAGGCAATGCACGGCCAGCCAAGGAAAAGGTAACGCAAGGCAAGGCACGCTCAGGCAAGGCAAGGCTACTGCACGACAACGCAAGGCTAGGCACTGCACGGAAGGCAAGCAAAGAGTAACGGAAAAGGAAGGCAAGGGAAAGCAAGGCAAGGCAAGGGTAACGGAAGGAACGGCACGGCAAGGGGAAACAAGGCTAAGGCACGGCAACGCACGGCTAGGCAATGCACGGCAAGGCAAGGAAAGGGTAACGCAAGGCAAGGCACGGAGAGGCAAGGCAAGGCTGATGCACGACAACGCACGGCTAGGCAATGCACGGCAAGGCAAGGAAAGGGTAACGCAAGGCAAGGCACGGTCAGGCGAGGCAAGGCTAAGGCACGACAACGCAATTCTAGGCAATTCACGAAAGGCAAGCAAAGAGTAACGGAAGGCAAGGAAGGCAAGGGAAAGCAGGGGAAGACAAGGGTAACGGAAGGAACGGCACGGTAAGTGGAAACAAAGCTAAGGCACGGCAACGCAAGGCTAAGCAATGCAAAGCCAGGCAAGGAAAGGGTAACGCAAGGCAAGGCACGGTAAGGCAAGGCGAGGCTAATGCACGACAACGCACGGCTAGGCAATGCACGGCAAGGCAAGGAAAGGGTAACGCGAGGCAAGGCACGGTTAGGCGAGGCAAGGCTAAGGCACGACAACGCAAGGCTAGGCAATGCACGGAAGCCAAGCAAAGAGTAACGGAAGGCAAGGAATGCAAGGCAAAGCAAGGCAACGCAAGCAAGGCTATGGCAAGGTGAAAAAAGGCTAAGGCAGGACAACGCAAGGCTAGGCAATGCGCGGAAGGCAAGCAAAGAGTAACGGAAGGCAAGGAATGCAAGGCAAAGCAAGGCAAAGCAAGCAAGGCTATGGCAAGGTGAAACAAGGCTAAGGCACCACAACGCACGGCTAGGCAATGCACGGCCAGCCAAGGAAAAGGTAACGCAAGGCAAGGCACTCTGAGGCAAGGCAAGGCTAATGCACGACAGCGCAAGGCTAGGCAATGCACGGAAGGCAAGCAAAGAGTAACGGAAACCAAGGAAGGCAAGGGAAAGCAAGGCAAGGCAAGGGTAACGGAAGGAACGGCACGGCAAGGGGAAACAAGGCTAAGGCACGACAACGCACGGCTAGGCAATGCACGGGAAGGCAAGGAAAGGGTAACGCCAGGCAAGGCACGGTCAGGCAAGGCAAGGCTAATGCACGACAACGCAAGGCTAGGCAATGCACGGAAGGAAAGCAAAGAGTAACGGAAGGCAAAGAAAGCAAGGGAAAGCCAGGCAAGGTAAGAGTAACGGAAGGAACGGCACGGCAAGGGGAAACAAGGCTAAGGCACGACAACACAGGCCTAGGCAATGCAGGGTAAGGCAAGGAAAGGGTAACGCAAGGCAAGGCACGGTTTGGGGAGGCAAGTCTAATGCACGACAACGCAAGGCTAGGCAATGCACGGAAGGCAAGCAAAGAGTAACGGAAGGCAAGGAATGCAAGGCAAAGCAAGGCAACGCAAGCAAGTCTATGGCAAGCTGAAAAAAGGCTAAAGCACGACCACGCAAGGCTAGGCAATGCACGGAAGGCAAGCAAAGAGTAACGGAAGGCAAGGAAGGCAAGGCAAAACAAGGCAACGCAAGCAAGGCTATGGCAAGGTGAAAACAGGCTAAGACCCGACAAGGCAAGGCTAGGCAATGCACGGAAGGCAAGCAAAGAGTAACGGAAGGCACAGAAGGCAAGGGAAAGCAAGGCAAGGCAATGGTAACGGAAAGAACGGCACGGCAAGGGGAAACAAGGCTAAGGCACGACAACGCACTGCTAGGCAATGCACTGCAAGGCAAGGAAAGGGTAACGCAAGGCAAGTCCCGGTGAGGCAAGGCAAGGCTGATGCACGACAACGCACGGCTAGGCAATTCACGGGAAGGCAAGGAAAGGGTAACGCAAGGCAAGGCACGGTCAGGCGAGGCAAGGCTAAGGCACGAAAACGCAAGGCTAGGCAATGCACGGAAAGCAAGCAAAGAGTAACGGAAGGCAAGGAATGCAAGGGAAAGCAGGGGAAGTCAAGGGTAACGAACGGAACGGCACGGTAAGGGGAAACAAGGCTAAGGCACGACAACACAGGGCTAGGCAATGCAGGGCAAGGCAAGGTAAGGGTAACGCAAGGCAAGGCACGGTCAGGCGAGGCAAGGCTAAGGCACGACAACGCAAGGCTAGGCAATGCACGGAAGGCAAGCAAAGAGTAACGGAACGCAAGGAAGGCAAGTGAAAGCAAGGCAAGGCAAGGTTAACGGAAGGAACGGCACGGCAAGGGTAAACAAGGCTAAGGCACGGCAACGCACGGCTAGGCAATGCAGGGCAAGGCAAGGAAATGGTAACGCAAGGCAAGGCACGGTTTGGGGAGGCAAGGCTAATGCACGACAACGCAAGGCTAGGCAGTGCACGGCTAGGCAAGGAAAGAGTAACGGAAGGAAAGGAAGGCAAGGCAAAGCAAGGCAAGGCAAGGGTAACGGAAGGAACGGCACGGCAAGGGGAAACAAGGCTAAGGCACGACAACGCACGGCTAGGCAATGCACTGCCAGGCAAGGAAAGGGTAACGCAAGGCAAGGCACGGTAAGGCAAGACAAGGCTAATGCACGACAACGCACGGCTAGGCAATGCACGGCAAGGCAGGGAAAGGGTAACGCAAGGCAAGGCACGGTCCGGAGAACCAAGGCTAATGCACGACAACGCAAGGCTAGGCAATGCACTGAAGGCAAGCAAAGAGTAACGGAAGGCAAGGAAGGCAAGGGAAACCAAGGCAATGCAAGGGTAACGGAAGGAACGGTTCGGCAAGGGGAAACAAGGCTAAGGCACGGCAACGCAGGCCTAGGCAATGCACGGCAAGGCAAGGAAAGGGTAACGTAAGGCAAGGCACTGTCAGGCGAGGCAAAGCTAATGCACTACATCGCAAGGCTAGGCAGTGCACGGCTAGGCAAGGAAAGCAAGGTAACGGAAGGAAAGGCACGGCAGGCAAGGCAAAGCTAATGCACGACAAGGCAAGTGCTAGGCAATGCACGGCACGGCAACGGTAACAAGGCAAGGAAAAGGCAAGGCTAAGGCACGACAACGCAAGGCTAGGCAATGCACGGAAGGCAAGCAAAGAGTAACGGAAGGCAAGGAATGCAAAGGAAAGCAGGGGAAGGCAAGGGTAACGAAAGGAACGGCACGGTAAGGGGAAACAAGGCTAAGGCACGACAACACAGGGCTAGGCAATGCAGGGCAAGGCAAGGAAAGGGTAACGCAAGGCAAGGCACGGTTTGGGGAGGCAAGGCTAATGCACGACAACGCAAGGCTAGGCAATGCACGGAAGGCAAGCAAAGAGTAACGGAAGGCAAGGAAGGCAAGGGAAAGCAAGGCAAGGCAAGGGTAACGGAAGGAACGGCACGGAAAGGGGAAACAAGGCTAAGGCACGGCAACGCACGGCAAGGCAAGGAAAGGGTAATGCAAGGCAAGGCACGGTGAGTAAAGGCAAGGCTGATGCACGACAACGCACGGCTAGGCAATGCACGGCAAGGCAAGGAAAGGGTAACGCAAGGCAAGGCACGGTCAGGCGAGGCAAGGCTAAGGCACGACAACTCAAGGCTAGGCAATGCACGGAAGGCAAACAAAGAGTAACGGAAGGCAAGGAAAGCAAGGGAAAGCAGGGGAAGGCAAGGGTAACGGAAGGAACGGCACGGCAAGGGGAAACAAGGCTAAGGCACGACAACACAGGCCTAGGCAATGCAGGATAAGGCAAGGAAAGGGTAACGCAAGGCAAGGCACGTTTTGGGGAGGCAAGTCTAATGCACGACAACGCAAGGCTAGGCAATGCACGGAAGGCAAGCAAAGAGTAACGGAAGGCAAGGAATGCAAGGCAAAGCAAGGCAACGCAAGCAAGTCTATGGCAAGGTGAAAAAAGGCTAAGGCACGACCACGCAAGGCTAGGCAATGCACGGAAGGCAAGCAAAGAGTAACGGAAGGCAAGGAAGGCAAGGGAAAGCAAGGCAAGGCAAGGGTAACGGAAGGAACGGCACGGCAAGGGGAAACAAGGCTAAGGCACGACAACACAGGGCTAGGCAATGCAGGGCAAGGCAAGGTAAGGGTAACGCAAGGCAATGCACGGTGAGGCAAGGCAAGGCTGATGCACGACACTGCACGGCTAGGCAATTCACGGCAAGGCAAGGAAAGGGTAACGCAAGGCAAGGCACGGTCAGGCGAGGCAAGGCTAAGGCACGACTACGCAAGGCTAGGCAATGCACGGAAGGCAAGCAAAGAGTAACGGAAGGCAAGGAATGCAAGAGAAAGCAGGGGAAGGCAAGGGTAACGAAAGGAACGGCACGGTAAGGGGAAACAAGGCTAAGGCATGACAACGCACGGCTAGGCAATGCACGGCAAGGCAAGGAAAGGGTAACGCAAGGCAAGGCACGGTCAGGCGAGGCAAGGCTAAGGCACGACAACGCAAGGCTAGGCAATGCACGGAAGGCAAGCAAAGAGTAACGGAAGGCAAGGAAGGCAAGGGAAAGCAAGGGAAGGCAAGGGTAACGGAAGGAACGGCACGGCAAGGGGAAACAAGGCTAAGGCACGACAACGCAGGGCTAGGCAATGCAGGGTAAGGCAAGGAAAGGGTAACGCAAGGCAAGGCACGGTTTGGGGAGGCAAGGCTAATGCACGACAACGCACGGCTAGGCAATGCACGGCAAGGCAAGGAAAGGGTAAGGCAAGGCAAGGCACGGTCTAGGCGAGGCAAGGCTAAGGCACGACAACGCAAGGCTAGGCAATGCACGGAAGGCAAGCAAAGAGTAACGGAAGGCAAGGAAGGCAAGGCAAAGCAAGGCAACGCAAGCAAGGCTATGGCAAGGTGAAACAAGGCTAAGGCACGACAACGCAAGGCTAGGCAATGCACGGAAGGTAAGCAAAGAGTAACGGAAGGCAAGGAAGGCAAGGGAAAGCAAGGCAAGGCAAGGGTAACGGAAAGAACGGCACGGCAAGGGGAAACAAGGCTAAGGCACGACAACGCACGGCTAGGCAATGCACGGCAAGGCAAGGAAAGGGTAACGCAAGGCAAGGCACGGTGAGGCAAGGCAAGGCTAATGCACGACAACGCACGGCTAGGCAATTCACGGGAAGGCAAGGAAAGGGTAACGCAAGGCAAGGCACGGAAGGCAAGCAAAGCAAGTAACGGCAATGCACCAAGGAAGGAAACGGAAGGAAAGCAAGGCAAGGCAAGGGTAACGGAAGGAACGGCACGGCAAGGGGAAACAAGGCTAAGGCACGACAACGCACGGCTAGGCAATGCACGGGCAAGGCAAGGAAAGGGTAACGCAAGGCAAGGCACGGTCAGGCGAGGCAAGGCTAAGGCACGACAACGCAAGGCTAGGCAATGCACGGAAGGCAAGCAAAGAGTAACGGAAGGCAAGGAAAGCAAGGGAAAGCAAGGGAAGGCAAGGGTAACGGAAGGAACGGCACGGCAAGGGGAAACAAGGCTAAGGCACGGCAACGCACGGCTAGGCAATGCACGGCAAGGCAAGGAAAGGGTAACGCAAGGCAAGGCACGGTGAGTAAAGGCAAGGCTGATGCACGACAACGCACGGCTAGGCAATGCACGGCAAGGCAAGGAAAGGGTAACGCAAGGCAAGGCACGGTCAGGCGAGGCAAGGCTAAGGCACGACAACTCAAGGCTAGGCAATGCACGGAAGGCAAACAAAGAGTAACGGAAGGCAAGGAAAGCAAGGGAAAGCAAGGGAAGGCAAGGGTAACGGAAGGAAACAACGGCACGGCAAGGCCTAGGAAACAAGGCAAGGAAAGGCACGCACTGTCAACACAGGCCTAGGCAATGCAGGATAAGGAAGGCAAGGGTAACGCAAGGCAACGGCACGGCAAGGGGAAACAAGGCTAAGGCACGACAACGCAAGGCTAGGCAATGCACGGAAGGCAAGCAAAGAGTAACGGAAGGCAAGGAATGCAAAGGAAAGCAGGGGAAGGCAAGGGTAACGAAAGGAACGGCAAGGGGCAAGGCTAAGGCACGACAACACAGGGCTAGGCAATGCAGGGCAAGGCAAGGAAAGGGTAACGCAAGGCAAGGCACGGTTTGGGGAGGCAAGGCTAATGCACGACAACGCAAGGCTAGGCAATGCACGGAAGGCAAGCAAAGAGTAACGGAAGGCAAGGAAGGCAAGGGAAAGCAAGGCAAGGCAAGGGTAACGGAAGGAACGGCACGGAAAGGGGAAACAAGGCTAAGGCACGGCAACGCACGGCATGGCAAGGAAAGGGTAATGCAAGGCAAGGCACGGTGAGTAAAGGCAAGGCTGATGCACGACAACGCACGGCTAGGCAATGCACGGCAAGGCAAGGAAAGGGTAACGCAAGGCAAGGCACGGTCAGGCGAGGCAAGGCTAAGGCACGACAACTCAAGGCTAGGCAATGCACGGAAGGCAAACAAAGAGTAACGGAAGGCAAGGAAAGCAAGGGAAAGCAAGGGAAGGCAAGGGTAACGGAAGGAACGGCACGGCAAGGGGAAACAAGGCTAAGGCACGACAACACAGGCCTAGGCAATGCAGGATAAGGCAAGGAAAGGGTAACGCAAGGCAAGGCACGTTTTGGGGAGGCAAGTCTAATGCACGACAACGCAAGGCTAGGCAATGCACGGAAGGCAAGCAAAGAGTAACGGAAGGCAAGGAATGCAAGGCAAAGCAAGGCAACGCAAGCAAGTCTATGGCAAGGTGAAAAAAGGCTAAGGCACGACCACGCAAGGCTAGGCAATGCACGGAAGGCAAGCAAAGAGTAACGGAAGGCAAGGAAGGCAAGGGAAAGCAAGGCAAGGCAAGGGTAACGGAAGGAACGGCACGGCAAGGGGAAACAAGGCTAAGGCACGACAACACAGGGCTAGGCAATGCAGGGCAAGGCAAGGTAAGGGTAACGCAAGGCAAGGCACGGTCAGGCGAGGCAAGGCTAAGGCAGGACAACGCAAGGCTAGGCAATGCACGGAAGGCAAGCAAAGAGTAACGGAAGGAATGGAAGGCAAGGCAAAGCATGGGAAGGCAAGTGTAACAACAGGCACGGCACGGCAAGGGGAAACAAGGCTAAGGCACGACAACGCAAGGCTAGGCAATGCACGGAAGGCAAGCAAAGAGTAACGGAAGGCAAGGAATGCAAAGGAAAGCAGGGGAAGGCAAGGGTAACGAAAGGAACGGCACGGTAAGGGGAAACAAGGCTACGGCACGACAACACAGGGCTAGGCAATGCAGGGCAAGGCAAGGAAAGGGTAACGCAAGGCAAGGCACGGTTTGGTGAGGCAAGGCTAATGCACGACAACGCAAGGCTAGGCAATGCACGGAAGGCAAGCAAAGAGTAACGGAAGGCAAGGAAGGCAAGGGAAAGCAAGGCAAGTCAAGGGTAACGGAAGGAACGGCACGGAAAGGGGAAACAAGGCTAAGGCACGGCAACGCACGGCAAGGCAAGGAAAGGGTAATGCAAGGCAAGGCACGGTGAGGAAAGGCAAGGCTGATGCACGACAATGCACGGCTAGGCAATTCACGGCAAGGCAAGGAAAGGGTAACGCAAGGCAAGGCACGGGTAGGCGAGGCAAGGCTAAGGCACGACTACGCAAGGCTAGGCAATGCACGGAAGGCAAGCAAAGAGTAAGGGAACGCAAGGAAGGCAAGGGAAAGCAAGGCAAGGCAAGGTTAACGGAAGGAACGGCACGGCAAGGGGAAACAAGGCGAAGGCACGACAACGCACGGCTAGGCAATGCAGGGCAAGGCAAGGAAAGGGTAACGCAAGGCAAGGCACGGTTTGGGGACGCAAGGCTAATGCACGACAACGCAAGGCTAGGCAGTGCACGGCTAGGCAAGGAACGAGTAACGGAAGGAAAGGAAGGCAAGGCAAAGCAAGGCAAGGCAAGTGTAACAAAAGGCAAGGCACGGCAAGGGGAAACAAGGCTAAGGAACGGCAACGCACGGCTAGGCAATGCACGGCCAGGCAAGGAAAGGGTAACGCAAGGCAAGGCACGGTAAGGCAAGACAAGGCTAATGCACGACAATGCACGGCTAGGCAATGCACGGCAAGGCAAGGAAAGGGTAACGCAAGGCAAGGCACGGTCAGGCGAGGCAAGGCTAATGCACGACAACGCAAGGCTAGGCAATGCACGGAAGGCAAGCAAAGAGTAACGGAAGGCAAGGAAGGCAAGGGAAACCAAGGCAAGGCAAGGGTAACGGAAGGAACGGCTCGGCAAGGGGAAACAAGGCTAAGGCACGGCAACGCAGGGCTAGGCAATGCACGGCAAGGCAAGGAAAGGGTAACGCAAGGCAAGGCACGGTTTGGGGAGGCAAGGCTAATGCACGACAACGCAAGGCTAGGCAGTGCACGGCTAGGCAAGGAACGAGTAACGGAAGGAAAGGAAGGCAATGCAAATCAAGGCAAGGCAAGTGTAACAAAAGGCAAGGCACGGCAAGGGGAAACAAGGCTAAGGAACGGCAACGCACGGCTAGGCAATGCACTGCCAGGCAAGGAAAGGGTAACGCAAGGCAAGGCACGGTAAGGCAAGACAAGGCTAATGCACGACAACGCACGGCTAGGCAATGCACGGCAAGGCAAGGAAAGGGTAACGCAAGGCAAGGCACGGTGAGGCGAGGCAAGGCTAATGCACGACAACGCAAGGCTAGGCAATGCACGGAAGGCAAGCAAAGAGTAACGGAAGGCAAGGAAGGCAAGGGAAAGCAAGGCAATGCAAGGGTAACGGAAGGAACGGCACGGCAAGGGGAAACAAGGCTAAGGCACGGCAACGCACGGCTAGGCAATGCACGGCAAGGCAAGGAAAGGGTAACGCAAGGCAAGGCACGGTCAGGCGAGGCAAGGCTAAGGCACGACAACGCAAGGCTAGGCAATGCACGGAAGGCAAGCAAAGAGTAACGGAAGGAAAGGAAGGCAAGGCAAAGCATGGGAAGGCAAGTGTAACAACAGGCACGGCACGGCAAGGGGAAACAAGGCTAAGGCACGACAACGCAAGGCTAGGCAATGCACGGAAGGCAAGCAAAGAGTAACGGAAGGCAAGGAATGCAAAGGAAAGCAGGGGAAGGCAAGGGTAACGAAAGGCACCGCACGGCAAGGGGAAACAAGGCTAAGGCACGACAACACAGGGCTAGGCAATGCAGGGCAAGGCAAGGAAAGGGTAACGCAAGGCAAGGCACGGTTTGGGGAGGCAAGGCTAATGCACGACAACGCAAGGCTAGGCAATGCACGGAAGGCAAGCAAAGAGTAACGGAAGGCAAGGAAGGCAAGGGAAAGCAAGGCAAGGCAAGGGTAACGGAAGGAACGGCACGGCAAGGGGAAACAAGGCTAAGGCACGACAACGCACGGCTAGGCAATGCACGGCAAGGCAAGGAAAGGGTAACGCCAGGCAAGGCACGGTCAGGCAAGGCAAGGCTAATGCACGACAAGGCAAGGCTAGGCAATGCACGGCAAGGCAAGGAAAGGGTAACGCAAGGCAAGGCACTGTCAGGCGAGGCAAGGCTAAGGCACGACAACGCAAGGCTAGGCAATGCACGGAAGGAAAGCAAAGAGTAACGGAAGGCAAGGAAAGCAAGGGAAAGCAAGGGAAGGCAAGGGTAACGGAAGGAACGGCACGGCAAGGGGAAACAAGGCTAAGGCACGACAACACAGGGCTAGGCAATGCAGGGTAAGGCAAGGAAAGGGTAACGCAAGGCAAGGCACGGTTTGGGGAGGCAAGTCTAATGCACGACAACGCAAGGCTAGGCAATGCACGGAAGGCAAGCAAAGAGTAACGGAAGGCAAGGAATGCAAGGCAAAGCAAGGCAACGCAAGCAAGTCTATGGCAAGGTGAAAAAAGGCTAAGGCACGACCACGCAAGGCTAGGCAATGCACGGAAGGCAAGCAAAGAGTAACGGAAGGCAAGGAAGGCAAGGGAAAGCAAGGCAAGGCAAGGGTAACGGAAGGAACGGCACGGCAAGGGGAAACAAGGCTAAGGCACGACAACGAACGGCTAGGCAATGCACTGCAAGGCAAGGAAAGGGTAACGCAAGGCAAGGCACGGTGAGGCAAGACAAGGCAAATGCAGGACAACGCTCGGCTAGGCAATGCACGGCAAGGCAAGGAAAGGGTAGGCAAAGCGCAAGGCAGTGTAACAACAGGCACGGCACGGCAAGGGGAAACAAGGCTAAGGCACGACAGCGCAAGGCCAGGCAATGCACGGAAGACAAGCAAAGAGTAACGGAAGGCAAGGAAGGCAAGGAAAGCAGGGGAAGGCAAGGGTAACGAAAGGAACGGCACGGTAAGGGGAAACAAGGCTAAGGCACGACAACACAGGGCTAGGCAATGCAGGGCAAGGCAAGGAAAGGGTAACGCAAGGCAAGGCACGGTCAGGGGAGGCAAGGCTAATGCACGACAACGCAAGGCTAGGCAATGCACGGAAGGCAAGCAAAGAGTAACGGAACGGCAAGGAAGGCAAGGGAAAGCAAGGCAAGGCAAGGGTAACGGAAGGAACGGCACGGCAAGGGGAAACAAGGCTAAGGCACGACAACGCAATGCAAGGCAAGGCACGGTGAGGAAAGGCAAGGCTAATGCACAACAACGCACGTCTAGGCAATGCACGGCAAGGCAAGGAAAGGGTAACGCAAGGGAAGGCACGGTCAGCCGGGGCAAGGCTAAGGCACGACAACGCAAGGCTAGGCAATGCACGGAAGGCAAGCAAAGAGTAAGGGAAAGCAAGGAAGGCAAGGGAAAGCAAGGCAAGGCAAGGGTAACGGAAGGCACGGCACGGCAAGGGGAAACAAGGCGAAGGGACGGCAACGCACGGCTAGGCAATGCAGGGCAAGGCAAGGAAAGGGTAACGCAAGGCAAGGCACGGTTTGGGGAGGCAAGGCTAATGCACGACAACGCAAGGCTAGGCAGTGCACGGCTAGGCAAGGAACGAGTAACGGAAGGAAAGGAAGGCAAGGCAAAGCAAGGCAAGGCAAGTGTAACAAAAGGCAAGGCACGGCAAGGGGAAACAAGGCTAAGGAACGGCAACGCACGGCTAGGCAATGCACGGCCAGGCAAGGAAAGGGTAACGCAAGGCAAGGCACGGTAAGGCAAGACAAGGCTAATGCACGACAATGCACGGCTAGGCAATGCACGGCAAGGCAAGGAAAGGGTAACGCAAGGCAAGGCACGGTCAGGCGAGGCAAGGCTAATGCACGACAACGCAAGGCTAGGCAATGCACGGAAGGCAAGCAAAGAGTAACGGAAGGCAAGGAAGGCAAGGGAAACCAAGGCAAGGCAAGGGTAACGGAAGGAACGGCTCGGCAAGGGGAAACAAGGCTAAGGCACGGCAACGCAGGGCTAGGCAATGCACGGCAAGGCAAGGAAAGGGTAACGCAAGGCAAGGCACGGTTTGGGGAGGCAAGGCTAATGCACGACAACGCAAGGCTAGGCAGTGCACGGCTAGGCAAGAACGAGTAACGGAAGGAAAGGAAGGCAATGCAAATCAAGCCAAGGCAAGTGTAACAAAAGGCAAGGCACGGCAAGGGGAAACAAGGCTAAGGAACGGCAACGCACGGCTAGGCAATGCACGGCAAGGCAAGGAAAGGGGAACGCAAGGCAAGGCACGGTCAGGCGAGGCAAGGCTAATGCACGACAACGCAAGGCTAGGCAATGCACGGAAGGCAAGCAAAGAGTAACGGAAGGCAAGGAAGGCAAGGGAAACCAAGGCAAGGCAAGGGTAACGGAAGGAACGGCTCGGCAAGGGGAAACAAGGCTAAGGCACGGCAACGCAGGGCTAGGCAATGCACGGCAAGGCAAGGAAAGGGTAACGCAAGGCAAGGCACTGTCAGGCGAGGCAAAGCTAATGCACGACATCGCAAGGCTAGGCAGTGCACGGCTAGGCAAGGAAAGAGTAACGGAAGGAAAGGAAGGCAAGGCAAAGCATGGGAAGGCAAGTGTAACAACAGGCACGGCACGGCAAGGGGAAACAAGGCTAAGGCACAAAAACGCAAGGCTAGGCAATGCACGGAAGGCAAGCAAAGAGTAACGGAAGGCAAGGAATGCAAAGGAAAGCAGGGGAAGGCAAGGGTAACGAAAGGAACGGCACGGTAAGGGGAAACAAGGCTAAGGCACGACAACAGAGGGCTAGGCAATGCAGGGCAAGGCAAGGAAAGGGTAACGCAAGGCAAGGCACAGTTTGGGGAGGCAAGGCTAATGCACGACAACGCAGGCTAGGCAATGCACGGAAGGCAAGCAAAGAGTAACGGAAGGCAAGGAAGGCAAGGGAAAGCAAGGCAAGGCAAGGGTAACGGAAGGAACGGCACGGCAAGGGGAAACAAGGCTAAGGCACGGCAACGCAAGGCTAGGCAATGCACGGCAAGGCAAGGAAAGGGTAACGCAAGGTAAGGCACGGTTAGGCGAGGCAAGGCTAAGGCACGACAACGCAAGGCTAGGCAATGCACGGAAGGCAAGCAAAGAGTAACGGAAGGCAAGGAATGCAAGGCAAAGCAAGGCAACGCAAGCAAGGCTATGGCAAGGTGAAAAAAGGCTAAGGCAGGACAACGCAAGGCTAGGCAATGCGCGGAAGGCAAGCAAAGATTAACGGAAGGCAAGGAATGCAAGGCAAAGCAAGCAAGGCTATGGCAAGGTGAAACAAGGCTAAGGCACCACAACGCACGGCTAGGCAATGCACGGCCAGCCAAGGAAAAGGTAACGCAAGGCAAGGCACTCTGAGGCAAGGCAAGGCTAATGCACGACAGCGCAAGTCTAGGCAATGCACGGAAGGCAAGCAAAGAGTAACGGAAACCAAAGAAGGCAAGGGAAAGCAAGGCAAGGCAAGGGTAACGGAAGGAACGGCACGGCAAGGGGAAACAAGGCTAAGGCACGACAACGCACGGCTAGGCAATGCACGGCAAGGCAAGGAAAGGGTAACGCCAGGCAAGGCACGGTCAGGCAAGGCAAGGCTAATGCACGACAAGGCAAGGCTAGGCAGTGCACTGCAAGGCAAGGAAAGGGTACCGCAAGGCAAGGCACGGTCAGGCGAGGCAAGGCTAAGGAACGACAACGCAAGGTTAGGCAGTGCACGGCTAGGCAAGGAACGAGTAACGGAAGGAAAGGAAGGCAAGGCAAAGCAAGGCAAGGCAAGTGTAACAAAAGGCAAGGCACGGCAAGGGGAAACAAGGCTAAGGCACGGCAACGCACGGCTAGGCAATGCACGGCAAGGCAAGGAAAGGGTAACGCAAGGCAAGGCACGGCAACGCACGGCTAGGCAATGCACGGCAAGGCAAGGAAAGGGTAACGCAAGGCAAGGCACGGTCAGGCGAGGCAAGGCTAATGCACGACAACGCAAGGCTAGGCAATGCACGGAAGGCAAGCAAAGAGTAACGGAAGGCAAGGAAGGCAAGGGAAACCAAGGCAAGGCACGGTAAGGCAAGGGTAACGGAAGGAACGGCACGGTAAGGGGAAACAAGGCTAAGGCACGACAACACAGGGCTAGGCAATGCACGGCAAGGCAAGGAAAGGGTAACGCAAGGCAAGGCACGGTTTGGGGAGGCAAGGCTAATGCACGACAACGCAAGGCTAGGCAGTGCACGGCTAGGCAAGGAACGAGTAACGGAAGGAAAGGAAGGCAATGCAAATCAAGGCAAGGCAAGTGTAACAAAAGGCAAGGCACGGCAAGGGGAAACAAGGCTAAGGAACGGCAACGCACGGCTAGGCAATGCACGGCCAGGCAAGGAAAGGGTAACGCAAGGCAAGGCACGGTAAGGCAAGACAAGGCTAATGCACGACAACGTACGGCTAGGCAATGCACGGCAAGGCAAGGAAAGGGTAACGCAAGGCAAGGCACGGTCAGGCGAGGCAAGGCTAATGCACGACAACGCAAGGCTAGGCAATGCACGGAAGGCAAGCAAAGAGTAACGGAAGGCAAGGAAGGCAAGGGAAACCAAGGCAAGGCAAGGGTAACGGAAGGAACGGCTC